>NC_044260.1:4753086-5057729 GCF_003957555.1 Calypte anna | reverse complement strand
GGTGCTCTGGGCAGACCAGTTCTCTCATGTGAATTTTCTCATGGCTACCATCCAAAATATTATATTAGATTGCTCAGCTTTGTGTCTGTAAAGTTGACATCCAGACCAGGAGCACTTCACAAACCCACCTTGACCATGCTGAAATGTTTTGCTGGGACCTTGCTCTCTTGGGGCAATCAAGTATTGCCAGGGTATGGAGAAAAAGTCCTTTTCCCCCTGCTGTATTTCAGATAGCAAAGGTGATGCTGACTGCTCAGCTGAACAAGTCTGTACACAAAGGTTATTTCCTCCTCCCGAATCTAAAGGTCAAAGACTGAACTTGGATAGCATGTGTGTGCTTGGAGAAGAGAAGGATGATTCGAATTTCAAATTCAAAGTGTGAAAATAAGATGAGGGGCACTGCCTGAGGTACACTGTGTGTTCAGAGCACGTCATGAATTGAAAGGTCAGCCAAGATGGTTACCATTGGTCAGCAAGTAAAAAGACCTCAAGGGCAAAGGACAGCCTGAGGGTGAAGAAACTGAGTTAGTAAAAGAATAAAAACAGAAAGAGTACTGGAAGCTACTACTAACCCCTTGCTCACACCTGACTGAAAAGAAACGTTTTTCTAAGGAAAGAACAGTTTTGCCAGTTTACAAAGAATTGTTGATCTAACAAACATAAGAAAGCAAGTGCTTTCATGGTTAGTACAGAAGGAAAAAACCCAAACCCAGCCATACCAAACCTGCCTTGTAAGGAACTTGTTTAGCAGAAAGGCAACAGTACATCCTCCTCCACCCCTCCAACACATACACACAGAACCCAGTCTGCTCAGCACACACTCTGTAGGACCTTTGCTCAGAAGATGACTTTCATTTCCCATTTGTTACAGATTCATTGTCTAGAACACAGAAAAAACCATAATTCTAGTGCTTCACATAGTTACTGGGGTTTGATCCTGGCATGTTGTTGCAACTAGATATGCAATTACAGCATCCTCTGTCTTTGTATACCATGCTGCTCCCCTATCCTAATTTTCTACTAAGCATTTTTCATTGATGATAATTTAACACTGCAGTGTTCTCTCCATTACAGTAGGACAGTCCCCAAATCTGTAACATTTCTCCAACAGCAAACAGGACCCCTGGCAATTCCCATCACACTTGGCTTCCAATTAACTGCTGAATATTCATGTCATCGCCAGCAAGATGCTAGCACTTCCCCGAGCTGTTCAGCTGCAAGGAGGACCAACTTCTGCTTTCATGTTAGGATGAAAAAAACTATGGGAGCAGAACAACCCTGCAGGCTTTCTTTTCCCCAAAATCAACCACAGACTTTGCCCTTCAAGGCCTTTCTCTTAAGGGAAGAGTAAACTTCCCGAGCAAAAACACGCACAGGAAATACAGCATGAGCTGTGATGGAAAAAAGGTGCTGAAAAGCTGAAAATAGAGGGTGGTACAATTAAACACTTGATCCTGGAATTTAGTTCTGCTCTTTAATTATTTCTAAATACTAATACTGTAATGAAATCAATTCTCAGCTACCAACAAGTGGTCCCCAGCTCCATTTTTCAAATTCCTCTGAATCAAGAGCACTTACTGAAAGCTTTTCCCTCTTTCCTAAAGATCTTGTTAGTTTGGCAGGAAACAGAAGTTCTTGTTCTCAACTTGTTTAAAAAGATCTTTAAAGATCTTAAAGAATCTTTAAAAAGTTTCTCTAAAATGTAATCCTAATTTAGTAATTATTGCACTATCTAACTCATCCCACATGACAGGATATTCCCCAGGCCTCATGAAAAGCCTTCCCAGGGACTTTCAGATGACCTCTCTAACCTATTCCTAACACCTCTGTTTTCCTGCTTTCTGTCAGGAGAGTAGACAGAATTAATAAAAAGTGGTCCCTCAGGGAATTTCCAAAATTTACCCAGTACAGGGCATCTCAGCTAACTCACCACTGACCTTACACTGGCACATCTCCAGGTGTTCTTTACTTTGACCAGTTTCAAATCAACAGCAAAACAGAAATGCAGCTGACTCTAAACATCCCTTAAAAGCAGAATAATGGGTTTTGATGTTCATTATAAACCTAGGAAATGAATGCCCAACAGCAAACTCTGGTGCTGCAGCTTGCAGCTGTGTTTGAAGAGATGTAAGTTTGAAAATGAGGAAGAATAGTGATTTTTTTTTTTTTCCAAAGGTTGAACAGTTTCCCTTCCCTCTGCCAGCAGCAGCCAATTCACCAAACAAATACGCCTCCTACTATGGAGTAAGTAACTAAAAAGAAAACATATTTTATCATCTTAACCAGAAACCAGAGCTATCCTCATGAAAATCTGCAGTAGAAAAACACAGGCTGGCACCTTTGCAAAATGCCATCCCCATGATAAAGCTTCTTTTCAGTCCTTCCACCAGCTCCTCTGGTCCCTCTGTATTAAGGCAAAATTCAATCTGGTCATCAAGTAGCTCAGACCTAAGGGAAAGACTTTTTGGACATTCACATACCAGAAGGCTACCAGAGTGGTTGAGAAACAGAATATAAATGGGCTCCTCCAGGACCTTTTGGGTTCAGTTTAGGGAAAGACCTGTGCTATTCACATCAGCACCATCATCATCCCTACCAACAACCCCCACATCACTGAAGCAGTGCTACTGCACACCTCCAAGGGCAGGTGGTAGCTTCAAATATTTGTGTACTGAGGAGTACAAGAGTGACCCCCAGTTGTGTATTGGAAGCAACTGAATAGTAAAATACAGCCAAAAAATATTAAAAGCCATTTGACCTTTTATACAAACATATAAACCCACTCCAGGCCCTACTCCTGTTGATGTTTGTTAGTCCCTCCCTCAAACCTACCTACACACAATTCACCACAGACTTCCTAATTAGCTGAAGAAAAGAGAAGTCAATAAGAAAGAAATTAAAGTTACAAATCTAACTGAAGTCAGTCACACACCCAGGGAAAATTTGTTCCTGGGGTAAAGTTTATCTAGTGTCATAATTTTATTGAAATCCTATATCTTCCTATTGACTTTTATAGTTTCAAGCTGGATGCCAGAGTTATCATTATTAGAGTCTCAGTGTTGCTTGCAGGCCTGAGGTTTGGGGTGGTTTTTTTCCCTTTATAAGCAAGCTGTAATTGTCTGGTTTATTGATCAATAAATCTTTCAACTGCCTCCCTTCACCCAGCTTCTGTTCGGGTAAGTCTCCTGCACCATCCTCTGAAAGAAAATATAGGGTTGTTGTTTTTGAAAGAACAGATTGTTTTGTCATTAGCAATGAAAAAGCAGGATTGTGCTGGTCGGTTCCAATAATGGCTTTTTAATGACATATTCTAGTCACAGTAAAATCTGCTCTATTTCCACATGAGTGAACTTCAACTATTAATCCACAACCCAGAGGCACAGCTCACTTGTTCTCTCACTTCTGCCTGAGCTAGAGGCTGGCAGAGGAGAGAGACTTTGTAAAGTGGCATCATCATAATATTTCCCAGTCAATGCTTCTTTTATGGTACAGAAATATTCCTGTTCCAAATGTTAGATGAGCTTTTCCTTTAATTAATGATAATTCTTGGAGAATGTTAAAATACTGTTTTGTTATAGGAAACCAGGAGCAAGGTTTCCCCTTCTTCTTCCTCTCCAAACTCCTAACTCCAAATTAGTCATAAAAAGAGAGAATTTCAAGACTGAACAATATGGAGCTTTGACATCAAACAGATGCTATCTGCAATCAGGTATAATTTAGCTAACTATTCCTTGTAAAAATACAAATAAAAGCTTTCTTGCTTTAAGCTATACAAATAGATACACAAAAGAGGGAGATGGTAACTGGGGTTTGACCAGATGTTTAACATTAGTAAAATTAGCAGTGTGAGGTGTGGGAACATAAGCCAAAATAGACTCAAAATAAGTCAAAGATTTGCTATAAATATACCAAATAAATAGAAGGACCTATTGACAAAATATATCCTCAAAAATTATTCATGGTAATCTCTGCTCCATGAGCAACTGCCTTTGATGAACTCGTAAATGGCAGGACAGGCCCTAAAAATAGAGCAGAAGAACAGATCCAACCTTTTAAAAGGACGGATGAGAAGACACAGACTGGAAATTATTAATTACTTCAGCATGTTGGTATCTCATAAAATACTTGAAGAAAACATTAACAATCCAATTGCAAGCAGCTAGAAAAGAATTAGGGACAAGAAACAATCAACTGAGCCTTAACATGAATAATATCAAACCAGTTTAATTTCCTTCTTTGACAGGTAACTTGCCTACTGAATAAAGGCAAACAATAAATGTGATAAATTTCAACTTCAGTGATGTGTTTATCAAAGAGGAGTATTACAATTCAACATCATCTCTAATTTAAGGAAATGAATTTGTATCACAGTGATGAAATTCATGAAAGCAAAACACAGAGCCCTGAATCTTGTGCAGTAACAGAGACACCAGGTACCACAAACAGCCCAACATTGGGTGGCATCTCCCCCCTTTCCCAAAGCCACCCATCTGCACACACCTCCATGTGCATCCCACTCCAAGCTCGTTGGGATATGAGCAGCTGCTCTGTACACCCCAGAAAAGCATCAGCCAAGAAACGTGCATGGAGTTACTCACTAAGAACAGGTTCTGCCTCAGCCTGATAGTTGGAGGAATTGATAAGGAATTGATAGATTGTTAAGCCTTACTTTTGTAATTAGGTTTCTCTCTTCAAACACTATGTTTGCATCCAACTGCCTTATGGAAAATGAGAAGAAAAAGCAACTTTTGTACTAATCATCTTTAAACAAAAGTTTGTTTTGGCTGAAAATATTGTATATCAGAACTCTATTTCTAAGCCTCTAAATAGCTTCCTTCTCAGCTACAGCCATTTCTCAACATTCCTCTCTGTGGCTGACCTATTTTCACATTACTTTGCAAATCAGAACTGACTGCAGACACATATGTATGTGCACACCATTGATTTTCCACTCAAGACCTCAATTAAAACAACATTTACAAAAAAAGACCATTACCTCCAGAAAAATAAAAACATCCAGCAGATTTTACTACCCTTGCACTGACAAGAACATTTTCTCAGACTATTCTTACCTCTCAATTGTGACTTCCTATATATCAAACCTCTGCCTGCATGTTTGCCCCCTCAAGACAACACAAGGCTATTGCAGGAGTCTGAAGATGGATTTAAGCTATAAAGAAGCCCCTCAGATGTATTGTGCCCTACAACCAAGGCTTCTCCAACAAAAATAAAATATTTATTCTTTATAAGCCCAAGTACCTCCATCTGTGTCTAACCTGAACAGGTGGGAGAAAGGTCAGAAAGACTGATGTGCTCTGTAACCACACAGCAACCCAGGAATTAAGCATCTCTATCTCTCCCATCATCTCTCTGCAACTGATGGTTTTCATCACTTTTTCTGGCACTCTCATAATGGAGCCATTTTCTTGCTAGAAAAGACACTGTGTCATTAAGGCTGTACACCAACTTTCCACCCACAAGGCACTGTATCATTAAGGCTCAACACCAACTTTCCACCCGAGGCTGGAAGGCTGAAGAAAGCAGCCACCAGGGACAATTGCAGGAAGAAGAGGACACAAGCAGGCAGGGAGCCTGAGAAAGATGATCAGAAGCTAATTTTAGGTAACACAACAAGGCTTTCAGAGACACTCTCTGTTTCCCAACCATCACTTCTTACATTTTGGAGTGACTCTGCAACCTGGCTGCTCTTTTGGCAAACATTCAGCAAGCAGCTTTAAATATACACCTGCAAATAT
Organism: Calypte anna; assembly: GCF_003957555.1. NCBI lineage: Eukaryota > Metazoa > Chordata > Aves > Apodiformes > Trochilidae > Calypte > Calypte anna. The sequence continues at coordinate 5,051,973 of NC_044260.1, read as the reverse complement.
CTGTGTATCTTCCACGCTCTTATTGTCCACAAGTTTTTCTCCAGATTTATAGTTATTCCTTTCTAGTGCTTGTCCCTCTCCTCCAACACTTCACTGCAGAGGGCTCAGCTTGCCTTCCATCCTGGCAATCGACCAGAACAAATAAATCCACTGTAACTCCTTTAATTTGTCTCTGATAAATCCCCTGCTTACCACCTTCTGGAAAATTGTGCTTGGTCTCTAAGAGCCTCATTTTGCTTACAGCACATACATATGCCAGCTGACAAGCAATCATACAACTGACACTGCAACAAACTAAATATTATCTGACTAAATACCCCTGAGGTCCTCTTGCTTCACAGCAAGTTTAACATGTTTGGTTATGTTTCCTAACCTCCTGCTGCCACGGAATAATTTTATGATTTTTCTTCATTTAACTCCCTTCTACTGGAACACTCACCACTGCCTGTCTCTAGCCCAAACTTTCTTTTCTGTCTCAGTGTATTTCTCATCTCTTCAAAATCTCATTCAAAAATAAAAACAAAAAACCCCTCTTCTTCCTACCATTCCTCTCTCTCAGCAGCCCCTCTGCTGAAGCAGTACCAATCTTGCACAAGTGTGAAGTGCCTTATTCACCCACCACAGCACTGGGCCAGTCCCCATCTGACACTGGTACTGACAGTGTGCACAATTCACATTTGAAAAACAGGCATTTTTTTCAAAAAAGAATAAAGTAATACCATTCTTGCTTCAACCTAGTCACTAGATTACCATCGCTGGCAGAGGGAAGGCATAGAACTGACAAGGAAATGTATTCCTCCTTACTCCCTGGCAATAGAAAACTAATATTTTATTCATCTGCTAAAAAATAAAAATAAAAAAGAAAAAGGTTTTGTGAGGGTGCAGATTCTGCTATTCTGCCAGTGTCTACAGCACATAAAAATTCAACCCTATGTTTGTTTGTTCCTTACCTCAAGATTTCTTTTTCTTCCTGCCTATTAAGTAACTCAGATATTGGCCTCTAAATCTCCTACCAGCCAGTTTCCACAGTTGTACCACTTCAATATCATTAACTTGGGAGCAAAGTAACTGAACTGTGCTCTAAGCTGGTGCTGTTTTCTCTGCAGAAATAAGAGAGGAGGAATCGCACCACTGGCTGGGCTCTGTTCCTGGGGCATTTGGGAGAAAAAGGAATTGAAGCAGGAGGGCAAGGCTCTCACTTCAGATTTTGAGGGTACAAAGAAAATCAGAGACCTGAGAGTTCATCTGATCAGCTCAACACCACACATACCACTGAACCTGAAAAGTAATTTCTCGGTCCCCTTAGGATGTGTCAACAACTTTAGAAATGTGGCAGCTTTGGCTTTTTGAAAAGGCAAAGAGAAAAAGGGCTTTTAGCTAAAGGTTCAGAAAATACATCACCTGACAGCTTTATTAGAAAATATTAATAATTTCCCATATTTTACTTAATTTATAAATCATGCTCTCTACTACCTCCAGGGTATAAAAGATCAATGGCTTCAAGAAGAGTTTCAGAAATTATATAGCAAGTTATCTCCTAGGTTACCCACAGCTTATCTGTGTTGCCCTTAAAGGATTCTCATGGGCAAAGCAGACACAGGTCCCTGCCCTTGCAACTCAGCGACACATCCTCAGGAAAAAGAAGCAACACAGAGAAAAATAAAAAGTGTAGCTGGATATCTGCTGCTGTAGCACTGTCTCAGGCAAGCAAGTAATATGGTCCTTAACACAGGAACACAGAACCTGCACTGGAAATCATCACATCATGTCTGATCCCATTTGCAAGCCATAGGGTTGAATGCTTCTATACAAAAGGCCTTTCTGACCACTATAGATTGGGGATAAACAAATGTTTTAATTTATGATCTGTAGCAATTGCTGGAAACTTCCTTCAGTCCTGTGACTATTAGGAAACTGCCCAGAAGCCCACAGCATTCATAGATCCACCCTGATGTAGAATACAGAGGGTAAAAACAAAAAAGAAAACAAAACAAAGAGCCCACACATAGAAAACCACATCCAGTACCCCCCCAGCACTGATGCTCAAGTTGATGAGCAAAACCCATCAAGCACTTTGTTAAGTACAGGAGACACAATGTGCAACTTCCATACTACATAAGCCCTCTATAAGCCAAAAGGATACATAAAAAATTTCTTCTTGAAATAACAATAAAAATAAAGAGCATTTTCCCACCTCAGCTTTGCTCCAAACTAGTTTAAGGAACCACATATTTAATCACACCAAATAATTTATTTAGGGCAAAACAATAATTAGCCATTACTTTGAACTAAGAACTACTTGGATGTGGTCAAAATACTAATTCCACATTACACAGCAGGAATTTCATGTTATCCACATGGTGTAGGTTACATGTTTTAACCTGTAGCCTTTGAAAATGTGAATGAACAATCATTTCAAGGCTTTGAGTGTATAAGCCAATTAAAAAGGTTAAAAACACAAACTGCACCAAGCCACATCTCCTTGGGTTTTTGTTGTTTTGTTCTAAGATCAGTTTATTCTCTCAACACAGCACAGTTCAGACAACACCCACAGAACACAGCTCATTAGCTTAATCAGGAGTCATCTTCAGGTTTTGCTCTCAGACAGTATGTAAACATCATGAAGCTCAGCTACCCTTTAACCTCCTCAGCTGCACTTCTGAAGGAGTTTTCTGCAATTGAGAAAGAAAATTTGCAACCTCAATGCTCCGGATTGCAACTTTTTGAGTAGAGGTTTCTCATATGCTGGCACCCAAATCCTGTGTGAACACCTGTGCAGGATGGCAGAGAGGCCACAGAATTTGTTCTTCCATTCCATGCCTGGCATCCCATTCCTTTGAGAACTCAATACAGTGAATAAAATTGGATTCTTAAGAGCCAGGTAAAAGGACCAGATTAGGCAGGTACAAGAGTATGGCATTTACCACCATTCCAGCCATACTCTCACCTTGGGCTTCCCAACTCCAAAAAAGATGCTCAATATAAACTTCTGAAAAACAAGCACTCATTGACTTGCCCTGATATTTGTATTGATCATCTAAATATCCAGTCTCTTTCTGAACCCTGATAAATTCCTGACCTTGACAGTTGTCTGATGGAAAAAGCAATGGGATTCATTATGCTGCCTGAAAATGTATTTTCTTTTATCAGTTTTTAATTTGCCACCTTTCAGCTTCATTACACACTTTTGTTCTCGCATTGCACAGGCATGGAAAACAACAGCACCCAAACAACTCCTCCAAACTATTCATTCACTGGGCTCTGTGCTTTCAATGTGTCAACTCTTATTCAACTACTGTTTAAGGTAATTAAAAATCCAGTCTTCATGGTTTTCCACCATAACTGCTTCCCTGGACATCCCCACTCATATCACCCCTGTCTGACTGCTGCTCCCATCCTGCAGCATCCTCAGCTGTGGTGGTTGATGAGATACGGATGAAGAGAAACAGTGAAGATGCACTGCAAGTCACTGGTCCCTTCCCCACCCTCACCCAGCTCCTGGCTGGCTGAAGATCTCATGATCCTGACATCTCCTTCCCCCCAAACTCTTCCATGTACAATTAACCCACAGACCCCACTCCAGCAGCACGTCCCTGTGAGGACCCCGACTGCTCTCAGTGCCAGCTACTTAGGTTGGCAAACACCTTCTGCTCAACAGCTCCTGAGGGCTTGACCCACTGTCAGAGAAGGAGGACAAGGTACTCTCCCAAAAGCTGCTGAGCCAGGCGATGGCAAAAGCCCAGCAGCAGGCAATAACCTCCTCAACCACACTAGCAGAGACTAGAAGAAAATGAATGTCTACACCTAAGAACCAACCTTGTAACAACAGCCACACCCCCCCCCCAGATTTCCTCAAATTTTAAACCTTCAGAAATTAAATTATTACCTTAAAATAGTCTACAGCTTGGTAGACCTAACACTAATATTAGCTGCTGTTCAGTGAACACCTTCCTTTACAGTCACCAGAGTGCTCATTAATTCATGCAGACAAAAGGACATTCCTCTCTTTGTTCTCCCTCCACTGCCTCTGCAATATTAAGTCAACAAAATCTTTCCTCAAAACTGCACTGACATCCAGAATGTTATGCTCAAACCATTACACAAAACGTGAAGCACAGAAGTCATGCTTCATTAAAAGCAAGTGGAAAAATCAGTTTACCAGAAGAACAACATTATTTAGCAAATACATTCCTCATAACCATCTAAAGGAATGATGATTAAGATGTATAAAACCAAAACATTCATCAGTCTTTTAATTAATATTTGACCACAAAATTTTGCACCCTATTTATTTACATTTTCTTCTCAACTAAACCACACAGCAATTAAAGAGAACAGAAATCTACTTTGTTGCAAACTAAAAACCATTGGTTTATTTTCATACTTACAAACTGCCAGGTACTATAGAACATAACAAACTATTGACCCTCTGCTTCCAAGGCCAAACTTCAAAATGATTAAAATATGGTAGAATCACAAAAATTACTGTCAAAGGAAAAACATACCAGAGGGAAGAATTTTCTCCCTGCTTTGTAGCATCACAGAAAGAGCTGGGAAATAGCAATCAATGCTGAAGATGAGCTTCCATGCTGCAGAACATCCATAATGCAGAACTTTCCAGATAACTTGGAGGCCCTCAGGATGAAAGTTACCCTTCTCTACCAGAAAGACATCCAAAGGACACTCAATCAACCACTGGCAGAAATACAGAATTTTTAGTTTGCAATCAAGTTGAGTACTCAAAAAGATAAATCATTCAGATATGACTCTTGAGCTTATTGAGGGTAAGACCAGAGGAACTAAAAAAGCAGTAAATGGAAAGTTTCTGCCTCTGTCTTCCTGTGCACATTGAGGATGCTAACCAAAACCACACAAATAAAAACTCAATCAAGGCTATGCAAAAGACTTCTTGTACAAAACACCTGCCTAAAGCCCATGGAATCAGTGCAAATTTTATAGCATGTCAAATCTTTTCAACTTTTTCCCTGAATTAAATTAGTTTCTAATGACACAGTTTCTGATTAGTACTCATTTAAGTCAACAACTGGAGAAGAAGCTATTAGTTGAACACGAACAAATCAGATGGCTCCAGATACACAAAATAAAATGTGTCTATGTGAAGAAAATACCATTGCTGCATCTTTAGCTGTCTTAAGTTTCTGAACACATTCTTAATTACATCATCACATCATACCCTCTAGTGGCATTTCTGAAAGGTGCAAGCAGATGATGTACCCGCAAAACAGAGATACCTCCTAAGGACATGATGCACAAAGTCTGACAAAGGCTCCCAACCAGAGATCCAACAGAGAGCTCCATTCAGAGAAACACTCTGCCATCCATCAGGCTTCCCAAGACCAAGCTGACTCACAAGCTCTGTCACTTGGATTTCCCCCTTGCTCCAAGGCACCAGGACCCTGAGCTATGGTCATGGAGGGAGGAGAGGACAAAGCCCAGTCCACCAGTCCTGTCTGTACTCTGTCAGTGCCCTGGAAGAACGAGCAGAACAGAAAATATCTGGTAGAAATGATCTCCTAAGCCTATAAGTGTAATCCTAGGCAAAAAATTTATTACCTTTTCCTCTAGAGCAGTTTTTTACATATTTGAAGATATGTTTCTCTCTGCAGTATTTGATAGTGTAATTCTTCACTCTTTCCTCACCCCTTTCTCCAGGTGGCTAATAAATATCCATTTGTCTTCAGAAACTGAAAGGAGTCACTGCAGTATCTCACACAGAGTTATCCAGACCTGACCGCAAGGAGAGCCAGGAGTGAATGAGACAGGGATTAAGGACAAGAAATCATTTTGTAATTAAAAACTCAGGGCCAGCCACCATGAAGAAAACTGCAGGAGACTCAGAGCCACGCTAAAAATCAAAGCAGAGCAGAAATGTCAGTGGTCTAAAGCCGGCTCAGACACCAAATTTTATGAATATTCTGAATTTGCACATCCCACAAGTTATCCCATATATCTAATTTTAACACAGATCCCTAGAAACTTTGAATTGAAGGAAAAAAGCACAGAATTAATTGTCAACCCCTCTTCATTAAGCCTGAAGCATAGGGCAGATTAGGACACTTTCTCCAGGGATACAGAAAGGAAATTGTAAATGTATTTAGGTTTTCAATGTGTGGAAAAGGAAGAAAAAAATGCTGTCTGTTCAGCATGTATGAAGGATGAAGATGTGAAAAGAATAAATAGCTTGAAAACTAGGAGGCTCAGATGTTTCCTGCTCCAAAGAATAATAAAAAAACAAACAACAAAAAGTTTACACACAATTTTTAAAACTGCAGAGGAACACAGGCAAACACAGGAATTAATCTTCAGCTGAAGTTTGTGTGATTTTAAAAGAATGCACCTATTCAAGCTTCTTTATCCACAGTTTAATACTATACACACAAGAAGCAGCAGCCTAACAAATTTAACTTTTTAAAGAGAGCTCCTCCCTGCCTCCTCCTGTGGTACCAAAAGGCAAACAGCTGCTCACTTTCTGCATCACACACCCCCTGCTCACACTGGCACACTAATGGCTTTCCTGACAAGGCAAACTCTAATATTAGATATTGCTCTTATTAGCTCAGATCAGAGACTGTGCTGTGAAACCCTGCAGGTAGCACACTCTGCAGAGGTTGCTCTCTTTATTTCACAAATATGTAATTGTGTCTTTAATATCAGCCATTGAACTGATGGTACACTATCATTCTTCTCCAAGTTCAACATTTGTACAGTATGTGTGTATATATATATATATGTATTTCATACCTAAAGAATACTTTTTGCAATAAAAACACTTCAAAAGCTTAGAATTTAGGTTATTAGACAATTTAACCCACTGCTACAAACAGCAAAGGTAAAAGCAAAGCCACTCCTCCCCAGATCCAAACAACAATTTCTTTTTCACTAGCCACATGAAGAAACAGGAGCTCTTTGAGGTGGTTTTCAATTCTTAGGTTTGAATGAAGGGTGTATGATTTATACAGCTGTTATTTCTAACACCACAGGAACATGTTATAAATAACTTGGTGTCATTTCCAAGAGCTGGGTTGCTTTGCACACCAGCACAGCCCAAGAGGCATGGCATCCCACAGCAAATGCCAGCTGTGGGGAATGTTTTTCTCTGATATCTGCCCAGGCTTGGGCACATGGGTGATCTTTGCTCACAGCTGCTGGAGGAATGGCCAAAACGATGGCACTGGGGATGGGCACGGAGAGTACAAACAGGTGAGAACCTCACAGGTACAGTGGGAGGTGGGAAGTGAACCTGAGCTGGGCTTACTTCTGCATTCAACATTAATAAAATTCATGTGGGCTCTGCTGTGTCTGTCACCAGAACATTTTAAACAGCTGTGAGGCTGCTGACCAAGAAATGACAGCCTGGTTGTGCTGGGGGATAAAGCAATCATTAAGCACTTGCTCAGTCTGGACCTGGAGCTTGCTGAAAGGGGAGGACAGTTTCTCATCCCTAATGCCTACTTTCTTGCTGCTCTCCTGCTACGTTTGCCAATGGTCTGGCATGCTAATGGATATTCACAAAATTGGGTTTGTTTTCTTTTCTTCTTATCCAGGATCTTACCCACTGTTAGAACTGATTTAACTACTGTTAAATCATCTCCAGCAACATATGCCAAGTCCAGCCTTGATTTTCTTCAGGAGGTGTGGTTTTATCCCTCAGTTTCTCCTGCTTTTTCACTCACTGTGGGAACAGTTACACTGCATTTCTCCAATTTGCTTTTTAAATGGAAAAGATCACTTTCAAGATATGCAAGTTTCATATTTCCCTGCCACTTACAGATGACATTAGTCTATTCCTTGTTCACACATACTGAAACAATGCTGTCTCCTGGTGTGTTGACTTTAAAAACTAAATGCAATTGAAGCTTTCACCATGCAGCTCACAAAGAAAGATATCTACACATTATAATTTATTCCACTTCTGATCTCACCAGTTAACAAAAATAATTGAATTTAGTACCCTTCTTAATATATTCACATATTCCTTTACAGTTCCAAGTTGAATATACTCTCTGCTTTTGTCCTTGGTCTCATTTTCCAAAACTTTTATCTTTAGCTTGCCAATCCAGCACAAGCAAGAGACTCCAGTCCAAGGAAAACTGGAGCAGAGACAATTAAGACAGAAGAGAAGCAGGAGGAAAAATACAGTATAATATATGCAGAAGTAGATGTATTATGAGGACACTGTTAGAGATGTAACTTCTTCATAGAATTCTACTACTTGAAAGTATAGATATGCAGGACTACCTTTAGGTTTTTATGCTGCACTTTTTAGTAGTCAATCTTAAAGCAGATTATTATGGAAGCTGAACATCACCACCTCCATTGTACAGAACAGAAAACTGATGCCCAGCAAGATGAAGCAGTTGTGGCCATTCAGCAGCTTAAACTAACTGGACTAACACACATCTTTTCAAACCTCTGTCTGGGAATCTTCCCAATGATTCTCATTAAAAAAAAAAAGTGTTTATCAGCTACAATCCAGCACTGTTTAGGATGGAATGCTGCCATTGTGCAACCACTTCTGAGTCACAGCAGAGAAGAGCAGAACCAGAAAGAAACAGTAAAAAAATATTCCTGCTACACATTCTCTAAAGTCTTGACATGCTGAAGACATTAAAGATGGAGGGAGGTTTAATTCCTAACTATTTCTATGAGATAAATTATCAGTACCTACAAGAATTAACCAAAATATGGATTTTAATTGTAGGAATAAAAGAGGAACTATGAAGGTGCTGCTCCATGATTCTCCAAGATCATCCCTCTGGAGATGTAAATCAACAGTTCTACCTCTAGTCACTGATGCTTTGTCCTATGCCCCATCTGGGCAAAGGAACTCACACACAGAAACCATTCACAAGCAGAAATCTTCTCAGGTTTGTCTAGTTAGCTTCCTGCTGATTTTGTTCAGAAACTTATTTTCAAACCAGCTCCGTGCAAAGAAAACGAGCAGAACATTCAGTCCGGGAAGGAGAGAATGGAAGAGGGACCATCCACTTCAGTGGCACGTTGGATAGGCTTAGCTATGCTGTGAAACACACTGCTCATCAAGCAGAACAGCACAAGTTTTAAGTCACAAACCCAGAACTGACTTCCAGCAGAAGAAGCCAAAGACTTGCCTGTAATCTGCACTTCACACAAAGGCAAGGAAAGAAGCCACTCCTGAGCTCCCAGCCATAAAAAGCCACCCTTGAAGAAAACTGAACAGAGCAGTGTTTGCAGGCTTACTCAAGCTGCTGAATTTATATGCAGTAACAGAAGCATGTAAGGATCAAATAAAATTAATTCTGTCTAATAACAAATTAATTGTCCATGCCAACCTCTAATGTCTCCATCATCAAATGAATTTCCATGTTATTTACCCAACACAACTTCCCACGGGGAAGGAGAAAGGCAGCTGCTTAGATTAAAGAAAGAAACAAAAGTGTCTCCTAGACAAAGGATCTTTTCATTTTCTAAATGATTGCCCTAGTCCAAAATATCTCACAAGGAATTATGTCATTTTATTTTTTTAAAAAAAATTAAGATGCAAACTGCCAGATTTGATGCTATTTCATTGTCTTGGAACTGAAAGCAGTAACTTTGAGTGGTAAGGAGAGATGGACTCAAGTAGAAATAATGAAACCATTACAAGAAAAATAAATTGTCAACAGACCTAAGAAAGTGGGTTTTTTTCTCATTTTACATTCTTTGAAGTATGGATCACTCCCTCATTTATTGACAACAAGAACACTTTTAAAAGGCATATAAGTTGACAAAAACAAACCCCACTTTGCAGTAAAACTAGGCTATAAATTCTTTCAAAAGACCAGAAAAGTGACATATGCTGTCAGATTCCCACTGCTCTTATTTTACAATCTTATTCTAATGCCTCTAAAGCATCCAGAGTCATCCAGTCTGACCACACTAAAGAATACATCTCAAAATCATTATCTAATGGGCCAGTTTTTCTGGGAAATAAACAAAAGCTTTCTCTAAGCTCAATGCCAATGCTCACTCTCACTTCACAGCCTACTTCTCTGTCTTAGGAATGCCCAAGCTTAGGGAGGGAGGGAGCCAGCTCATGACAAAGAACTCATCCATTTAATCCTGGAAAAATTCTGGGAAAAGAAAGGCAAAAGAGGAGAAGACAGCCCACAGATGACTTGGAGAAACTCAGGTGTTTGACTTGATCTGCCCGAGAATTTGCTATTTTTGCTCAAGCAAGGAATGATCAAAGATACAAGAGACCTCTTAGTTTGACAGGAGTCAACATGCTTTGTCACACAGCATACAATGCTTACTTGAATGAAGTTTTAAATAGTTATTACTTGCAGAGCTGTCAGAGGATAAGGGCTCAGGAATGTCTTTCAATTGTACTGGGATATCTTCACTACCAGAGCCATCAGCAGGGCTTGCATACTGTGTTTGAACTGATCAGACTTAGAGTAGTCAAGTGTTCTCTAGATTACAGAGTGGTCCTACAAAAATTTTGACCTGAATGGCCCTGCAGCCACAGAGGAAAGCAAAAACATGTGCACAGCAAAACCACAGAGCACAGCCTGGAAGATATCTTACAAAATGAACACAATCTATCAAGTGGGGATTTAATTCCTCCTAGCTGCATGTTTCTTCTGCACAGAGAAGATTAGGAGCAACAGATTCACTCTTCCAAAGCAGAAACAAAACTTTTAGTTAAGAAACAAAGCAGATGGCCCATGTAGATTAAAGAGCAGGTAGACTGCAATGCAACAGCACACTGCTGCACACAAATCCCACAGTAATTACAGCAGCCTTATTTCACTAATGATGCTGGGCCTGTGAACTGGGACAAATTAACACAAAGACACACATGCTGGTGACTTGCAGCCCAAGGGAAGGTGATTATGATGGAGGCAGACATTTAAGGGAATCACAACAGATTAAATGCTGTGAGGGATGGGGAAGCAATACGCAGCCCCAGTGAAAATGGAATATGGGAAAGGGAGTGTGCCTCACCTGTGACAGATTTGTATGACAATTGGTGTTCTCCCTGAAGACTGTAAACTGGATCACTCAGCACACTTGTATTTCAGCATTCTTTACTGTTAGTCCACTTTCTTCTAACTTCTGTAAAGCCTGGAGATGAGAATGCCTGGCACTGGGATATATCCCCTGTTGGGCTAAGCCAGCATTACCTGCCCCGTGGGTTACTTTGGTCCAAGTGTGAACTTCCCTAACGCAAAACCACATCCATCTGTAGCATCCCCAATGACATTTCACTTCCAAAAGCTCTCATGGGGCCTGATGTCTAATGAGCACTGCCCAGCTTTGCCCAGGGCAGAGCAGAACAAGTGATGTGATATGCAGCAGGACCTCAGGGGTGCCCAGCACCCTGCCAGCCACTGAGCAAGGCAGCTCACACACTACTCTGCACACACACAGCCACGTTAAGCAAAAGCAAAGCCTGGGCTCTGCTTCGCACTCTCAGTCATGCCAGGGTGCTCCTGATTCAAGGATTACTAAATTCATGTCAGAGAGGAAGGTTTATCCAAGACAAACCCAAGACTCCCTGCTCAATCCAGCCCCTGATTTAAGGAAGAGGACACAACGTATTCCATGTTTGGAGCTGTGGAAGCTCGTATCCCATGCCAATGATTTCAGGCTGCTTAGCCTGGCAGTGGCAGCTCCTTTGCTCAGACCTCTGGGGACAGAGGTGCAGGTTGTCATGTGGGTTAATGGTTGTTATTGATACTGACTATTTCTGGGCTTCAGGACTTGGCAGGTGGTAAGAGGTTTCCTGGTCTGGACCAGTAGAGAGCAATTGATTATTATTTTGTACTTTGGATGATTTTAAACTAATGAGGGTCCTATACTTTCTTATAGCTCCCCATGCAAATGTTAATTTTTAATAAACTTTGCCCAAGTAGGATTTAAAGCTTATCTCACAAGACATATTTAGAGCAGTGCCATGGTGAAGTAATTCTGGGGGAAAAATATGTACGGCTGAAAATAGGATATTTCTGCATGCTTGCTTCAAAGTCAACCAAGAGTTTTCTGCACAGACTGACTTGTCATCAGACTAGTTGTTGCACAGCACTGGAATTATTAATTAACAGTCAAAACCTGTGCCTCTCAGGCATGCTGCAGATGAACTTCATTGTCACCACAAGTTCTGCACTGTGCACCAGTGATGCAGGAAAGCTGGAGGTAAGAGAGAGGATGGGAAGAGCAAACAGATTTTGTTTAAACTTCACAGAGCTGGAAAGGTTCATCTGATGCTAACAGGCAGCACGGTTACTGAGCAAAAGGCTTTCAGATCATCATCCTTTCTCTGATGAGGGGGTTGGGAGCTGCAACATGTTGAACGCCAGCACAGACCACAGTGCTAAAGAAGCAGGAAAGGGGAACACAGGACTTGGCTAAGATCTGACTGAAGAGGGCTTAAGAAGCTGCTGTTGCTAAAGGAAAACATAGGGATTGTTACATTATCTGTGCTCAAGAGCTTATAAGGACTTCAAAATAATGAAGCTTTATTACATGAAGAGCAGTAAGACTTCTATGTGTCGTTTTCAAAACCTGCTGAAGTCTCTTTGAATCTATAACCCCTCAAGCCTTCTGTTTTGTTCCATGAGAAGTTAATTATGGCAGAGAGTTTCAAAATGTATTAAAAGGTATCACATATCTAGGGGTTGTTTACTGAGGACAGGAAAACACATTAATGGGAAAGGTTCTGTGAGCATCTGAGCTTTCTTTGCAATGTTCACAGATGCAAGGACAGAACTTATGACCTTTTTAATATCAGAGCCACTCAGAAAGCTAACACACAGAAAGCACTTCTATTGAACCAGACCTCTTCAGAGCTTTCATTTCCTCATTTCTTAATAATCATATGCATATAAAGCTAAATGGTGGGTATCACTTCTTCCCCCACAATACTTCTATTGTCAGCACAGTGCACAGACATCTTCATGAAGGAAGAAAAAAAAGATGTTGGAGAGATCTCCCAGGCATCAGGATTTAAGGGCATGTAGTGATAGGACAAGGGGTAATAGTCTTAAGTTGGAAAAGGGCAGATTTAGCTTAGACTTTAGAAAGAAATTCTTTAGTGTGAGGGTGATGAGACAGTGGTCCAGACTGCTCAGAGAAAGTGTGGATGCTTCATCCCTGGAAGTGTTCAAGGCCAGACTAGATGGAGCTTGGAGCAACCTGGTCTAGTGAGAGGTGTCCCTGCCCATGCAAGGGGGTTGGAACAGGATGATCTTTAAGGTCTCTTCCAACTCAATCCATTCTATGATTCACCTTCTATTTCACAGCTTTCTTAGCACATCTCATTGGGAAATTAATCTTTTGACTTCAGAAAATCATTTCTTCCTGCACACAAAACATCAACAGATGGTAGTATATTGAAAAAAAAAAATGCTGCTTCTGAAATATTCATGTTGTTTACAGCTCTAGGTTGCTCCTTTGCTTTCTATCGTGAGGGACACCCAAAAATTAAAAAAAAAAAAATTTAATTTGGCACTAGGAATCTTACCGTGATGCCTGGTTTGCTCTACTTAAGTTCCAGAAATCAAACTAACATAAAATTTTTATTTTAAAAAAGCCAATGTGCTGACATCAGATTTTTTTTCTCATTATTCAAAACTATTCTTTTCATCTGTACCTCTAAAATCACCTTCTGCTCCCAATCTCCACACACATCACCAAGAATCAGAAAGTCTGAAGGAAAGGATGCAGAATGCAGGGTTTGTGACCCACAAATCAGACATACACTGACACTGGAGAATTTAAATTCTCCAGAAAGATTTATATTCTCCCAGCAGCAAAGTGACTGCTGCATTGCAACTAAGTACAGGTCTCAGAAAAGGAGTACTGCAGGAAGTAGCAAAAATATGCAGATAATACCTGAAAAACACATTTCTTCTCAATTATGTTCTTGTAAATTGCCTTGCCTGTGGAAAAATGCTCAGCCTTAATTATTCATCACTACTGACAGTAAATGCAGTCTCAAGCACATATACCCTATCAAACAATTGCTCCCTTTTGGCTGAAGTAGTCTTACTAATTTTTTTCATTTTTCTCACGTTTTGAAATTCTTGGTCAAAACCCAAATTCTTCCCCCTACTCTTCCCTCTTTGCAGCCACCCAGAAAATGACTTTGTTTTTTTCTAAGCAGCATCAGTCCCAATCAACAACAGCAGAGTTGATGTTCTAACCCTTGCCTGGATAGCACTTCTGCACCATGTGAATTTACAAATTTGGGGGGGATTTGGCTCAACTCTACTCCTGGTAACTAGACCTTTCCAAAGGGATATCTCTGCTCCCTTCTTAGCAGTAGCTCCAAACTGAATTATTTAGTAAGACAGAATGTACCTCATGATGTGGCTCCAATATAGTCTCAAACTAGACCAACTGTTTTGGCTGAATGAAGAGACCATTTGTTAGATACCAAAAAGGTCTGGATCTTTTTCTATAACAATATAGCACAGAAAAAAAAATCCTTTCAGCATGTGGCAAGACACAAGTGAAGAATTCCGTGTGATACACAAAATAAAAACCTCACTCATACAAAGTACAACATTGTTGAAAAGGGTAAAAAAGTGCATATGTTATCTCTAGATACACACATTTTATCACTGTTAGAAAAAGCTTGAAAGTAGTTCTCAGCTTGCTTTTGTTAAATGTTTTCATAGTTGCCCAAAACCAACTTAGCACACACAAAAATCCCCAGGATTCTTACCATTTGTGCAAGAGACATGAGCTTTAAAAATTCAAATACTTTTTTTTTCCTTTTTTTTTTTTTTTTTTTTAATATTGGCTCTCTTTTCCATTAGTCAGAGCTCACCAGAGCTGTGTTGTGCTGTTGTGTTGGCCCTGCCAGGGACAGCCAGCCCAGGCAAGGATCATGCAAACTGTTCCACACATGGCTCCTCTCTTTTGGAATACCACACATCCATCTCCCATCTTCAATAAATTCTGAGTGTTCAGCATCTCTTCTGCTGGCAACTGTATCCTATTCCCCCAGCCACAATTAGCAATAGGATTTAGTCAGCAAAGATACCAAAACAATATTGGTTTCCTCTGCTACGAGGAACCAAGTACAAGACTCTGAATTATTCAGACCTCCCCAGGCCTGGGTAGCAAGCCTTTAGCTGGATCTAGACACCAGGGACAGCATTTTCCCTGGTGTAGCTCAGATGACGTTAGCAGAACCACAACAGGGAGAAATTCAGCCTTAGGCTTATTGCACAGCAGCATTTCATCTTGGTCAGCCCCACCAGGCTTGCTAAGGAGAGGATTTGGAATATCAAGTACAAGAAAAAAACCTCAAACACCAAAATCCCAGCACATCTCTCACTTGACATCCCTTTCACAGCATCTGTTTAGAAAACTGCGCTAAGGAGTCGTAAGCATGCAGGGGATCACTTGTGATTTTTCAGTGTGGATGACCTTCTCCACCTGCCTGCAACTGTCTCCTAAAGGTATTTCCCTCTCCCTCATCCTTAACACTTTCACAAAATGTCACATTGATTTTCAAGGCCAAAGAAGAGCCATCTGACATCTTCGGATAAGACCATCACGTGTTCTGCTAGGAAACCCACCAAATATTAAAGTGAAAAGACTAATGCCAAATAGATGTTTCACAAAGGTCACATGAAACACAAGAACTCTGGCCTCAGTGGCAGCCCATGGTAAGTGCAGGTCTCATTTTGCTAAGCTAGTCACTTCTTATTTCATTTGCACATTGGGGAACAAAAAGCTGCAGGAAACAAATCTATCTTCAACTGCTCTTGGTCCTTAAAAGCTTAATTACCTTCAGTATCCTCAAACTATGTGGACTGCCAGCAGCTGAAAAAACCTCTTTACCTATGTTCAACAATACAGATGTTTTTGATGGTTTTGTTGAAAAATGAAGACAGGATTCTCATTTTCCTAAAGCATTAAACTCCCTCTTGAAACATAACCTGGGATCAATTTTATTTCATCTGTTATGCAGCAGATTTACTAAAGTGTTAAAATGAAAGATATTGAAAAACTACACAAGAAAATAATCCTCTGAAATAATGTGAAAATAAGATGGGCAAATAATAATGTAACTGGAGCAGAAAACAATTGCATTCACCCTTTGTTTGCTTGTGCTCCAAGCACCTACTCTGCTTAATCCTCCCATGAGGAGGCAACAGTAGACAGACCACACCACACTCTCTGCTCCTGGGTTAGTATTCCTAGAAAAACCACCACTCATTACTCCTGCAGAAAAGAAGCTTCCTCTTTAGAACAAGGCAGACAAAAAAAAAAAAAATACTTAAATCTGTCTATTTATAAAACTGCTTAAGATACTATAGTGAACAAAGTATTAAATTATGCAGTGTGAGATGTAATAGAGTGAATTATATTCAGTAAGATCACACTCTTCTGAAAATATGCAGAAAGCACTGCTGCTGACTTTCAGTTGTCAAACTAAACACACACACATATATTGCTCATCTCATTTTCTACTGTTTCCATGTGTGATAACATGCCCAGTGCTGACACTTCTCCTGTTCTCCCTGGCAGACCCTACATTAGCATGTAAATAGCTGGCAGATAGGAGGAAATGAAAGCAAGGAAGAGCTTTTTAATTAACGTTAATCCTCTGAAAATCCATACAGCAATCTGTTCTGACAGTTTTCTACACGGGATCTTCTTAGGAGGTCCCTAAGTGCTGCCTGCGGATCACTGCCAGGCTAGAGAGGAGACACTTTTGGAGACAATATTTAGATGTTTTCTGCTATTAAATGATGACTGGTGACTGCCATCTGGCATTACCAAAGCTGTCATTAGTCCAACTCTGGATGGAAAACAAAGAGATGTCATAAGCAAGATGATAACACACTTCACACCCATCTGACAGCCAGGCCCCCACGCCTGGGCTAAGCGTGCCAGAGCTCACACGCTGAGCAGCCTCCTCCAGTTTCCAATGCTATACATGCTATACAGCTGTAACCCCCTGGCCCACGTTTTCTCAGCCTGTAGTAAACAGAAAATCTTTGAGGTTGAAGAGCAAAGCAATTTTGTTGTAAGAAATCTCGAGGCAACAGCTCTAGAGTAGCGCAAGGTCCTTCAAAGCTTGAACAGCAAAAAGGCTCAGAGATGTAAAGGTGTAAGCTGAACTCATTCCTCTGTGATTTCCACTTTCCAAATGGAATAGATGTTCTTCATAATCCTCCATTACAGGAAATCTCAAATTTTGGTAGGAGAAAAAAAGGAAAAAAAAAAATCTAAGGCTAACTGGAAGGAGATGCAGTGCCACAGTCTTTGGTTGTCAACAGAGGGTTGTCAAGTAACTCTGACCTAGCAGGTTAGATTTAGTTCTAGAAGTGGCATCCTGCTGCTTGATGAGAGCCAGTAGATATCTCACAGAAAGGTCACTGCTACAGCCATGCCTTCGAGTGACCACTTTGAGACCATTTACTGACCTATAAACTTCCCTGAAGAGCTGAACAAAAATCCAGTTCCCTGCAGAGTGACCAGGAGCAGCTAAGAGCACAGAGCAGCCAGAAATGCAGCTCTCAGTCCCCTGGGTTTCTTCAGAGCTGAAGGAGGGAAGAACAGATCTGAGCATCCAAATAAATTTGGGAAAGCCCTGGCTATAGTACAAAGCTACCTATACACAGAGCCCAGAGAGCAGCCAGCTCCCTTGCTAAGACTTCAAAACCAATGCAAGAGCAACAGGCAGTGATGCAAAAATAAGAACCCTGAAATCCTACCTGATGAGGTAATACAGAAGTCAAGTAAGGGCAAAAAACAAAAAAAGAGGACAAAGTATAAGGTGGGCAAATCTCCAGCTTTTCTAATAATTTAATGCAGGAATGGGTCTGCTAAGTCCAAGTCAGAGGCCAAAGGTCTATCAGGAAGGTCCAAGGTATAAAGTTCAACCTGCCACACAGGCTCCCTCATCCTTTTCAGCCTAGTTCCCCAAAATATTTATGGAGATATTTTAACAAACATAAATCAAAATAATGTAAATAATAAATAAAAAACTAACTTGCCACCATTATCAGAGGATTCGAAGAATAAAGACACAGGAGTAAGAAAGAGGTGCCTAGAGCAGACATACCATTAAGCAATGAAAATCTGTTACACAGCATCAACCTACAACTATCTACAGATCTGCTTCCCCAAGCTCATCAACTGGATTTCCCATTCCTATAATTGTGTTCTTCTGACAGTTGAACCACACTAAGTGTACAGACTGTATGTCATGACAATTCCCCCTCCTAATTTTTTTTTAATGCTGTACTATCAAGAGTAGACACTACACTTTATTTATCGTATCACATTTCAGTGCTAGAAGATTCAGAAAATAACCAGCTTGGCAACTTCAAAAAACTTGGTTACTGATAATGCTCAGAAGAGTCTATGCTTTTATGAATATGTAAGCATGAATTTCAATAAAATGACCTTTAACACAGCAGATTCCAACTGAAGGAAATCTCTCCTGGCACATAAATTACTCACAATGAAAGTGTTCCTTCTAAGATTTACCTAACACAGAGGAGTCCTTACACATACTGATCACTAATCTCTTTAAACTATGCACCACTTCCCACAGCTTTAAGAAATCATGTTCTAATCTGATCTAAATTTTCCATTAGAGAGAAACATCATAAAAAGTGCACTTAACAGTTATGAAGACAAATAAAACATGAAATTGGAATAAGTTCATAACTCTAAGTATGATTTGTTAAAAGATTGCATTCTGACCATCTGGGAGGAATGCCTGGCACTGAATAGTATCTGAACTATGGCCTTCAGCTTATCTGAAAGTTGATTGCTACATTTTCAATGGGCAGTTTCTTTTAAAAAATAAAATGCAATAAGTTTTAAAAAATAACAAGAAGGTGAAAAAATCCACGAAGTAATACCCCAGATAAGGTATATCAGATATGAAATCTCAATCTGATCATAGAGAACAAGACTATCTCACCCTACATGCTGCCCACAGGTGCACATTTTAGCAGACTGATTTATTTTCAAGATAGACAGGAGTGACAGCAACTGCAATCCAGTTATACTTTTCTTTGCCTGGGAACACAGTGATTTGTTTACTCGTTGCAACAGTGCTAAATCTCCTGAGATATTCAGGCACTCGTACAGGGAGAAGACAAGGAACATTTCAGAAATTGCTAGTTGCAATACATGAACTTGCAAGAGTATCTCAAATCTTTATTTGAAAGAAAATAAACCTACCAATCCCCACAGATGATTTTCTTTACCAGTTTCATAAAGATGAAAACAAAAACAAATATCAAAACATTAAATGTGGTGAGGCTTGTGTAAAGTAAGGAAAGGTTATGTAAATCTAAAACATAATGGAGAATTACAAGTAAAAGCCAAAACAATAATAAACATTTGTATTTTAAAGGTAGACAACTTTCAACACAATGAAAACTGAAAATCCCAAAACAGAGATGGACAGCTGCATACACAGTGCAATTCTGTAAGTCAGTCAGAAGTCAGGAGAGGTGACTCTGACCCACTCAAGGTACAGACTCTGAAAAGAATGAACACAGCGAGTCTGCTGTATTTTTACCAGAGAACTTTGTCAGAGGCAACCAAACACTTCAAGAAATTAAGCTGCACTAAAGAGAAGATATAATAATCTCAAAGCTAGATAGATATTCACCCAAGACCAATATAACAAAGGTGTTAACAGACAAAAGGAATAAAATGATTTATCATTAAAAATGGCTATTGTATTGGAGATACTAGACAGCAGACATGCTTCTATCTGTTCTGAAAGAGGAGATAAGGTTCTGGGAAATGAGTCACTGGCAAGGAAGTTTCACCTGAACATTAAGAAAACTATGAGAAGGTTCAGAATTACAAAGCAACTTTTTTGGTTGAGTGTAACAAGATAAAATACAGACAGATAAGCATAATCTTCTGTTAAAGTAATTTAAACTGAGCTAGCTAACAATTCTCTAAAAGAACTCACAGGAGAGTGAACCAGTGAATGCAGGGCTTTGAAAGTCTATATAAATGACTGAGCATTCCTCAGTTTTAATCATTATGTGAGAGTCAAATACCTGGTGGTGGAAGCTGGCTACAGGAGGAGCAAACTATTCCTCCTTACCATGGAAAGCAATCAGCAGCAGGCTGCACTGGGGATTAGAGCCAGAAGTTTCATTCAGTATACTTATTAGTGTAGAAAAACAGGGGCAAATAGCAAGATGTGTGCTGACAACATAAAATATTAATGTTAGCAGAGACTAGAGACAAGGCTAAGGCATTCTGGAGCTCCTAAAAAATAGTAATGAGGGAAGAGCAAAGGCTTATAAGCAGACTGAGCACATACAAATGCAAGTTAATGCAAAGTGGAAGGAAAAATATATTAGATTTCACGCCGTGTGCACTCATAGCAGCTTTTAAACCACAGTCTCCTAAGCATTTGATTTGGATGCTTCTTTGGAGCTATGACATCCCTATGGACATGCCAGCTAGACAAGGCCTGCAGAGAGGAGGGAAAGGATTCCAGCCTGTGCCTACAAACCAGGTAACAAGCTCCACAAACAAAATCATTTCAGCAACACAGCTGCAGGAGCAAATTAGATCTGTGCTCCAGGTTCTCCAAAATTATACTAAATGCTGCCAGCATATGACAAGAATCAGCTTCTGTAGAAAAATCAGTGAAATGCTGGAACACAGTGGATCAGGCAGTGTCAGGACTTACATACACACATGGTACTGCAAAGGATTTGCTACCTGGAAGAAGGTCACTGCCCCACATGGACACAGAAAACTGTAGGCTGCATTGTGAGACTCCATAAAAACACATATTCCCAGTAAGAAATGTAACAAAGTTTTACCAGCTCTTCCACAGAACTTCTCTTTGACTTGGGCTCAGGTCTGTAGTCCTTTCATTTGAGTGTCTTGGTTCCAGATTCTCCTTTATAGCCTAGATAAGAGTGCTTCTCTGTCTCACAGGAATGACAGAAGGAAAAATACAACTCTAAATATTGACTACTGCTAAAATATGAGTGGCAGTGCCATTCAGGTTCCCAAAATAGACTGTATTTAACCTTCATTAGTTGCTAATAGCTCTCATAAGTCTACCAATCATTGATATACAGATATTTATAACACATTTAAATCCAGATCAAGTCCCAAGACAAAAAGGAAGAAGGACAGCCAATGTAACAAGATTCCTCCCCCCAGAGTTTCTTATCTCTACATCTTGAGGGGGAAAAAATTGCAAGGAAAAAGAACTCATTGGTCTGGATGAATAAACCTTGTATGTCCCAGAGCTCTCCCTGGGGAAAGCAGTAATCTTGCTTGTTACAACTGAACAACATAGCAAAATGAGAAGATACCATTTCTCTTAAGTTGTATTTGTATGACGAATTTACTTTGAATATGCTAAAAGAAAGCCTAATAAAATTAAAATTCTATTACAAATCAAAACTCATTGGACATCCATTCATACACATGGAGGCATAACCACAATCCACATGCAGAACCACAGTCAAGGAGGAAAAGCTTGCAGGTTCTATCAGCTGAAGAGTGTCCAAAACACAGCAAATTTTCCATAAAGCAAACAAAGTATGACCCCACCTTCTCAGAAAGGTGGTTTTGGCAAGACATAGATTGAGAGGAGTCAACTTCAGCTGGTCCCACACATTGTTCCTAATGCCAGGGAGTGAACTCTAACAGAGAACATGACTCAAGATGCAGAGGATCTTCAGAACCAGAGAACTCACTAAGCCATGTCCATGCAGGAAGATAAGGTTTATTACTTCTACCTGTATTTGTTTCATTTGTTATCTGAAGGAAAACATCAGATTTAGAACATATGTTTCACAACCTTCAGCTTGCATAGATCTCTAGAGACCTAAACTACAAACTTGGCTATTATTTACAGATGTTCAGCATCCTATTTAGGATATCTTCATAGGATTCAGTGATTCTCTTTTTTCTTCTCTTTTATGCTAGTCAAAAGCCAATATTAGAATGCAAAGGCTACAACCATAGCCTGGGGTTAACACCACACATGACAAATTCATGTGCATAGATATTACATAAGAAACCCGTTGGCCAGCACAAAAGGAGGGCAGGTTAAATAGCTCTCGGGTTTTTTAATGATTTCTGTGGTAGAAAAGATTTTATTTAAATCCTTCAAAGCGTGACAAGCATTCTCCTCTACAAACAACTCACTGAGCTACCCGTGAACTGTCCCTCAGTGACAGTCACACCACAGGGAGAAAACACAAGGACAAGCAGAATCAGAGACTCCACATCTCTTGCAGCTCAAACATTCCAAGAAGAAATGGCTACAAAACTAAGTGATGCTTTTCTGCTAGGGAGCAGAGAGGATTATTTAGAAGCATATAAAAGGAGGCAGCACTCCTGCAGAAGGCAATCAGATTACCAGGGCTGCTCTGCACAGCTGTGCCTGGGTGGGAAACTGAGGCACAGCAGGAGGAATGTGCAGCTAGGGATGTTCCCCACTGTTTAGGGAGGACAAGTAATGAATGGCTCTGAGAAAACAGAGCTTTGTGGCTTTAAGCTGGGAGGGAAAGGGGAAAAACAGATGAGTTGCTTGGTATTATGCCAGAAGCAAACAGAGGTGCCAAAATTTACTTTAAGAGACTAGCAGAGGGAACAAGAGGGAGGAGAGAAACTTCCAAGGCACCCTTCAAGCATGGTGGTGGCCTGGATGGGGGCTCTGGTCCCTGCAGGCTGAGCCCCCTCAGGCTTTTGTGTAGAATGGGTAAGAGGGGAGAAGGGTGATGGGTCAGGGTTACAGTGGGTTAAAACAGAGTGGGAGAGACGTTGCTGGAGTAAGCACTGCCACTTGTTCATGTTCACTCATGCAAAAGGTCAAAAATTATCTTGTAGTGTTGTTTTTCTTTTAAAAAAACAACTTAGAGTGGTTCACAAACATTTTTTCCCCCAGCAACAAACTCTAATGTATGCTATCTTAATAAACATCTTCACGTTAGAGAGGGATAAAAGGCATTTTGTTCTGATTTCATCAGATTTCCTGAAATTGCTTTTTTCTTCCTACCTTTTTTTTCATGCCATTCAGTTGTGGTGACCCTCACAGAAGGATAATGCAATAATACTTCTGACAAGGTCAGCTTTCCAATAACTTTGCAGATGGCATTTCCCAATGACAAAACAAGCACAGCTTTTCTTCTTTTGTAATTAATATAATAGAAATGTCAGCCTGGAAAGTTGGTCTCCAAAGGTAGTATGTAATCAACAGAAAATTAATTTTTTCCAAGCTAGAAAGTGTTTCCTTATCTGTAAAGCTGAGAATACATTTATACAGTAGAACCACTGTTAAAAGAGCAAAATATAAAATTTCTGAAGCTTATGTATGTGTCTGAAAAGCCAGCGACTAGGGAGAAGAAATGTTAAACTGCTTAAATTGCTAAATCAGCCATCAGATCATTTTGAGAACTGCACATTCATTTTGCAGATTCATTTTGCACATGCCCTGTATCTGCACAGAGCTCTGTGCTGTGTGAACACACCTAAAGAAACACTACTTCACATCCATGCTTCTCTTTAACATAATCATGTGTTTAATGCAGAGAATTAGCCTTTTCAGCTTCTCTCCCACCTATGTAACCAAAAGCCAACAGTTACTTCTTGGTCCTGGACTTACCAGTAACTGGTGTGTCTCCCATCTGAGGTGCAGAAAAACTGGGGCAAGAGCAAGGACTCTTCCAACTGCTTTTCCCAGTGGAAGGCAGACCCTGCTGCTCAAAGAAAGAAAGGAAATAATCTCATCTCCCTAAAAGAGACATGGCACAAGGAGGGACATGCAGGCATTCTCCCACACAGGCTGAGCCCCTGGGGCTTTGGGCTCAATGGATTCAATCTACCTCAACCCAACCCCACGTGCTATTCAGTCAGGTACAAAGGTCTACCCAGGATCTGCTGCTTGTTGCAGTCTTTCCTTCAAATGCACAAAAGGACAAAGAGCCTCTAGTCCTGTCATCCAATTCTTTCCATATTTAGTTTTTACAGCTCCTTCCAGGTACTCAGGATAAACAAATATGAGCTTCAGAGTGCCATCAGCAGGGAGGGGAAAACTGAACAGAGGATTCTACTCTTACATCTTGGGTGGAGCAAAAGGGGTGGGAAGGAAGAGCATTCAGCTGCAGCAAAACAACTGGGCAAACAAGCCCAGTTACAGCATGGGCTGTCACAGCAAAGCAGCAGAATGCTAATTATTCTGTGAAAAATATTTGCCATCAATGTCAAACCCAGCCCTCCAGGTGTTCGCAAACACTGGTGTTTCCTCCACCCAAACACTTGCTGAAAAATCATCAGTTTAAAAAATGCTTTCTCCTTCAACTCCTTTCACTTCAACCACTTCATCTCAATGCCTTACACACAGTCTTAGATAGTAACAGACAACTAAACAGGGGGGGAGTCTCCATTTCCCCCCAGTATTGCACACAGGAGCAAGTCCCTGGGATGCACTTGAGGAAACGCAAACCTCAGTTCCTATGGACCCAAGAGAGCAGCAAGCAAAGTGACACCTTTCCTGGAATCCTTAGATAATTATTTTTCTTCACTACCCAAAGAAAGTAAGGAGATGTAGACACAACTACAGACAGACATATTTAACAATTGCTCTGTCTCTGCTTCCCTACACTTAAAAAGTAGCTTGGACACCCCATAAAGTTGTAGAATCTTCCTACATACAACCTCTGCAAATCCTAAGACTCTTCATAAAAATAGTTCCTCTCCTGCCAGGAAGGAAATTAAACATCATCTGGATGTAAAAAGTGCTACCTTGTTTTCCTGTCTCATGTTCACACTTTGTCTATAAATCCCCTTCCAAATTCCTTACTCAAAAAAAGGCAGTGATATTTCTGTAGAAATCCTGAGGCTCTGGATTCATAGAGAGAAAATTAAGCTTTAGTTCCTTTACTGTCCCAAATTGCTTCTACCTCAACAGGAAAATTTTATGGTTAATGGTGTTCCACAGTGCTTGGCCTAAATGTTCCCATCCAACACAAAAAAAGTAGCAGATGTCATTTACATTGAGAAACTGGTAATGTAATGATTTCATTCATGACCTGAAACTAGACCACATCTTCAAATTTCCTGTAGCTGATACTAAATAATGTTGTCTCTATCTGAAATGCTACCCAAGCAAATGTGCTTACAAAATAGGGAACATTTCATTTCTCCTCAACACAACAAAATCACGGGTCAAAGACCATTTCCATAACACTTTGAAAAAACTTATTTGACTTCTATATATTCATCAATTTAAGTAATGCTTGACCTGAGATGTTGTGAAAATGCATTGAACAAAATTGTTAGTACTACATGATATTGTGCCAGGAGCAATCCAAAACTTTAATTCTCCAGCCAGTTCTTCAGTTTTACATAGATTTTGGGTCTTCATTTGAAAGGATGCTCTGAGTGACTGGTGTCTGAGTAGTGCAGCTGTTCTTACCAGAGGCTCCCATCACATGTTGAAATAATCTACTGTGCAATTACTTAATTATCTCTCTTTCCTATCCTTTTAAAAAAATCCACTGCAATTCAACTTGAAGCAAACCCAGTTAATCCAGTTTTATGGCTCAGAATTAAAACAGAGACAAGTCAGAGACTCAAAGCTGCAGTTCTTGTGGCAAAACCACCATTTGAAGAGGCACAGATAATAACGCCCTGAAACCATAAGTATTTGAGGAACAAAAGAATGCAAAAAAACCCTTTTTGTGCAGCTTATCCTAACTATTTCAGTTTGCTGTTCAGAAACCCTAAGTCCCTCCTGCTGTCCCTGGGTTCTGTCCAAGCCCATGCTGAGCTTCCTCACCCAGCCACCTCTTGCTGTTTGCCTTTCCCTTGCTTGCAAGGTCCAGTAGTGAGGTTTTGTTCTGCCAAACTTCCATTACCAAAAACTCCCTCACTCCACCCATCCATCTTCC
This sequence comes from Calypte anna, assembly GCF_003957555.1. Lineage (NCBI taxonomy): Eukaryota > Metazoa > Chordata > Aves > Apodiformes > Trochilidae > Calypte > Calypte anna. Next base: position 5,026,057 of record NC_044260.1, on the reverse strand, counting down.
TGCTTGCTCCTCTGCCACATCTGCTTGACCACCCTTCATAATTGAGGGCTGAGAAGCTAAGGAACAAATGTTATAGCACATGTACCAAGAGAACTATAACTTTGAATTACTTGACCTGGGTGAGTTTAAATTCTCAGCCATAACATTGGATTAACCTAATTTCTTTTTATTGAATACTTTACCTTTAGAAGTCCTACAGTCCAGTCTCTCAAAGAAATATGAGAACTGAAGGTCAAATAAATTATTTTCAGAATACATTTCTAATTTTCGTAATCTAGCCTCTTAGCATTGACCATTAATATCTAGTGGTGGTAGGGCAAAGCAGAATCCAGACAGTATTCTGGGGAAAAAAGATCTTATTTCTATAGCCCTTCAAAAATACCTCTTATATAACACAAAACTTTTAACCTTGCTGCATATTCTGAATTGTTCTAAAATGTAAAAAGACTCTCTAAACACTTTGCTTAAATAGAAATTGTCAGACACAACATCAATAAGAACACAGAAGCTGTCCTTGTGCCTCCACCTCTAAAATATCAGATCCAGAGATAATAATGAACACTGTATTTTTATCATTACAATGTTTACCAGATACATAAAAAGGCACAGAAAGAATTACACAGAACTGATTCCCCCAAAAATGCTAAGATAATTTTTCTGAGCTCTTTCATGCTTCTATAAGGGAAAAGGAATCAAGGTCCACAAGTCAATTCATCTTCTGCCTCCAGGCTGGTCATTTGAAGCCAATGTTCACTATTTCCAAGCTGAAAGCCCTCAGGTGACTCAGCTCTACTCTAACAAAGCAAATCACCTTCAACCCTCTGTGGGACAAACTCCTGTAGGTATCCAGACAGGTACACAAAAAGGTAGAATATCCAAAGTCAGGGAAAAGGCAAATTTATCCACTAATTATGAAGAATTAAAGCAATGGCAGATGAAGAGCAAAAGATCTCACTGGAAAAGATCCAGTGGGAAGCAAGAAGGGAAGTGCAGACCATGCTCCCAAACATCTGCAGTGCACACAAACAGGGAGCAAATTTATCTCAGATCCAGAGATCCCTTCAATAGATACAGACTGACAAGTGAGAAACTAAGGGAACTCTTATGCTTTGAAAGCAGGATATGGAAGTGAGGACTCAGCACCTCTGCTACTTTTCTTCATTGGAGAAAACGTGTGGAGTAAACCTAAAAATCAGGCAGTGTGAAAACCCAGCACTGGGTCTGGGAGCCTGGGCCAGAAAACACCTATTTCTCCTGTCTTTCAGAAATCTGCAACTCTCAGCTGAGAAACACTGCTGTTTTCTGGTTTAATTTCAAGATAATGCCACCTTCCAAATGGTCTTTGTGCTTCAATACTATTACAGCCAGTCTCTTCTCCAAACACATCGATTTCAGCTCTCCTCATTCATTCTTCACAGAGAGATTCTGCAATTGTATTAGCAAAGGATATTAGCAGGCCTCACAAAACAGCCTGTTTCAAAGGAAAATGCCTTGTACTCACTTTATTCAGGAAGACAATTTCCATCTGCTTAATATAGTCATGATATTTTACTGAGGTAATTATACTCTTAGCTATCACTAACAATTAAACCCTTAGACTGAGGTTGCCTAATAAAGGTCTCAAAATAAATAACACATTCCAAACACAATATTTTAAAATGTCAAGCATGCAAATAAAATCTTGTAATGAATATAACGAAGCATCAAGTTTAAATCAGCACAAAGTTAGTTTGACATTGTACAAATCCCTGCAAAAAAAAAAAAATGTTGTTAGAGCATTGTAGGATTTTGATCAGCACAGTACAGAAAGGGCAGCACAGGCACTGCAGATGAAGCCATTTCATTAAATGCTGTCACCAGTTTATGAGAAAAGCAAGGTGAAGCCACCAACACTGTTCCTACAGCTGCAGAGCTGAGTGACAAGTTTAACAGAGTCAAGACTGTAGAAACTTCCATGAAAACTAGAGTCAGACTAATCCATTATAATGTAAAGCAGACACATTAGAGGGTTCAGACAAAGAAGGAAAAACACTCTCAGACTTTGAGGTTCAGAGACACTTGAGATCAGGTCAATAGATCCTAGAAAGCTTTTACATATGGAATGGGTTTAAAGGTTTAAAGGTCTTTACAATGCAGACAGCAAGATGAAAAAACAAAAAAAAAAAAACAACAGACAGGAAAAGAGTTGTGAGAATAAATATTTGCAGAATCACACATTCCAGGCAAAGAGAGGTATGGCAAATTACCTCCAATGCTGCCAACATGTTCCTGAAGGTGTTTAGGTGGTGGATCAAGACTAAAACATGACTCAGTAAGTAACTAGAAGTAGACTCAAAAAAAGTCAAAACAAATTTGGGTTATACAGGGGAAAAGAACCCTTCAATGTTAAACCCTTCCAGAACTCTCTTTCCCTGAAGCATTTCCACCTCACAAGGCACAAAGCTCTCAGAGGACAAAAAAAGCAAACACAAAACATTGTATTTCCTCAACCCCAACACAAAACCTCTACAGCAGCAGCCATAAAACCCCCAGTCTCACCTTCTCATAAAACTTAACACACTTTATCCAGTAACCCAGACACTGCTGTGTAAAGCATGAAAACCAAGCCCAACACCCCCCACCCTGCATCAGACTGAGCTTGAGAGCAACATAACCCCAGCTAACCATGGGGGTAGAATTTTTATAAAAGTCTCTGCCTCATCTCTGACCTGGCAGTCCTCATCCTTTAAAGAAAATACCCTACAAGAAAAGCATGGGAATTAAAATTCATGATGTTATAGCATACTAAAACTTAAAATTCAGCAGAGAGCCCTTCAAACCCCCTGAACTCCACAGGCAATTACCTCTTGCTCTTTGTCCCACAGCTGGTAATAATCTTCTCTCCCCCCTTGCTATCATCCCCCTAACTACCAATCACCTTTCCTCTGAAATTATTTAACTGATTAATATAATCAGGTTGAAATTAAAGGGAACTGTGCTCAATCTAAAAGGCTGGTGAGTCTTTCAAACACAGAGTGCCTTATCTCCCCTCTTCTCAAGCACACAGGATGATCTGGTACATACTGCCTCACCCAACAAAACTTGCCTTGCTGAATCACAGAAGAGGTAGCAGGGGAATTACTGTAAAATGTATTTATTTGCAGGCATAAAATAAAGAAGTTGTTACGTGTTTAGAAATACCTAGAAAGGGGAGACACAGTGAGCAGAGGTAAAGGGTGAGGCTGGCAGCAGGTGATGGTGCACAGCTGGTGAAGCACAAGTGATGGTTCTGTTTAATTGCACACCTGGAGTCACAAAGTGGACTGAAGGAAGGAAGCAGCATCATACCACAGTAGCCAGGGAACAGCATTTGATATTACTCATAACACAGAATGGCTCAATTCTGTCCTGAAGTTGTCTGTGCTACCTGGACATAGAGCCCAGGGTAAGACAGCCAAAAGGAGGTCTGTTGTAAAGCAGGTGTTTGCCAGTGTGGCTGTTTTCACTGCTACCAAGTGTAATATTTAAGGATAAGTTTTTATATATATATCCCAGGACAAGAACTCATTCACCTTCTTCGCTGAACCCCCCCAGAATTTCCTTTCTTGTGCTTTAAAATCCTCTGTCTCCTAAGAAAAAACAGAAGCCAGGACACAATGTGACAGAGAAACAGTCAGCATTATTTTAAATCTTTACTGATTACAAAACAAAGCAGATGGCAAATCAAGTCATGAACTCTGCATCTGCCATGCTTAATGAAGGGTTTAATTACCTACTCCCATTTCTGATGCATCTTTGCCATTCTCAGCTCTGGGAGTCACTTACAGACTTCACACTGACTCTTGTAAAGATATCTCCAGGAACATGTGCTGTGAACAGTCAGCTGGTGTTGGTTAATCAATACTTCAGCTTTTATGGTGATGGCCTAAATTATGTCTCAATGGAAACAGATTTCCTATCAGATCACATAATCTGGTAGAAAGCTCAGAAAAGAAAATGGAATTTTTCAGCCTCTTCTCCAGTCTGTAAAGTACCCAAAGGCAGACAAATGCACAGAAGGGAATTAAACACAGCAAAACAACAGCATCCAGTCCAACCAGATTAATTTGTTCAGTGCATTATGCCTTATTCAAGAGCAAGGGATGCAGTAAGTTACAAGAAGTAACAAATCAGGCTTCACATTTTGAGTTCTTGTGTATGCAAGTAAGCAAGAGCTTTCAGTGAAGGATCACACACCAGCTGTGAGGAAAGAGGGCATTTGGTCTTTGGTCAAATCTGCTGCATGTGCTAAAGGCTGTTTCTATCTTTCTGCAGAGTCCACAAGTCCTGGGCACAGATGACATCATATTTTTTTTAAGTCACTGAAGTGCATACATGTAGGAGAAGAAGCTGGCAGGTCTGAAGAGAACAGCAGCTAAACAAATATAGCCAAGAGCTGATCACAGCCAAGTAAAGTCACATGAGAGGTGGAAGTGAAAAGAGCTTGCACTCACATAAGGATTTTCAGAAAGGATTTTACATTTCGGGACAAGTACATGTCATCTAAAAATTCTGAAATGGAATGGTAGTAAAATGGCTAAAATTTTAGCCATTCAGTAACAGAATTGACTGTTATTAATAAGGCTACTTCACAAAGACCAAGGGTTGTGTGCAAAGCTCCAAGAAAAGAGAAATACTCAGAAGCTTAAGGAGAACATAAAAGTTAAATACAATCTGTGTAGGTAAACATGCCATTCAAAGCCAAAGTAAAGCAAACAAGAAAAAGGGCAAAGATGGACTTTCCCCAGCATTTCAGATATCTCTCACTACTGCTGTATTGGAACTACCTCAGGTAATAAAGCAAAGATTAAAGATTTCCCTAAAACTCTTAGCAAAGCCAAAGCAAAAAGACAGCAGAACAGACAGTGAATTCAGACAAGAGAATTTCTAACAAAGCAAGTGAATATATCCCTTCAAACATCAATTTCTTTTTCATCACCTTAAATGAATAGAGATACACTCCAGGAGATACCTTCAAGCCATCAATGTCTGAAAAACTCTAGGGTGTCCAAATGCAGTCTGGTATTTCACTGAAAACATGCAGATCAGAAAATTTAAGCACTGCCCTGATTTAGAAAGACATAAAGGAGAAAGTAAGCAACTAACAGGTTCTAAACAGGAGTTTATAAAACAAGAATAACCAGGACACGACTTCTCCACCAGCCCCCTGTTAAAGGGTGGAATCAACAGCACTAATATGGCAAAGATTGGAAAATTCTGTCCTAGAAGGAAGACAGATTTGTAGTGACTCACCCAACTATCCTAGAGTGACATTTGTGGCAATCCAAACCAGTAAACCAACTGGAAAGGCCCAAGTAAGGTCAAGAAAGCCCAAAAGAAGTAAATGAGGCGAGGAAGCAAGCAATGGAGGGAGAAGTTAAATGCACTGAAATGGAAATATGAGATCAACCAAGAAAGATAGAGACAGTGGCAAGCAGAAAATGAACAAGACTGAACGAGTGGGACAGGCGATCTCTGAAAGCCAAAAAATATTGCTTGAATCTCCAGGAAAAAAAAAAAATCAATAGCCATAAAAGTAAGCTGAGAAGGAATCAGATTGGCAAAGCAAGTGCCTCCTGAAGAGAGTGTGTTTACTACTATATTAGGGACTGCTGTTACCAAATAAAGAACAGTTTATAATTTTCTATTGATCTTTTTAAACATATTCAAGATCCGAGACTTCCAGGGCACAGTTTGAGCCTAAAGAAAGGAAAGCTGCTCCTGCATTAAGCTTGCTCTGTTACACACATCTGATGCCTTTCAGTCCTTATTTGCTCAGCACACAGGAATGGATTCACTGCCCTACGAGAGGGTCAAATATACACAAATGCCAAAATCACACTATCAATAGCAATTCAATCATATATATATATATATATATATATATATATATATAAAATAGTCTTCCCCAAATTAAATTTTCACAGTCCTATTTAACAAGACAATGATTCAATAGAGAGAGCTCATCTTTTCCATTCTCAAATTACATAGAAGCACCCTGTACCACTGATGCCACTAATTAGATGATTAAATACCATTCTAGGTGATATGCTTTCAATGTAAAATAATTCCTTTTAACAGGCAATATATTTGCTCTATCTCATTTTAGAACACAATATCATACTTTTTTAATTAAATGAAATTCCTTCTTCTGATTTTGCATGAGAAGAGAAAGCAGCAGGAGAAACAGTGCCAAAAATAGATTGTCCAAGTACCACAATACATGTACTTCTTCACAAAGGACCCCTAGCATTCTCTGGGTGGAATATAAATTTTCAGAGAACAGCAAAGGCTTTATTCCTTTAAAACAGGTCTGTTGAGGAATCATTCAGCACACTGAAAACTTCCACTGTCAAAATACAACTTTATTTACCATGGTCTGATGATGGACATTTCCAACTTTTCCTTTATTCCTCTTCAGGGGGGTGATAAGAAGGGGAGCAAACAAAGGAAGGGCTATCTTTTGATATAAATCAGGGTCCAATCTGTTACATGACAAAATACTGCTGGTTTTTTGTCCACTACTCAAAGAAAAGTAATGTAATCTTGTGTTCTACAACAAAACAAGTTTCTGCTGAGGACTGGAAGTAAGTTAGCAAAGGGAATATTTTTAGAAGCCATCTGAGAAACTTCCTTCAGGCTTGAGAGGCCCACTGCAATACTAGATAGCTGAGAAGGTTGTAAAGGAAGGATTTTTATGAGGTTCAGTATCTATCAGTGTCATATCCAGTCATACCAATACCAAACCAGAACTGGATGGAGAGCTGTCTGTTGCTGTGGGGATCAGAAAGACTAACAAGGGATGCTTTTTCTCTTTCCATGGAGAGGATTTGGTCCATTCACCTGACTGCAGTGCCTGCCTCAGTGTGAAGCAGAAGGAACTGCTGTCACTTTTCTCATCTCACTTGACTCAGTGGCATCAAATTCTGCCAGCAGAAGATCTGATAGAATATCCTCTTGTAATGTGGTTGCTTCCTTGCTTCAAGAAGCCCTGCTTACTGCACCACATATCACAGCTTCTTTGGCTCAGCAGTGACAGGGAATTATACAGAACTGGGTGTAGCACAATTAAAACCAATCCAAATGCTTTTGTTGACACTGAAAATTAAAGCCTAAAGCACCAACAACAGAACAGCTCCTTTCCCTACTGCTCAGGCACTCCCATACCAGCATCTTTCTTTCCTGTACACAGTGATGTGCCCGACTCCCTGTCACATGCTCTAACGAGTTGTGTCTGACCTTACACACACGTTTACTTATGTGAGCAGCTGTGTGATGGCAGGGAGATTGCTCAGATGAATGTAAGTTTTGTATGGAGTATTTTTGGAAAGAGAAGTAACTATCATTCTGACTATAGCGAATTATTATTCCCTTTGGGGGAAAAGCACTCTTGGACTTTAATATAAAGTTTTCAGTGCCCTACAGGCTTCAAAATTATTGTATAGAATTTCATCACGAGACCATACCAGATAGAGGATAATGCAGACTTCTTTGATATATACTACAGAAAGATTCTTAAGATGTATTTTCAATTTACTGGTCTAGTGCCTATCATTACATTTGAACAGACTTTCAGCCTAAAGAGAAGGTGAATCTCTTACTCTCTGTAAATTGTTTTTCCACAGGAGCAGTTGACAAGGTGCCGTCATTTCATTCTCTTTAGGAAAAGAGGCAATGCAGCCAAAGCCATTAAAAAATTCCCTTCAATGGCTCAAAACACTCTGGTGACAATATGATTCAATTCCCTTCCCTCACACAAATGCCAAGCCTGAGACAAAGTCACATATCACCACCACAGCCTAAGCCCAGATGGGGGGAACACTAGCAAAGCCTTAGGATATACTTGGACTTGTATTCAAAATGTAGCCCTAAAGACAACTTTCCTGTCTCTTATAGCACCCCCTATGCAAAGACCCCACAGCAACTTTGTAGGACCAGTCATGGATGGGAAGAAAGAAGAGACAGCAAGAACTGTACCTGAAGGAAAGAAATAAGGACACAGACTTTTCCAGACATGATCTAGAAACTCACCTTAGTGAGCAGCAGCACCCGTTTCTGCAGCCGTCTGACCAGCGCTTCATGCTGCTCACGTTTCTTCTTCTCATCCAAGAGCTGGCTCTGAACCCGCAGTATTTCTTCCTGTAGCTGCTGTCGGGCCTTCTCCAGTACCCGGGCACTGAAAAAAAAATAATACAGACCTATAAAAACTTGATCACTGCCTCTAAGTCAGATAGATCAGAAAAATCTGAGAGAAGCATCATCCCCACGATACCAGGACGTTGGGGCTGGTGACATTGCAGTGAACCCCTGGAAAATGAGTACCTGCAGTCTCATTATTAGGTGTTCTCAGGAAAAAAGAAGACAAAAGAATTATACCAGTGACAGCCTTCTTGTTCAGCACCAGACAATTACAATAGTGGAACCTCACACTACAAAGCATTTAAATAGTTGCATATCTATTCAAATCATTTTGCCTTTGAGAAGATGCCTTACTTTCAACAAACGATGCACAATCTTGGGTTCTACTGTAGCTTTTAATCTTTTTTTCTAACAAAGTAAAAGGGAAATTTAGTATAAGCAGCTTTGACAGACAGGTAATACTCAGCAAGTAATTATAGCCACCACCTGCACTCTGCTCTTGCCAGCAACCTATACTGGAAGAGAAACGTCTTCTGAGGCCAGGTGATTAGCGCTTCTTTGGACATGATTCTTAATTAAGCCAGAAGAGCTCGGTCCCTCTTCTTAGCTCTCCTTGCAACATGATGTGATGGCATATAATTACCCATGTATACCTGGAGCTGATCTCAATATGCGTCCTTCAGACACTCAGTCTGCTGCTGGGACACTAATGGACAGCTGGTTCCAATGCAGTTGTGAAGCAGCTCATCACAGATCAAGTATGTTGACAAAGTACTTGATCAATATTAAAATAAGAGTGAAATAATTATTGTGAGGGTTGAGTCAGTTCATAATTTATGTATAACAAGTTTATCCTCGACTGTACAAACTTAAGTAGTTAAACAGTGAGCAGGACATGTTAAAAAAAAAGGATAGCAGAAAAGTCAAAAACTCTCAAGCAAGATAGAAAGACAGAAACCAACATCTCCAAGTTACTCAGGAACAGAAGTGTTTGTTTCTCTGATGCTAAAAACAACACTCAAAAATTCATGGGTGCTTTTTATCATTGCAATTAAAAGAAAACAGATAAAAATGATTTTTAAATAAAAATTGCACTGTTTTAAGTTGTTTAGACAGATTTGAAGGGGAACACTACTTTAAAAGACACTCTTATCATAAATCAAGTACAACTTTTTGACCTGGCCATGCAGCATGTATTTCTTGGGAAATTTATGTATGAATTCACAAAAATCCCCAAACAGCTGTCTCCCTACCTCAAAATCCTTCTCCTTGAAGAAAAACATGCATTTTAGAAACAATGGATGAATTAGAAGCCTGTTAAAAGCTCCAGTTCAATTTGGAATCATTCACAGACCAATTTAATAATCAGGGACTGTGAAATAAGTCTCTTCATTGTTGCATATTGGCAGGAAAGTTCATCAAGAGAGCTTCAAATCTGCATTTGAAAATGGTTAATTTCATTATCAGGGCACCACCACTTCTTGGTTCTGTTTTAATTAATCAGTTAAAAAGGGAATCTGTGCCCAAAGGCAGTGAAGTGGCACCAGCCTTACACTGGATGCTCCCTTCCCCATCCCAACCTCAGTCAACTTCTCAAATTCAGTCTCATGGATACTTGATAGAAACTCTGCCCTTTTTCTTCTTGAACAATGCCAGGAGTCACAGGATTAAAGAGAACAAGCTCTTCTCAGATTCTACAAAATAAATCCATACTAAAAATTTCCTGGAAGACAACATCCAAAGATGACAAATGGGAAGTTCAACTCTAGCATACCATCTAAAATATGGGAAAAAATTAAGTGGTATAACCATAACATCCTCCAGTGTGGATGGGTGAGAGCAGGTAACCTCAGCTTCTGTCTTAAGATTTATTAGAATTTGTTTAAGAATTCTCTTTTCTTATGCATAGCATGAATTTAAGTACAAACCCCTCATCAATTGTGTTATTACAAATTAAATTGCACTACAGAAACCTTACTGCAAATATTGTTTGCTCTATCAAAGAAACTTAAATTTCGATTAGAGTAGGAACTGAAGAAAAAAAGCAAACATAAGGTTAAATACTGCAAAACAGCCAGAATCTCACCTTTGATTATTCAAACACATTTTGATAGGATAATGGAGAAATCTTTTTTCCCTAATCTCCCAATATTGTGACATGTTTTTATAAATGCTCTGTGGACTGGTGGTGTAAGATTGAGTTGACATTCACAAAGATAAATGAGATATACACCAGGTTTCCTTCTTGAAATAATGAAAAATATTTGAGATTCACATCTGATGGAGAGCAGACATTCAGCCCCATGCACACCTCTCAAACGAGGCTGGAAAACAATTGTTTTAAAACATGGGAAAAGTTAAGCAAAGAGAAATGGGCAATTGCCTCAGCCAATGTGTTTGGAAAGAACATAATCATCTGTTTATATTTCAGCCTCAGGTCAAATGTGATTTTAATCTACATAAAATGTAAATGCCAGAGATGTCTATGAAAGCAGAGACAATACTTAAACTCTGAACTGACTCTGTTACCATTGGTTTCCTTGCTAGAGGAAGTGTGAAATTCAACTTCTTTACAACTCTCCACACCATGCCAAAGCAAATTATTGAGATCCTTTCTTCCTCTTTTAGGATAGATTGATAATTCTTCCAGAAATTGCACCAAATACAATATGATCTGTCTCCATAATAAAAAACCCAAAAAGAAAGTTACTTTCCTTAATTGACACAAAACAGGATTTGAAAGTAGATGCCTAGCAGCAAATGCTGTTAGATGTGGGCACTCTTCCTCCACACTGATGACACCAATGACTTCTCAAAAGCAATTGCTCCCTCAAAACTAGCATTAAAAAAAAAGATAAAATAAAATAGGCCCCAACTTCTAAGTTCAATGTAAGCTTGGAGAACTGGCATTTTCAAAAACCTTGAAAGTTTAAAGTAAACCCACTAAGCCTTAAACATAAAAAGTCATTTCTGTTTATCAGACTATTAATGTTCCTTGTTCCACATCCCATTGACTGAGATGCCAACATCTTTCTGTTCTGAGCTGTTGGGACTCTTCATATTTTGCTCTTCCCTTCTGTAATCCACTTTAATGTTATCTTAATGATAAAACTTCATTTTCCAGAATGTTCTTTGGAAGAATGAGAACAATAGTGTCAGAGAGTGGATACTGAAGCTATAAGACACATTTTGTTAATCTCCTTCACAAAATTATAAGAGCAGCTGACAGCTTTTCTCCCCTCCTTCCCCTCAATGATTTGTAAAACATTATTTTAATCACTCAGTAGCCACATTACCACCTCCAAGATGCTAAAAAAACTACAGGGAAAGCAAACAGGATGCCAGAACCATCCTGTGGGAGGAAAACAAGAGGTCCACAGCAGCACAGAGACAATTAGAAGAGCTACACTGTCTGGGTCATGTTGCATCTCAGAAAGAGATTAGACACTGGCACATATCAGGGCCAACTGTCAGAAAAAAGGATCACATCAAAGAGAAAGAACCAAAAACCAGAGAGTGTGGACGGGAAGAACATTGAAGATGCACAGAGGGAAAACACAATGACAGTGTTATTGCACATATATAACAGAAAAAAGAAAGACACTGCAACTATCAACAACTTCATGTCCAAAATATAAAGGTTAGCACACAAGCTAATGAGGCAAAAAGGAGCAAGAGAAATTGTTTTGCAGCAAGACATTTGGATGTAGAAAGGCACACTCGTTCCCCATTCCAGAGGCTTGACAACTTGCAGCCTTTTCAACTTGTCTACACATTTATAGAGAGCACACACAAAGACATAAACCACACTGGAAACTGATAAACAGACAGCCTGCACAAAAAAGTGTTATTTTTCATTCCAGTTCTTCTCCTTCAGGTTTTATAAGCCAACATGAAGGCATAAGTAGCATCAGGGTAACTCCAGCATCTCTTCAGACTGTCCAGTGGATAGCAGTAGAGCATCTGTGCCCTCCCTCAAAGCTCCTTCCAACCTCCAGTTTCTGGCAGAGACTTCTTTCTCCCACAGCCTCTGCCTAACCTGCCTCGACAGGAGCCACCATCATCAGAGACAGGAATTAATATGGAAAAACAGAAGAGAGAAGATCATGACAAAGATCACCTGACTTTAAAAGGGACAGGAGATAGGTAAGACAAGGTAGGGGTTGGCAAAACCGAAAAATTCCCAACTTACATTAAAAAGGAACTGCAGAATGGAGCTGCTGAAACATACATTTAAGTCAGGTAAACCAGAAAAGATTATGACACAGAAGATTATTTTAGTACTCCAAAGTATTACAGCTCAAAAGTCAAAGGTTTGGGTGCTAATTTTTATGTAAGTAAGTTGGTTTGGCATCTCCTTCTGCTTTCTTCTTCACGTATAGAACCATGAATATGCTGAAGCAGCAGCATCCATCCCTGCTCTCCAGCACCGGGCTGCTACTGCAGCAATCCCAGGCAGGAACTGTGGAGTCCAACAAGTCCCTGCTGTCTGCTTCCTACACTCAGAAGGAGCAATGATACAAAATATTAACATCTTTAGTAGATGTTATCACAAGGGCTATATATAATTCAGAGCTTTAACTGTGCCTTAGAGAGAGTTGTATGAAATACTGCTACAGAAAAAAAACTACTACTACGTAAAATGGTTAACAGAGAGTCAGTAGAAAAACAAACTTTTTTCTTGCTATTTCTTTCTCCCAAGTCCTCGGCAAACATCTACAAACTTTCTCTTGGTTCACACTTTGTATTTTCTCAAAGACCTTTATGTAACTCATCATCATCAGGCTCCCATTAATCACACATCATTCAAAAATAAGCAGTTCGTACGTCACATTGGCGCTCGACATGCAAGGAAGACTTGAATAATAATGAATTTCTAATGAGGGAACAAAATAAAGAGAATTATTTTGCTAGTGTGGACAGATGAAATGGGTAAGAAGCCAAGATACATTTGGAGCTTTATTGGTACACTGATAATATGAATTATCTTTGAGACAGTATTTAATTTTACTCCCTAACCAGAAACATAAATATCAGGCTCAGAAATGCAGCTCCTTCAAAGTGAACAGTTGCAGAACAAAAATAACACAAGTTTTATGCCCCAGCTCTGGTAAAATAGCCCTAATGGACTGACAGGAGTTAGGATTTACTAAGAGAAATTCACATCAGGCACCCTCTGCTTCTTTTCATTACAGGGTCAGCACACTTGCTGCAATGCACACGGCTTTGCTGACCACAAAAACCCAAAGGAACCAAAACCAGGAAAATTGCCAAAATGCAAAGGCTATGTGGCTCTATCTGAACAGATACTTAACCAGCCTCTTGATATGAGATACACTGGCACACTAATAAACATGCTTTCCACATCCACCATCAAGATGAGAATGAAAGCAATGTCTTAATTAATAAATGAGAGACTTCTGTGGTTTGCTTTGCTTTTAGGATGAAGCATGAATAGTTTGTCAAACACATCCATCTCTGACTTCTGGAATCTAAAGTATTTCAAGGGTGAGAGAACAACAGGCATAAATGTCCTTTTTTTAAGCCTCCAAACCTTAAATTCTCCTAAGGCCAAAGCTTCCATTAAAGGCATTTATTTGGTGAATATAACTTTAACTGGTATTTAACAACCACTGAACCCACATTCTTGTTGCATGTTTATCAACTTGAAAATGCTGCTGTCTTCAGTAAAACTGGATATGGAAGAAATCAAGCTGATAGTTCACAAAGTGGTTGATAATAGCTTTGAAAACAAATCTATTAAGGGTTTCTGGTATGTCTAAACGCTCATGGCTCTTGTTCTGAATCACCAAGTCAGACACTTTCATCCTGAGCAAAATGAACCCCTTTGCAGTGCCTGGTAGAGAAAGAAATAGTGAAAGTTCTTAATAAAATGTAACTTATTAAAAGCAGGAGTTAAAAACAACAGTCCATGATTATTAACACAGCTCAGAGTCTGCACAGCATGTGTCATCTGTCTCTGTACCATAATTTCATATGTGGCATCTGGCAATTACAGAGAAATGCCTATTTTTAAAGAGCACTCCCTGGCAAGGATTTTCCATTCCCACTCTGAGGTAAGAAAAACTTCCCCCATACAAGTTTGTTTCCAACACTGCAGAAAACAGGGCACACACACTATGGCAATGCCTCTGACCACAGGCTGATATACTGAGCTGAGCCAAGATGTTCTCTCAATTGTTGAAAATGCATTACAGTGAGTTGAGAAGAGAATATCTCTATTATATCATTGCAATAAGCCATGCTCATTTGGTCCCATTCACAGGTCCTGGTTTTTACTCTGCTAACAACACTGAAAGATGAGGAAGGTCAGTCCCTGGGTGATGTGTCAGAAAGGAAATGTGTGGAGCTTCAGCATCAAAAGGTGGCAAATTGCTGCCTTCCCTATCATACCCAACATCAGCTTTGAACATTCAGTGCAAGGCAAGGGAAGAAAACACTGTAGAAAGGGAACTGTCACAGAAGGGAGGAAAACAAACAAACAAGCCAGCCCTCAAAAAAACATCCACAAGGAAGAATTTTGAAAGAAAACTTTTTCTCCAGCCAGGATCCAAGCATCCTCTGCAGCTGGCTTTATTTACATCATCTAATTCAAATTCTAAATGCTTCAAAGAGTTATTACACTTTTTTTCTTTGAAAACAAAAATGACAACAACTGAAACAAAAATGGGAATGAGAAAACCCGAAGATTGAAATAATTACTAATCAAAACTGAGGCCTCTACATGGGATGGTGAAGTCACTGGCTAGCTCTACCCAGTAATTTTTCTTCATGTCGGTTCTGATGAGTTTTATATTTCTAACATTTCATCAATTTGAATCACTAAATTCAATTTGCATTCACAGATAAACAGAGAGGGAATAATAAATACTCTCATCTGACCTTGAAGTGTGAGACAGAAAATTGCCCTCCATGATTTCATTTCAATCTGAACCATAATGAATAATGCAGTTGGCCCCATCAGTTACCCATCTCTAATCACACTTATGGGTTGGATGAACTCACAGCCATGCCTGGATATGATGAAGAAAGTCAAAACTCCTCATTCTTTTTGTCTTGGTCTTTTTTCTGCTTTTTTCTCACCATGCAGATTAAGCCTCTACCTCTGTCCTTTCCCACCAACCCCAGACACCCCTAAACACACGTGTCAAGGACTTCATTTTGTTGCAGTCAGAAATGGGAAGTGAGGTGAAGGCACTGCCTGCTTTTCTCAAACCAATCCAGTCCTACATGCACTGTGGAAAAACTCCTGCAAAAGCTCTAGAGTTGGGAAGCATTCTTGCTCCCATCAAGCTGACAAGTCACAAGCCGACCTCTCCAGCTCAGCAAAACAATACAGGCAGCTGGTGACATGACCATCATGTGTGATTAAGAGTAATTCCTATTTCTATTATACATGTAAACCAACAGTTATAAGAGTGGAAAAAGTCATCTGGGAATAGGCAGCATGAGAGCTGAGGGGCTGTAAAGGATAAAGAACTGAGAAAATGTAGTGAAAAAATGGAAAATCTGCTTGAAGTAAGGAAAGAAGTGAGAAGGAGAATGGTTGGGCTGAACCAACTTGTCAGCAAACAATTCTGCTGAAATTCTAGTCTCTTGACAGCTAGATAATAGCTTAACTTAATAAAATAAAGAGGATCAAAATGTTTAGATGAGAAAAACAAAACATTAAACCCTCTGTTGCAATATAACAAGTGAGCCCTCACAGACTCATGACTCATTAAAGCTTCGTGAAGGTTCTGCAGATCTGCTTCAAATGACCTTTTCCAATGAGACCTCATTTCCAGTGTGCATTACAGTACTCCACAGTGAAATGAGTACTGAGATTTGTATTGTATATTACTGTGCAGACACTTTCTCTTTTTTAAATATCTGAATCTAAGACTACCTGAGCGAATGTATAGAAACAGAATTGTCTAAAACATTTCTTGCAGAACAATTTGGGGATGGACCTCCACTGTAATTCTCACTAAAATTCAAAGCTACAGCTCAGCATTTCAGCATCAGGCTTTTGTCAGTGAAAATCCCCTCCAGGTTGTGGGATGAAAACTGCTTGGGTTTTCAGATGGGACTCAGAAGATTCATAACAGATACTTCTTGACAACAAGTAAACCCAAACAATTAAGTACTACCCCCTAGCACTTACCCATGGGACACTGTTGTAGATAAAAGCAAAGGAATGACTGAAAGTCACTTAGCCATCTATGACAAGTGCTCCAACAGACTGCTGTTCCTGGCTTTGCTTTCTCACAAGCACCAATTTAGCTTCATCTCATCTCCACCTCCCACCTGCTTTGACTCAACGTATGTCAAAACAGTCTACCATGATCCAAGCCATATTAAGCACAGCACTGTAACAGACTTGCTACTCATTAAATCCAAAATACAGAAACATATTAAGACTGCAAAGGTATCTAAAACTCCCTTACCAAATAACTTGGCCTGTAACCATTAATTTTCCAAATCACATCATGTCTTCGGGCATAAACAATTTGACATGGTAACATATGAGTTTTTCTACCACGCCCTGACGACAAATCAGGATTTGCTCCTGACTGCATCTGTTTTCTGCAGCTCTCTGCCTCATTTGCTGTAGGATTTGGAAGATTAATGAAGCACAGAAATTTCTTAAAGAGAATGGTTGCACAATAAGGCAACTGAAAGTTGGTTGTGGTTCCAATTTTTTGCCTATGCCAGAGCTCCAAGCTGATACCATGAACTTTTCCAAGGTAGCACTTGGTGTTTAGTCACAAGTCCTCATGACTACTGCTGAAATCCACAGCAGTTACCCATGATGTGGGAAGTCTGGGGTAGTGTTAAGTGTTTTGAAAGAATACGTTCTAAATATTCCATAATAGCATCCCCAAGTTAAGGCTACACCTTCTCTTTGGTTTGCACCTGCCACAACAGGATTAGGATAAGACATGAGTAACAAACTCTTACATTTTTCTGCAGAAAAACACAACTAGCTGCTCATTAAGTCAACAAAATACACTCCTCATATACGTCCATTTTGAGTATCTATATAAGCAAACATAGACCCACAAAGCAGAGCGCTCATCTCCAGCCATCTGGTGTCAGATCATGGGACCAAAGAGACTGAGATCTTCCAAGCCAGACCACCACACCCTGAACATCTCCCATTCCTTTGCAGTGGTTCAGCAGCCCTGCTCTCCACCAGCACAAGAAATATTGTACAAATGCACAGTTGCACTCTGCTCAACCAGTGCCTATGGGCAGCTGAGCAGAGGCAAACTGCTCTTTCTGGTACTGTTTCCAAGCAGAGATTTCTCCCCAGCAATATGCCCAGACCAGACCTACTAATGAAGCCCTGCTAAAACATTCTCCAGATGTTCATTTTCTCTGTACCACCCAGAAAGCCACAGCACTATTTGAGCCTCCCACTGGATTATTGACACTGCTACAACTTCTCTACAGGTTGGCTTTTAATACTCCCTTGGCTGTACTGGTGTCATTTCTCTCCTCTCCATCTAACACAGGGCCAGTTGACTGGCCCTGATAAATCCTTACCACCCAGACTTTCAGATATTACTCTGGCCATTACTCCATAGCTAGGAAAAGTGATTTGATGCAGAAAATCAGATCCTTAGCTGCCCTATATTCTGCTATTGCATTTTGAAAAGAATGAAAGCAATTGTGAGTCTGCAAAATGATGAGTGGCAGGAGGTGAAGCAGGAGCAATTGTTCACTGCCTCATTCAATAGAAGAACCAAACAAATTAATGAAGGGAAATTCATCATGGGCTATTAAATACAAAAATATATCACCTGCAGCTCAAGAAATTCTTAAGCTTTAAATTGAGGAAAACATGGGAATTATCACTGCATATTTGCTCCTTTATTATTCTCAAAGCTTCTGGCACTGATTCATTGATTTAGGTTGATTTTTGATCCGACTGAAAATTGGGAAGAGTTTAAAAGGAGACTTTGCTTGTTTATAATGCACACCAACAAATCTCATTTAGCTTCTATTTTACTCAAGTGCACATTTTTGTTGCATTTTCTTTGGTATGTTGCCATTTAATCTTTTTCATGTATGAGCATTTAGTTTCCAAACTATGAATTAGTAGCTGGGAAAAAAACTGAATTTCTATTCTCACAGGTGCAGTTTACCAGCTCTTGGCTATAGCAGGAGGTAGTCCAGCTGATCAGTGTCTACTAAAATTAGCTTCCCATAAAAAAAAACAACAAAACAAACAACAAACTATAGCTACTGCATTTGAACATATGTGTCATCAAGTTTTCTCAGCATTTGGTAATGCTTCATTCCCAAAGGCCATTGCACAGCACAGCTCCAACTAGCTCATGACTTTGCTATCCAAAAGGTGCAGCCTTTGCAGAGGACAGCAAGAAAGGATCATGAAGCAAAGAGGAGGTAAAAAGTGGCTGCAGATCACAGGCATCCCCCAGACACGTGTAGAGATAAGGTTGATGTACATAATTTGTGCTGTTCCATGGACATAAAAAGAGGTGACAGGAGCAGCAGATGTTGCAGACCTGAGCAGTCAGGTTGATCTTCACCTTGCCCAGCCAGGTCTCTTCACAGCACCTGTCTCCATGTATTTATGTAAGAATATGAATAGGAATTAAAAGGACCATGAATCAACTTCTTGTACAAGAAATGATCTGCTTATGATCTTCCCTCCGGTTAACAGATGCTCAGGATTCATTTTTGGTGATCTCAGGTGACAATAACATGTAGGACCACAAAAGAAAACATTCAAAGCCCTGAATTTTCCAGAGAGCTCTTATTTTAAATAGGTATCTAGAGAAACCAAACATGAGCTACGTAGAAACTCAAAGGGCATAAACAATAACATCATGTGTGATTTCACATCAAGTGGCCACCTGCAGATAGAGAAAAACAGAAAATTATTCCTATTTTAAAGCCATTTGGAAATGCAGCCCCTAATACACCATTGCCACCATTTTTCATAGTATGATGGGCAGGCAGAGCTTTCCTACATTAAGAATTCATAGCTGTACCAGCCAGAACAAGAAGGTTAAATGCATACATTTTGAAAATGCAGAGATACTTGGCAAGTGATTTATCTGTCATTTTTAAAAAACAGTTCATAACATAAAGCTTTTTTTTTTTTAATTTTTAAAGCAAAGCAAGAAAGATAATGCTGTTCATGTGTTTAGTTTTACAGACTTCTAAATAAATTTTGAAGGCAGAAAACCTCCAATGGGAGCTTACATGGGACAGTAAAAAAAATACAGGAGGAAAAGGTTGCCAAGACTGAAACTAAAACCCCAAAAAAGTCATTGGGATGCACAGCTTGCTCTCTGTGGGGCTACCCAACATCACAATCAGCAGTCCTGGTCCCTCCATAGCCTACATCTCCCACATCCAATACAGGCACTTTGGCAGCCAATAGATGGTCAAAGCTCAGCATGCCCTTTGATTGCCACCTGCCTTCCATTACCATCTCCCCTGCTGTCTCCACTGTACCTGATTAATAAAGTCCATTCTTCCTGTTTATTTCCTTATTGATCCACTGTCTCCTGCATGGGTAAAGGCATCAATGCAGTTAAGGGCAAGCACCTGCTTGGAGGCTTCACCCTCAGGCTACTTTCTGAAAGTGCATTTTATTCTCACTGGGTAATAAGGTTCTGCGGTTAAAGGAGCTTTTAGGTATTGATACTGTCATAAAATGTTCCTTGTGTCCTACTTCACTGGAGCTGACAAACCCTCTGCATGCTGTCAGTGGGCTAATGAGAAAAGAAGCACTTTGAAAGAGCTTTGGATACTTTTGCATTGCAAAGTGAAAAGGAGAAAGTGAGATATTTCAACGATGTTGAATTTTATTCCAAAGCCCCATAAAGAGGAAAATAAAAAGGGAATGTTTCTGCACAATCACTGTATCAACCAAGTAGCTCACTTATTAATCTCTCCTTCCTCTGCACTTGCTGGCTTGGGGGCTTGGAAAGTTGACACTTGACTTGAAAAATGCCAACTCTAAGCAGTTTATTTCCTCTTGAACTTTAAGAGCTGACGGAGACAGAAATGACCTTTAAAAAGGCAGGGTTAGTTCTTGTATGAATTGATAGAAAGATTCTTTGCTTACACAGCACAGCAAGGTACCGAGCAAATCTCCTATGCAAACACTCCTTTCTCACCAGAGGCAAGAAGAACACCATGTTCCATCAGCCACAAGATTCACAAGACTGGAGGACCTGGGACCTGATGACCCAGCTTGTCTGCAACAAGCAGGCAGGACCATGTTACAGCCACAAACTGATGACCTTGTATATCGCCAGCAGGTCCAAGGAAGTGATTCTGCCCCTGTACTCAGCCCTGGTGAGGCCACACCTCGAGTACTGTGTCCAGTTCTGGGCCCCTCAGTTCAGGAAGGATATCGAGGTCCTGGAGCAGGTCCAAAGGAGGGCAACCAGGCTGGTGAAGGGACTCGAGCACAGATCCTATGAGGAGAGGCTGAGAGAGCTGGGGCTGTTCAGCCTGGAGAAGAGGAGGCTCAGGGGAGACCTCATCACTCTCTACAACTCCCTGAAAGGAGGTTGTAACCAGGTGGACGTTGGTCTCTTTTGCCAGATGACTTTCAACAAGACAAGAGGGCAGGGTCTTAAGTTGTGCCAGGGGAAGTTTAGGTTAGATATTAGAAAGAATTTCTTTACGGAGAGAGTGATCAAGCATTGGAATGGGCTGCCCCGGGAAGTAGTGGATTCTCCATCCCTGGAGATATTTAAAAAGAGACTGGATGTGGCACTCAGTGCCATGGTCTAGCAACCGCAACGGTGGTAAAAGGGTTGCACTCGATGATCTCCGAGGTCCCTTCCAACCCAGCCAATTCTATGATTCTATGATTCTATATACACAGGACAGACACCACACAAATATCCAATGCCTCAAGACACCTGATCTCCCATCACAGGCACAACCCAAATTAAGTATAGCCACTGATTTGTACCTAAATCGCATCACCAGACCAGACCACAAAATGACCAAGCAGGCCCGTGGGACACAGCAAGATACCAGGACTCCTATTTTGGGACATCCAGCTAGTTCTTGCAACTTCACTTATATCAACCACTGCTAAAGCTGCTGAAAAAGAAACTAATCACTAGGTAGCTCACTAATTATCTCCAATGAAAGGCATTTTGAAAATGCAAATCAATATGCAACAATAACTACTAATAATACTTGCTGCCATACTAGTAGCCAGAAATACAACTGGGCAGAATATTCTTGTCTGAGGTCCACCACACAATTAATACCACCAGATGTCCAAAGAAAAGCAATTGAAGGGTTTTGTGGCAGCAGAGGATAAACCAGGAGATTTGATAAAGGAAATTTACAAAGCAAATATCTGAGATGCTAATGGCTATGAAAATACACAAGTTTAGTTTGCCTGTGTGCTAATAAAGACAGCTGAACATCATTGGAAGATATACAGTGTCCTGCTGACAGGAAAACCTGAGCCTATACCTTATACATTAAAGCAAGGTATCCAAATTATACTTCATTTATCCCAAACAGTGAAACCACTTTCTCACTTTGTAAGGAAGGCAGATGTGGTCATCTCAATAATATCAAAATGTTATATGTAGAAGGAGAGCAAACCTTCCCTCAACAGGCAAAAAAATTCCTGAATGGTAGCGCTAAAATTTAGCCTTTTTTAAAAATAAATAATCTATTTTATTTCTACTCTTGATCTTCATCTTCCCAGCCATGATGACTCCTAGCAGTAAAGGACTGACGGAGCTCAGAAATCTCCAGTGAAGTATGAAGTATCACTTTGCCATCAGCAGCAATGAAATGCTTCCAATTTACCATCAGCCCACTTAAGCAGAAGCAGACATTTTATAAAGAGAACCCCACGGCTATTCTGCACAGAATTTACTTTTTGTCTGGGAGGAAAGTACACATCAAACTCACCAAGGCAGACAGAAGTCGTCAAGCCCTATATAGTCTAGGTTAATTTATTAATAATGTATTATTTCTGTCATGATTCCTAAGGTTTTGTGTCAGGCAATATGCCTGAAGAAAAATTAGGAGAAGAGATGGGAAGTGATACTTTGCTCTCCAGTACAACTGGAGGCATGACAAAGAACAGCAGCAGCAATGGGATATTGAGTGGAAACTCAAGCAATATCTGGGCATCTCCCTGCTAAAGAAGACTTAGGAAATCCCTGCACCTGAAATATATGTGTGCCTGCAGGTGTGTATATAGAGAGACAAAAACACACAGTACTTTTCAATGCATATTTAAAAAGAATACCTGTACTGATTTATCCTACGTAGCATTGCAAAAGCAGCAAGTATTACAATTAATTTTCTTACATATTTTTAAATACTGACTGATCTCCCTGGTGGGGCTTTTCCTATGCATGTAATCAGTGGAGGTCTCAGAGAAACTTGTTTACTCCAGCAATGTGTGAGAGGGAGTCCCACTTTGAAAGTTACTGCACAATCACTTCTTTTTAACAGTCAATTTAAGTGTTAGACTCCTATCGTTGCTTTCATGCACAGAATATTGCATTTGGGAGTCTGACTCTTGTGCATAAACAGGTTTCTTAACATCTGTATGGCAATATGAAGCTACAAAAATACAAATTTATATGGTAGGTGCATAACTACTGCAAAACAGTTTTGCTTGACTGTAATACACATCAAACAACATTAAAAAGCAGTAAGGAGCTGCCATCTTATTTACATGAGAAGTACTTTGAGACTTCTAACTTTTGCCTGAAGGTTTTAATTAAAGCAATTCATGTCCCAGGGCATTTTTCTTGTAGTAAGTTGTCTTCCTCAATGAGTTGCTTAAAGGACTCTTCTCTCTATGCTTTGCCACAATCTAATCCCTCCTAAGGGAGCAAACGGTAACATGAACACAGATCAGAAAACTGTCTTTGAGTGAACCAAGAAAAGTGAAAAAGTAAATGTAAAAGAAGAAACAATTTTGCACCCTTTATTCAGGAGTCTATTAGATGTCTGGAAAGACTATAAAGGGGGGAAAGGCGCTGCTTTGCCTCAAACTTGAGACTCCTGAGTTCAGTCACTGCTTGTTTAAATACTCCTAAGATGTGCTCCCAGATGTAACTTTCAGGAGAGCTCATCTTAAATCAGATGGGGAATTTTCCTATCCTACTTATTTTTTGAAAGAACACAGAGAGAGAAAAAGAAGAAAGAAGAGATCAAGAACTCACATTTGGCAGCTCTGTCTTTGCCATCTACTTCAGTCAGGAACAGAATTTACAAGTCACATCCACTTTGGTTACTCCAGGTATTTTAGCAGAAATGTACCAAATGGCTCAGAACAAAGAGCAGATTTTTCCCTCAGATTTCATGCAACGATACAGAAAACAAAGTTACCTGAAGGATAAAGAAATGTCAGCAGCCCTAGACAAGGCACAACAATAATCTGACTGGTGTGCTGTGCAAGCTCACTTCTAGCAGCACAACACAGTGCTGAGCAAGGCTTGCACTGAAAACCAGGCTCCTCGGTGTTTCTTTTTAAGGCTGAATTAAACTATTAAACCAAAATAAAAGATTTCATCTGAAACTAAAAATATATTCTTTTCCAAGGTAATCACACGACACCCAGAATTCCAGTGAAATTGTCACCTGTAAGCACTAACAACAACCATGACTGAATGCATTTGTACCACAGCTGTTAGATACACTGAAAGAATAATGTCTTGTGAAATATCAGTAATACCTGAAACATTTGCATACTCCCAAATGTATGTAATTTCCCTTTGGTTACCAGACATCCCAGGTCCCTGAGTCTGCTTCAGAACAGGGAACTGGTATTTGCTTGTTTTAGTCACCAGATTTTATTTACTCCAAAGCCAGAAAATGCAACTACTTTAACCCAAAGCACATAGAGAAATTGCTTCAGTTTTGCCCCAAACTGACTAAATTCAACCAAGTCCTAGGCATTTATTTAAACATGAGGCACAAATTTAGTTTGCAGCCCCTGTGGCCTAGGTTGGAACATTCTCAAGTTTTATTTTTGGCTTTGGTTGGGGTTTTTTGAACACGCTTTTTTATCCCCTAAGAAAACTGTTGGCAATTTGGTTTGAACAAACATAAAGAACCTTCCTATGAGGTCTTACAACAAATTGTGAAATAGAAAATAAAGCTTTTAGCACTTTGTATATTTCTGTACTGCTAAGTGCTGGGGCAGAGCAGGGAAGCAACACAAGCAGATGAACCAGTGATTGCCCCATGAAAAATACCAAAGGCAGAACACTAATATTGAATATTGAAACAATTGTTAGTATTTATTCCACGTTTTTTTTCAAGCTACTATAAAAACATTTTAAGTAATTGTGTTAAATAACATCAAATCTATTTATATAAAGCTAATTACAATGCCACTTTTCCACTGATATGCCAAGACAAAGCTTTCAGCCAGGAGAGAGCCCTGAAGAGAGACATAAACTAATCCATACAAATGCCTGAACAATCTTTGCTTGCCTTCATGAGACTCCCTGCTGAATCTTGAAAACCAAGATCAATTTTACTTCAATTAATTGTGGTTATTTTCACCATCTTTCTAAGTGAGGGCTAGACAGAAATCCTAGGCAGCACAGGTTACCAATGTTGAATGCAGCAGAGTTCTGACTTCAGAAGGTAAAATCTGGACTGCCGAGAAAATTACAGGTGCCAGACTTAGTTTCATTACAAAAAATTAGTGTGTTTTTGCACGAGACTCAGTGGGTATTGATTTTTTTAAAAAATCTGAAATATTGAGTGTAATCATCTACAAGGCTCTGTGGGTAGCTCTGCATTTTAAAAAAATCAATCTGAGAATCCAATGCCTCCAAAAAAATCAGGTAAACACACCTAATGATTACATTTAATAGCACAGTAGTAGATCTAAATGTAAATTCAGAAGGAAAGAGACTACAAATAAATATGAATTTGTGATAGCTGCAAATGTCTTGCCTTTAGGAACATCTAATTTATTTTTAAAGATAGGTTCTAAGTCTCCTGTTTGCTCTCCTCTGGGTCCCATAAACTGTGATTGTGATAATACAAAGCTTAGTCTGCTCTTAAAGAACAGTTTAGCAGCTTAGTTTCTATTCTAATCTTCAAGCGAAGGTCATATGCTCAAGGAGGCTTTTTCCAGTCTTTTTTATGTTGTACACAGGACATGTGCTGGGCTGGGCTGCCTGTCCTCCAAACAATTCAGATGAAGTTTCAGCCCAAACAGGTATGCAGGAGACACTGATATTTCTCATTCTGCCTTCTCTCTTCTTGAATTTCAAATCTATTAAATTCAGAGCTCAAATGCTCGGGAGGGTCCCCTGACAAACACATGATCTGTGCTGTTCTATCCAGCCTGCAGATACAGCTCAAAAACAGGAGTCAAAATTTCCTATTCACTTCATGTGTTTGCTGTGGGTAGTAGTGATAATTAACCAAGGATAGAAATTCATTTTATAATGCATTATTTCTGAGGAAACAGACAGCTGTCCCAAAACTGGTTTGTGCCTGGAATAGAGACTAGAACTGGGCATTTTCCACCCTGTCTTCTGAATATCCCATAGATGTATTCATTCCCTAACCCCTCTACAGAGAGAAGATGGACTGCTGGAGGAAAACTACTACAGCAATTGTGGCATCTGTCCAATGAGGAAGCACACCCAGAACCAGAGGGTTCTGGCTGACCAAACAGCTGAAGCATTTACTGTTAACTTACTGGCAATTAGGCATTTTATTCCCTAATTCAAAATCTGTGTCTGTCTATATACATATGCACATAAAGTCATCAAGTATGACATTTATGGAAAACAGCACAGTTTGGGAAAGGGGAAATTTACATTTTCTATCATCTATAAGCCTGCAACAGTGCAGTTAAACACCATTGCTCTGCACACAGAGGCCCACCTTTAGCATTCATTCAGACATTTGTGTGCAAACAACAAAGAAAACAATATAAACATTTTTGCATTGCTTCCCTTCAAGATACATTAAGCCTGAAAAGCAAAGAATGGCATCAGAGTATGTTAAATACAGAAGACACTTTCAAAACTGCCTCTGAACCACAGCAATTAAAAGAATTAGACTGTGACCCCTTGAGTCTGATCAGCATGAAATTGTTCAGATATGGAAAAAATTAATATGAAAGGGGAAAATATACTTTGACTTCCATCTAGAGTCCACCACACTTTTCCTGACTAGGGGTTAGGTTCTCAGCATCATCCCTACTGTGTCTCTGGCTGCATTTCACCCCTGGTGTGTGGTAATTTTTCTCTGCATCCAGACAGTGTCTTTCCTGGATAGATAACCCAGCAGACTTTGGATCAGATGATTTGAAGTGCATTTCTTAGCAATTCATTTCGAAGTTCTGCAGTTTATGACTAAGGGCTTTACCAGACCTGGCTGGGGCAACGTTAATCCCCTCCACATCTGTACCAACCCACGCAACTGGAGAAAGAATTTCAGGAGGGGTGGAGGTGTCCTGGTTTGGGCCAGGAGAGAGTTCATTTTCTGTCTTGTAATTTTGCTTTGTGAAGTGCTGCTTTTCCACAAGAAACATGGTACCTACCAGCTGTCAGATTGCCAAGGCTGTCACAGTCTGTAGGGTAAATATTTCTGTCACGGTGTGCAAGTGCCAGGACAGTAAAACCAAGATACATGACCCTCAGTTACTTCTGCCTAATGCTTTCTTGGCAATACTCTACAAGCTTGGTATATTTTGCCCCTTTTTTCCTTAATTTTTCTCCTTGAATTATTTTTTCTGTACATAAAAATTATGAAGACACTGAAACCAAAGGTTAAAGAACTCCCTGCTTTTGTTAGGTCCCTGCCATGCCATAATAATCTGTGAGAAATAGATCAAAACTAAACAGTTTAAAAAACAATATTAATACCTTTCCAATGAGCACAGAACCAGGTTTGAAATAAATACAGTTCAGGAACCTCTTTTTACATTTCTCCTGGTCAAAGACAGCAGGCAATACAGCTGCATGAAAATGAGACAAAAAGCCATTCTACAGCAAAACACTAAAAATCTTTCATATTCACAAGTTCCTCATCTCCTTTTTCAAGGAGCATCTTATTTTGCAGGAACATTACAAAACCATTTTATTCCTCTTTCATCTTCAAGACACAGCACATTATTTCCATGCAGGAAGCTGAGGTGCAAGGGCATTAAAATCCAGACTCATTATACAGACCAAGCAGCTACCAGTCATTTCTAACAAAACTCAGCTGCAAACCACTTGCTTCAGGCCATAGAACCTCTGAAGCTTCCCAGACTGAACAAAGGCAGAAGAATTTCATCCTCTACCTAAACAGAAGTAATAAACTATATAATCCTATTTTGATATCCTTAAATGGGAAGGAACAAGCAAGAACTTCGTATCTTTGAAAACACTGTGACTAAGAATTCAGACAGTTACTGAAGAGCAAACTTGTATGCATATTTCTGTGGGTTTTTTCCACCAGAAAAAACTCTCAGGAACACACTGAGCTATAGGATTCCAGAGTCAAGTCTTAGCCACCTGCCTGTTGCACAAAGGCTTCAGGAGAAAATAAACTAACAAAAAAGTTTTATCTGGAGAAAAAAAAATCTATTCTTTAACTGATGTGCTAAACAGCAGCATTAGCCCATTTTAGAAAAATCTATCACATATTTTGGCCAGAGAACAATTCAGTGGATATAACAGGCTTTCACAACAGTCACCATGGGACAGAGGTCTCTGCAAAGCAGTCCCCTTAGTCCCAAGAAGCCAAAACAGTATATAAAATGTCCCAGGTAACTGCATGTACCCAATTACAAACTGGGATATATTTAGCCTGAAGACAGACTTCAAAGTATTCTAGAAAGTGGAAAATAAATTGCTTTTGACATATTTATTAGTGGTTGTCCAGTTCTAAAAGTAAATTCCATCTAAAATTGATAAAACAACTCTTTTGTTTTGCCACTGAAATAGTTTGCATTGGATGATACAGTTGTAAGTTAATTGCAGCAGCAACACATGCAAGAAGGAAAAGTAACAGGTTGGGGATCTTATCTGGGATTCAGCAGATCCAAGCTCAAAGCCTCATTGAGCCTCAGGTTTTCAGCTTAACCTCAGGCAATTAATTCAGCCTCCTGCTACTCATTTGTACAGCACTGTATTTAATAAGAACATCACAATGCTTCTTATCTACAGTGTTTAGATGATAAACATGCAAAAAAATCTGGCACTAGGATCTGTGGGTATCTCTAGACACACAGAAGGCTCAAAACTCAAATGCTTATCATCAGAACCTTCAGGGGGAAAATATCTCCTCTCTAAAAGCAGGTAAAAACCACACAATTCCCAAATACGCAGAAATTGTCATTAAAAAAACCTGCCAGAAAGAAGATGTGGCAAAGTTTTCTCTCAGCATTGGAAGTCCCAATGCAAGAGTACAAAAAATGAGAGATATAAGTCTGAGATGTGGACAGCCAGCTCAGAGGGGAAAACACACCTTCATTTCAGATAACAGGAGAAAAATGAGAGGGATGAAGCCAGTTGGTTCTGCTCCAGTGTTGTGGATGGGGAAATCAAGTGTTCTCTGTCATTACAGAAGGAATCATGCCAGAGGCAACACACAGGGCCTGTGGCTTCCAAGAGGAAAAGGAGGTGAATAGCATAAGGGAAGAATTTTCTTCAGTTCCCCTTTAGAAGCATTTTGATTTGTCCTGGCAAATCTGTACACAGTCCTGACAAAGGAGTCCAGGATGCACAAGAGGGACTGAATTTTCAACCATGATGACAAACCCAAAAAATAAAAATAAGCAGCTTTCTGACAACCTTAGCACTTTCAGTAACTTGCATTCAAGGATGGCAGGTAATAACATTTAGCGTATTTTATCAGATAAAACAGTTTTCCCTTCTGGAGCTGAAACATATATTAGATTTCCCAATATATGGCTGTGAGTTAGCAGCCCAGTAGGGATGGAGGAGGGAATGCAAAGCAAAGAACACTGCTTCTGCTTCCTTACAGACACAAAGCAAGTTCTGTCCTGAGATAAGGAGGAAAGACAGCCAAGAACTGATCAAATAAACCAGCAGAAGATGTTCAGGCATGTCACGGGAAACAAACAACCTTAAAGAAATGCAGCTTAGTTAAGTAAAGGGAGAAATCCAAACAAATACAAATGCATTTCACAAGATACTCACAACAGACTCTCCATGGGCAGCAGCACAACCAAGCTGGCTAGGAACACATTCAGCTACTGAAGCAAATGGAATTCACATTCATATTTAGTTAGTGGAAATCTACTAGATACCCGAGGGTGATAAACATTAAACAGTGTGAAATTTTATTGCATTTTTCTGCTCCCCCCCTGGGATTTTTATGATGATAACCATTTTTTGCATATAAACAGTGTGAGCTCCAAAAGCTTAATTTTAATTGAAGATGCTCCATGAAATTTTAACAGGCACAAAGGCTTTGAGTGCTTGGGTTTCTTCGTGAAGAATGACATCTTTAAACAGTTAGTGAATTAAACCCACATTCATGTTGTGAATGGTAAGGTGACTTAGAGATTCAAACCCAGCAGGTCCTGAAGTACATTGAATTTCCTCTGATGATAATTTGCCATTTATTTGAATATTCCTGGTGTACAGAAACTTGTTTAACTGTCTTGTCAGGCAGAAGGTCAATTTCCTGAACATCCACCCACTTTACTATTATACACCACCACCCTTTGCACTGAGTACACAAAAATTCAATTTTAAAATACTGTGGCTATTCCCCCAAACCCACTCCTCACAGCAGACACACTGGGTCAGACCAAATTTATTCTAGCCCAGCAGTCTGTCTTCAACATTAGCCAGAGCAGATGCCTTTGAAAAACTAAAAGAGCAGGACAAGGGCACAGCAAAACTTTTGCAGAATATTCTCCATGTCTCCAGCAACTGAAAGAGTTCAGACACTTTCTGAATTGAGTGTGGTACATTTGTAAATACAGGCCTAAATATATTTTTCTTTTTTTAACATTTTACTCCCTTTCTGAACTTCCACAGCATCCTACAGAATTGTATCCCAAAGCTTAATCACTACTCCCTGTGATTATATTAATCTAAGCATGCAGATTTTATTTGCTGCTCTCTAGTCCCCATAGAGCAGGCAGCCACTCAACATTACAGAAAACTGAGTTATCCTAAATGCAAATAGACAAGAACAACAAAGCATGCAAAGGCAGCTGGTGATAAATATGCACATCTATATTGGGAAGAGACACAATTCTTCACTAAGTAGACATTAAACCTACCTGCAGAAACTACGTCATAGAAATGAACAAAAATTCCCTGAAAATTAAATTGTTTCTACACATTTTTTACTGCTAGCACTCAGATAACAAATCTCTAAAGAAAATCCCAAGCCAGATTGAGACTTTTTTTATTTAATAGCCCCAAGTAGCAGTAAGTTTTATGAGACAGAGGAAAGAGTCAGCAGCTGCACAGAACAGGATGTGTTCTGTGACAGGACAATAAATTAATATAAATGAAATAGAAGGAAGAAGGAAAAGAAATACTAATCTTAGTCATGCTTACAGTTTAAAGGGAAGGGTGGGGGTTTCAGCTATAATGCATCTAAAAACTAACAAGCACCTGGATTTTAAACAAGAAACACAAATGACAAATAGAAGGGACTAGAAAAAGTTTTGTATGAAAGGATGGGAAAATCAGAAAGGAGGAAGAATGCCCGCAATAGGAGTAGCTCAAAGACTTCAAGGCAATTGGAAAGGTAGTAAGAGAAGGAAACTAGCCACCAGTGAAATATTTGTTCCAAAAATAAACCAACAGTTGATACTTCAAGTAGCAGTGCTGCAGTTAAGAAGGTACAGAAGGGATTGTGGATAACAAAATGTCACTCTGAATTCTCAAGGTCTACAGGAACATACTCTCAGGGTGATCAGAAAAGAGAGGACAAAGAGTACCTGGTGCTTCCTTCTTCATAAAAAACATTGCCCAAAAATAATGGAGTACTGAAGGAAGTGGTACATGGTTTCTTCTGCCACCTTATGAAGAGAGACTCGGGAATGTACAATGGGGGATGATCTTGTACCAATGGAAAGCACTGACATCTTTTATTGAATCCCCAGCACAAAGCTTAGCACACTATAAATTCATGGGATGCATGAAAGAAACTTAGAGACCTTCACCCCAAACTGAATGTACTCTCATGTACTTAAATAAGAATCCTACTTAAAGATACAGATGTCATTCCCACTTAGATTCCTTTATGCAAAAGGAAGTGTCTCCTACTGCTTCTCATCTCTGAACGCACAAAAGAAAAACCAGAAGATTTCTGTCTACTCTAAGGAAGCTCAGAGCAAAATGATGGGAAGAAAACAAACCCAACAAGTTTCCACACCAAAACAGTTTCCTCCACTTCAAAATCTCTTCACTGTCTTTTTTTTTTTTTTTTTTTATAACATTTTAGCTACATCTATTGATTTTCCTTCTCCTCCCTCAGGGAATATTCACAGATGTGCAAAGCCACCTCTAACAGCAACATTAGCTGAAGCAAAAAATGAAATTTACACTTGACTGCCTTCTTCAACAATGTGCAATCACCATTTAATAGGAAAATGGAGCAGAGTGCAAACAGGAAAAGGAAAGGACTGATTAAAACCCACCAGTCCTAGAGCTGATGACAACCCTGCTATGGGAACAAGGCACTTGCTGAGCTCAGAGGAGAGCATGAGCTCTGCTGGGGTCCACAGCCCCTCACCAGCCCTGAGGATGAACCCCAAGGCAGAAATATCAAGTATTCTGCATTCCAAAGCAGCAAGGTGCTGGCTATCACCACACATCAGCTTGCTTTCCCTTTTTTTAAGGAAAACAAAGCAAGGATTTGAGACAGGTAATCACAGACCTTTTTCACTAGCAAACAAAAGCCAAACCCATCAGGAAAACCCAAGAACATGGGTTTTGACCTCTGAATGCTCCCAAGTCTCAGTGACATAGCCCATCCTTTTCCACCCAAAGGCAATAGAATTTGGGCTCAGCTCTGCTATCTGGAAGAAGAGTGAGGAATCCTATCCAAGAGAAGTTGGTTATCAGTGACTTCTCTTAAGCCCTGCCACTGGGCAGAGTTCCCTTTGAAGCCCCTGGGCAGCAGGGACACATTTCAGATGCCCCCATCAACATTCAATGCAGGCTGGGCTCCCAGTGGCAGTCCCACCACCAGAGGACTTTTCTGTTCCAAAGGAAGTAACTGAAGAGTCAATCCCCAGTTGTGACTTCACCTCAAGACCAAGTACACACATTCCCCGCTTCGAAAACCATTAGTTAGATCCCAGAGGCTGCACTGCAGGTTTCACTTCTAACTGCCACTGACATCTCAGGGGGTGCTTTCTGAAAAGACAGCACTGACTTGGCCTCCAGCTCAAACTGGGTTATCTACAAGTACTCAACTTCCAGCGTTGCCCAAAGATTCATCTTCACACTCAGGCCATACTTGACAGGTTGGGTTTTGTTGTTATTTTTATCATTCACGTTACAGGTCTGTTATTAATGGACTCTCATTTACAGATGTCAGAGGATGAGAGAAAACACCTAATTACCTGCTTTTTCATAGAATCAGCTGAGTGGGAAGGGACCTCTGAGATCATCAAGTCCAACCCTTGCTCGCCTACGCCCGCAGTTACTAATGCGAGGATCAGACACCCTACACACCAAAGGCCTGAACAGCTACGTCCCTCTTGCTGTCCCTCCTCAGGGGTTCTGTCTGCGTGGACACACCCTGCATATTAACAGCACCAGGTTTTGCATTTTTTAAAAACCATTACTCCTTCAAGAGAGCTGGGAGGTGGCTGTGCCCCTCATACTTGCCCTACCTGCGCAAACTGCCTCGCTAACTGCCATGCCCCGTTCCTGTTTCCCTGCTCCTGTTCGCTGCGCTCTGGGTCGCTGGCGCTCCACGCACCCCTTTATATCCCTGCGGGCAGTGCCAGGTGCTGCCCCGTCATCAACTCAGTGATTGGC
The DNA here is from genome assembly GCF_003957555.1 of Calypte anna. Classification (NCBI taxonomy): domain Eukaryota; kingdom Metazoa; phylum Chordata; class Aves; order Apodiformes; family Trochilidae; genus Calypte; species Calypte anna. The sequence goes on along the minus strand of NC_044260.1, from coordinate 4,992,908 downwards.
CTCACCTGAGACCACCAGCAGAAGGTGGGGCGGCTCTCGCACCCCTTTATAGCCATCCAGGTGGTGGTGGGTGCTGCCCCGTCATCACCTCAGTGATTGGCCTCACCTGAGACGACCAGCAGAAGGTGGGGCAGCTCTTCCCAGTGCTTTATATCCCTCTGGGCGGTGCCCGGTGCCGCCCCCTTATCACCTCATTGATTCGCCTCACCTGAGACCACCAGCAGAAGGTGGGGCAGCTCTTTCCAGTGCTTTATATCCCTCCAGGCTGTGCCAGGTGCTGCGCCCTCATCACCTCAGTGATTGGCTTCACCTAAGACCACCAGCAGAAGGTGGGGCAGTTCCTGCACCCCTTTATAGCCCTCTGGGTGGTGCCGGGTGCCACCCCGTCATCACCTCAGTGACTGGCCTCACCTGAGACCACCAGCAGAAGGTGGGGTGGCTCTCGCACCCCTTTATATCCCTCTGGGCGGTGCCGGGTGCTACTCCCTCATCACCTCAGTAAATGGCCTCACCTGAGACCACCAGCAGAAGGGAACAGGAGGCTACCAATTTGCTTTCCACTCCTTTCTCTTATTTTTATATGTGTGAGATTTACCATTCCCTGACAGCTGTAAGCTAGAATAATCATTTTCTAATTATCAAGATTTCTCCCAAACTAATTTTGAGTCCTTGGGCTTTTTCTTTTCCCCCTCTTAAATTAGAAAATTATTCTTTTGAAACAATGTTTCATTTTCTATTGGCTCTGAGAAAAGACTGAATTTCTGCCTAGCTTTTAATTGATATTCACAATACATTATTAATAACAAAACCAAAAGGATACATATAGAGCAAACAAGTAAACAGCCCTATTTCTGTAACTTACTGGCAGACTGAATAAAATTATTAGAAAAAAGCCTTGTTTTTTAAGCTCCGTAGAAACATTACCTTTTTATTTTGCTAAGTATTGTTTTGTTTGTAATCTGAGTGAACTTTAAAAAAATTTTTTTTTTTTTTTTTTTTTTTAGCTTTCTGTCTCAGAATCTTAAATTACAAATTTACGAGCAGGTTGATGCTTTGATGCTGCACAACCAGAGAACATCAAGATCAATACCAGTGAGGCATGAATGTTTCCCCACAAATATCTACTGCTCCAGGCAGAGTCTTGGAGAAGTTAACACCAAATATTCAGTCACTGTGAGATGAGTCATTTGTGCCCCTGCAGTCAGAGAACTTTCAGAGCATCTGATTCTTAAAAATCTGCATGTTCACATGGCTTCACACCTCATCTCACTCCTCAAGTTATTCTGCCAAGTTGAAGGCAGTAAACCCGTCCCCTGAACTGAACAAATTGGAGGCATTTCATGGGTAAAACCACCTGTAATTACACATTCTAGCAGAGCTAATACATACAATAGGGCTCTTTAAGTAGCTGTCAGGATGGTAAATTATTAGGAAGAGAAATCTGCCAGGAAAATGGGCTTCTAGGCAGTGCCTTTGACAGCAAGAAACTGCTGTGCCCAGGCAGGAAAGATGCTAAGAGGCAAAGGGCACTGCTAATTTCAATCTACCTCCTGTTTGCCCCTGCAAGCTGAAAATACTGACATCTCACTCATGCACACTGCTGAGCTACAATAGCAGCTGCAGCATTATCCAGCTCAACACAAGTTGCAGCTCCCCTCTAGATCCCTAGACTGATACTATGCAAGAGTAAGTAACCACTACAGACAATCTTCTGAGCAAAAGCTTCCAAGAGAATTATCACAGAGAAAGGAGTACACAGCTAACATCTAGAAAACCAAAAGATGAAGATAGGAATTTATCTAACCAGCTGCCTGGGGCAAAACATCAAGGCTCTGATAAGTAATGATCAGAGTTTCACTGACCAACTTCAAGATAGACAGTATCTGTTATTACAGTCACTGAGGTCTGATTACAAGAAAGATGGATTGAACAAATATGGATCACCCCCCGTTTGAAGTGAGTGTAGGAAAAGGAGAAAGGAAAACAGCAGCTGAGCACTCAGCACAGATTTAACCCAGCTCATCGTGTTCTGTCCCAACATACACCAGCACCAAAACAAATCCTGGAAAGAGGCTACATGTTCATGAATATCATTCTTTTTTCTCATCCAACAGAAAAGTAGACCAAGATTTACATCAAAGCACTGCTGGAAAATGAGCAGAAAGGAAAAAGATATGTAACACAAGGCTGGGGTGAATAACCAAGGGGTGAGCAGCCAAACGAATACAGGCACAAACTTCAGATACACTCATAATTAAGAGGTGTTATTCCAGAAGACACAACAACTGAAAGAGCTAAACTGGAGTTTAGAATCATTTCAACCATAATTTCTCTCTTGAAAGGGCTTTATATAAAAAATTAAAGGAATGTCAGGAAGAAAGCTCCAGTTATATATTTTATAATCCCACATTTCTGTTAAGCCAACCGTCTCAGTAAATTACTTCATACCTGGGTACGTTCTCAGTTTAAAAATGTCATTGCTTTATTTTTTGTACATCATCTTGTACATGATTTCAGTGTTCCAAATTCATTTAATATAAAAGACAAGATCCAAATCTCAGACATCAGATGAATCTGAATCTGGCTGGTTATGTACAATCAGCAAAACCAAACAGTAACCAGGAACATCCTTTTTGGCTGTGATTTTATTTTTATTTTTGTCTGGTTGGTTTTTTTTTGTTTGGTTGGCTTTTTGGTTTCCTTTTTCCCCATAATAAAAGTGACACAGATGCTGAAAGGTCCCAGCTTCTAGAGTATTACAGGAAATCAGTATCCCAGAGCTAAGACTCCTCTCTTAACCCACTCACAGGCAGCAGCATCACTTTGATGCTTTGCTACCCAAATAAAAAACAATTTAACCTAATCTGTAACAAATGAAGTAAAATTAATCCTTCTTTGAATTACATACAGTACAAGGGCACAGCAAATTTTGCAGTGGTGCACACAGCAATGAGTAACATCTGATTTGTCTTCTCTGTAACATTTGATTCTCACACCTACACTATCACCAGGGCACCAGGGATGTTCCACTACAGTAGCAGCATCACAACTGTGACACAACACACAGCTTATATGTTCTTTTCCTTCTTTCCATCCCTGAAGAAGCATAAAACCTATTTGAAACAGAATTGGTAAAGTTATTTTAATTATGGAGGATAATACCAAATTACATATTCAGCTAAGAAAGGAGAAGCTATAGGGTGGGTTTAAAAAAATGAAACTCTCTATGGATCTAACTACTTGCAGAAAATAGGACCTTTTCAAGGTGATCTTTAATCTAGGAAAGTTCTGTTTTACATGAAGGTTGAGATGTCATCATAAGAAGTCTTTTAGATAGCCCAGGAACCAGTAAATAGAGATGTGAACAAAACCATTGAGACCTTAAGTTTCGCTGGGAGGTGACTACAAAGATAAAATTTGATCCCTGTGCCACAGACCATGCAGATCAGTCTGAAAGTGCTGCATTTTGTAATCCCAGAACAGACTCATGCTCCAGTAAATTGTTGTATGTTCCAGCCCAGTCAAGAATGTGAATGAGGACAGGTTGCTATCCAGTTACAATACAGTCTCTTAGCCCCAGCAGAAGGTAGAACACAATGTTTACTCAGACTGAAACAGAATTTTGGTTATACAGATTAATTAGAAAATTGCTATACCCCTGATATTCACAGGAGGCTGTGCCTTTGCTCCAGACTCTTCTGGAACACTTCAGTGTGCAAGCCAGCATTATCTCTAACAGTATTACTCATTTATTTTAATATTATCTGTTAACCCAAGAACTGCTTTGAGGCACATATGATTAAAGACAAACAGTGCTGCTATAAGGTAAGAGAAGCAAGAAAGGAAAAACATGCTTAATGAAGACAACTTATTCTCTATGAGGTTCAACCCACCACTAAATTATTTCCAGCAGTTATTTTTCTGCATTGAGCCTTTCTGCTCTGTGGAGGTCAGCTGATTAATCACAAGGTGTCATGACAAGGTAACAGCATTTCACTTTCCCAAAACTAAATGTTAAAAACTAAGAACAAAAGACAAGAGTTACATTTGTTCAAACAACTGGACTCTCTGCCACAAACTTAGAGTTTAACACACCTTATAATCCAAGATAAATAAAAAAGCCCTAAGGTCTTCCACTTATGAGTAACACAAGGACAAACTAAACTGTACAGAAAGGACATTCTCCCTTTAATATGTCTGTGAACCCTCCCTTTATAAAACTGCCCTGAGTGACAATATGGTCACATATTGGTAAGTCCTCAGTTGTGCAGACAAAAAGGTCAGACTTATATGACAGAGAAAATAAATCTGACACCAAGCTGAATATGTTACTGGTGATCTGAAAGATCTCTGTGCAGCATTTTACAAGGAGCCTCTCTAGTTTGCTCTTTAGGATCCAAGCTCATTTGAAGAGCTCTGACCTGAAGTCTCTCTGACTCAGATCTGGCTAAGAAGCCACCTGTCCTCTACATACCTGTGGCATATGAGTTCTTTACCTGTCACTGGAAGTCATTTAATAGAAACACAGGAATTATACAGGTACTGATAGGGCATTTCATAATAAAATCAGATATGAACCTGAAGAGATGGTCAGACTGTGCTTCTAGAGCCCTATTCATCTCAGATTGTGCTCCTAAAGCCCTATACGTTTGTACTAACAGCCATCAGAGACTGAATCTTTTGCCTTAAGCTACTCCAGTAAACTACTGAGTTTCCTAGAAAATAGAATTATGACTTCACAGCTATGGAAATTTTAATTATGCACCTTACATGTGCAGGGCTTTTTTAATGCAGCTGAATAAAAGAAGACAATCTCTAATATAGAGAGATATCTAAATATAGATGTATTTCTCCACTCATAGGTACAGCTTAACAACTTAGCTACTGGAAGCAACAGGAATGTGTATCTTGTCTCTTCTTCCTGATCACTACCTGTGATGCTACACTCTGTCCTGTTAAAATATCCAGCAATCATTCACCCTCCTTTAAAAGCATTGCTCTGGATAATAATTCCAAAGAACATAAATAATATATTATGGTATTAGATGTTAAAGTCAATCTTTACAAGGGGAAGACATTCATTTGTTTTGGTTTGAGTTATGTTATTTTACACATCCACTATATTTGAAAACATTAAAAAAAGTCTTTATATAATATCTTCTTTAATTTTACATATAAATATATTTACATGCATATCTTTACATCAAGATTTCCACATCTTGACCTCACAAGCCTGTGGGATCAGTAATAAAGTAATACATCTTGTGGAACTCTGCGACACAGACATTACATGAACATCCAAGGTAACCCTGAGCTAACAAAGACATCAAACACCTACAAAGTTTTCTTTCCATCTGATATGAACATAAGACAGTAAAACCAAGATTACCAAACTGAGACCCAGTGTACAGCTCCTTTAATCATATCCCCAAATTCAACATGTTGAGGGATTTTGTTTTTAATTCTAGGCCTGAAATTTTTTATACAAATGTTATTGTACATTTGAAAACAGAACAAACTTGAGGGATTATGGCAAATCAGTTCCTCTGGGATTTGTGTCCGCTCTAATCCCCTATTCAGTCTCAATCTCATTAACATACCAGGCTTAATTGGCATTTCATCCTTGCATTGTGTCTCCAAACGGAACAAGGTGTAATTATGTTAAAAAGAGCACTTCAACGGTTTTAGTTGAATTCATGTCATTCATCCGTGTCAGAATGAACGCAGATGTTCTATTGCAGGATACAGCAAGAGATGAGCAGCTTTGAAACCACACTTTTCAGTTGAAAACTTTCTGTTAAAAAAAGTTATTTAAGTGAAACGTAAAGCACAGTATTTTCTTCTTTTGTTTCAGTTGCTATACAACATTAACGTTCAAAAGCTGGTTCTGCTTAATTTGATTTTTCATTTTCAAATGAACAGCTGTGTTTAAGTCTAAAAGCCCTTTGTTTAAGCATACAGAGCCCCAGAAAAGGTTTGAACAAAGCTTCTTTCTGTAAACACTTGATTACCAGGAAAGGCCTGGCTTTCAGAGTAATCTAAGGGTGTTTTTTCCTTTAAAAGAAAACCTACAGCAAAGAATTGCATCACTTCTCAGATGTCAAGCAACAAAAGCAACAAATGTTTTACTAATTGCATCGGCTTCTTGTATTCAAGGTAAATAAGGGAAGACAGAAGAGGGGTTTCCAAACAGCCATTTTCAAACAATTTTTCCCCTTTTCCCAGCTACAGGCACAAACCCAGAGTGATGAAAACCACAAGTAGTTGGCATCGTATTTTAACTGTCAGCAGATCAGCCATTCTTGAATTTTGTTGTCAGATGCATGGTTCCTCTCTAATACCAATACTCCCTTCACAAGTGGAATATAAGATATTTTATTTTAATTAATACGTAGGTATAACAAAGCTACAAAAAACAAGGATGTCAGCTCAGAGCCCCTGAATGAGGATTTTTAACCAAATATTATTGCACATTAAGAAAAAGTCTCAGAGAGAAAGCCCAAGTACTTGCCCAGACACACTCCTCATTTCTTGCTCTTTGTGAGGAAGCAAATGCCCAAGTATAAATCCCTTTATTAAAAATCAGGTAAGCATTCTTAAGTGATTTCTGAGGAACATACTTTGGAAATTTAAATATACCTACTAGGGTATTTACTGTTATATTTTCTCAACCAGGAAACATGAGAAATACAACATCTATTGTATAAGCCCTGTAATTTCCTAATTACCTGGCATCAGGTAAATATGAGATAATTTAGAGTGGTAGCTAAATGTGTAATTAGGGAATTAAGATTTCTTATTCAGAATGCATAATAATGATAACTGATTCAAAAGAGCACCCAATCAAAGCAGTAAGCATAAGCACCTTTATCAGATCCCTGATACAATAGGCAATAGGCTCTTAATTCATTACAAGTGACTGGAGTGTGGTATCCAAATGCATCCTGAGTAATTAATTCACAAACTAATTTAAAAATGGAAAAGCTTCTGGTCAAAGCCAGTGTAATAAAAAATCTTTTTAAATATCACAGACAGCATTAAAAAATATTGTTGCCTTTTTAATAGAATGACTAGTTAATCATGGTTTATCAAAATATGACAGGGATTTGGAAATCACAATGCAAATTCCTCCTAGCAAGTACATAGACTCTGCTTTTATCTTCTGGAAGGAAAAGAATATTAAATGTAACTGTATCACTTTCTATGCAAAAGATGTAAGTTCAAAACCATACAAAAAAAAGTAAATCGTAACTACAAGCACTCCTAGGTGCAAACCCCATGTTTTTAGGGGCTTTAAAAAAATCATTATAATTTCAAATCAAGGTTAGAAAATAACCCTGTGCATCTTTTTCCTCCCCTCTAATACCTGTTTGCAAATTTCATTGACATTCAATAGATGGTAGACTTTTCAGGGATACTCCTCTTCCTGCAAGTTTTGTGAAAAGAAGCAGCTGGTGAGGGGTCAATTTGGAATTCACAAATTCACCCTTGATTCTTTAGTTCCCCATCCAACCACTGACACTGCATCTACCAGCCCACATGCTGCTATCCAAAGTACTCTGCAGGACAAGAGCAGTGGGGAGAAAAGGATGGTGACTTTCCAGGCTAATGATTAATGAACAGAAAAATTAAACACAATTTGGTTTAAAGAAAGCTAATTAATAAAGACAGAGAAATCCATAGGAAATTAAAGCTTTTCATTGCTTATGACACTACTTGCTTCTTCTTTCTGGTAAGAGTTGCTAAAAGGTCTGTGCTTTTGTCACACTTCACCCTAAGAAGTACTTTTCCCAAAGGACTGGGAAACCTCAGAACCTGAGTTCCCAGACATCTTACCCAGTTTAAATTCAACACAAGCAGTCCAGTTATTCTTTGGAGTGAGACTCACACTACTTGGAGACAGTGTTACACATCTTTGTCTTCCTTTTTCTACCAATGTACAGAGGAAAAAAAATAAAAGCAGGAGCAGATGATCAAAGAGAAGTTCATCTTAGGTTTACATTCAACAGAGTCAGATTTAATACAAAACAAAATGTATTCCCTGACTGCCAGTAATATAAGTCTGTTTATTTCAGGCTACTGTAACATGGGAGCTAGAGCTGATCTCCAGCAATACCATTACATTTGGTATTGGAAACTTATAAACAACATATGACCCTCTAGGTTTAGAAAAAAGTCCAGAATCTGATCTCTGTTTTTAATTCAGTATTGCATTTATGACCAGGCAGGGCAGTTAGAATATAAATGGGTTTCAAGTCACCTGCTTTTGTAAAAGTGATTTTCCATATTTAAAAGCTTTCACATCAAAGTCATCCAAGTTATCTAAAGACATTTGGATTTTCTTCATACATATAATCAGACTCAGCATACAGTATGGCATAAAACTATAAAACACAAGGATATAATGCCATTAAAATTATTACTGCAAATTACAGACCTCAGAATAAGCAAGTCTTCTATGACTGAGTCTACCATTTCCCCTGTTAAACCCCAAGGTTGAGGAAATCAGATATACTTCATTACAGTCACCTAAGGGCTGTCTGCTTGGGACACCAGGCTGTGCATTCCTTGTCCCTGGACACCACTCTCCCAGAAAGTTCGAGTTCCCTGCACAAATTCTTGGTGAGCCTCAATAACCTGGTACAAAGCACCTGAAGGTAGGTTATACCTGAAGGCAGGATATCCCTCTGCCATGTGTGCTCAGGAGATGGAAACTATTTCTATCATGTCACACAGCAGAGATGTCCAGAACACTGAAGAGCACACAGCTCAGGGCACACTCCTAAGGCAGCATCCCTGACATAAGGGGAAATCCATCTACATGTCCATCAGATAAGAAAATAAAGGTCCAACACGTGACAATCAGAAGCTTTAGTGAAGCCTGGGAAACAAGCTGCAGGGTGTGGACTGCTGAATTAATTCATAGAGTTTGCAGCTCGCTCCTGCCCTTGTCTGTAAGCTCATCAAGAAGCAAACAGCATCAGCTAAACTGGTCCTAAATGCCACGGGTGAGTCACAAGTGCCAAGTGAAATCATCCATTTTAATAAAAAGTAGATTTCTTTTTAAATCAAAAGCAGTTTAGCTGAAGAATTAATGAACTTGCAATAAATATGATTTAGGTAAGAGGCTACACAGGTATGCAAAGAAGGTACGAAGGAAGAAATTGTGCAAATACAGACTTTAAATAAGGATTTTAAGATTGCTCTTTAAATCTCTCACACTTAGAAGCAGCTTGCCTAGCATTCATAGCAAAGTAAATTTAAGTGAATGGAAAGATTTTTACATACAGCTGGGGATGCTACAAATCAGTCTTCTGTCCTGTAAAATCGAACAGGCTAAAATGGTACAATAAATCAATAAACTAGGTAGGGAGGTAAAGAACAGTACAGGAAAAGGAAAGCTTGTTTAACAGAAAGAAAATGGAAATTCAGAGAACTAATAGCACTCCTAAATGCAAGCAAAGAAGAAAACAAGATAGGATCAACAGTTATCTTCAAGAAACATTGAAATCCTATAAAATCCAGAGACAGGAAAAAAGAACCAGTTGTGTGTATCATGCTAATTTTACCAGGGATGAGAATAATGCTGCTTAATATAAGCCCAGAGTGCTCTACTTGCATATGAGGAAGATAAACCAGAATACCACCTATGTAAGCAATCAATTTTCCAGCAACATCAGGAGGTGGAGCTGGGTATTGAATAGGTAACAGAAAAGATTAGGGAAAAGTCAGGTGTACTGAAAGCAAGCAGAGCCACACTGAGGTAATTTTCAACCACTGCTATTAAAAGCAATCCCACTACAGCCCCTTACACAGGACAGGAGCTGTAACAATTATTCATTAAGAGCTCCAAAGCTGAGCTTGGGTACAGCATCACAGAATATGAGAAGAAAAAAAATAGAAAAAAAAAGTAAAGCATCATTAAATTACAAAGCAAAATATTAAGCAAAATAATATTTGCTAATCTGGGATTATCAGAAGATGATATTGAAGTAAATCATAAGCAGCAGAACTGAGAGAAAATTCTATGACTGCACAGAATTTGTGGTTATACTCCTAGAATAAAAATTCAAGGATCTGGCAGAAGCTACCCCATAAATCAGTTCTTGGCTACAGTACTGTGTGGATAACCTCTAACTATTTTCCTGATGTTTTCATCATATTATAGATAATCAAATTAAGCAATAGGCCAAGTGTTCTACTCCAGAAAAAACATGTATCTATGCATGTATAGATCCCCCTTAAATACATCATGGATTGTATTTAAGTTCATGATGATCTCAGAGGTCCTTTCCAGCCTGGCAGATTCTGTGATTGTGTCACAGCCACAGCCTTTCTCCAAAGGCAGCCCAGAGGAAGGAATTACAACCTTCCAAACCCAAATAAGCCAATTAAAAGCACATGGCATGATCCCTATGAATTTGAGATCTGGTCTAAAATCCACAAGATTCTTTCCAGTTCCTTCATTTCCATAAGAGCCATGGCCAAGGTACAAGTTGCTAAGCAGTACCTGCCTGCACATAAGAGAAGGAACTCCTGAGAAGAAAAGCAGTCTAGTGATTTCTAAAGCTTTTTTATTCTAATGCAAAGTGTACTATGTCAGAAAAAAAAATCCTAGAAATGCCAAGAATTTCCTGTAATTTTTTTTTTTTATTTTAATGAAACATCAAAATGTTTGGGGTTCCTCCCCCCTTGTATGGAAATGACACTACATTGTTGGGAAGCATGTTTTCATGGGAGTTCTATTATTAAGCCATCATAAAAAATGTATCAAAGACAGTTCCACAAAACCAGTATTTATTTTCTCAAAAGTGAAAATACAACACAAAAAAACCTTCAACCTCTCAGCGTAAAATCATGCAAACATACAATCTAACAGAACATTAACCAACAAAAATAATCCAGACTGGAAATACCATAGAAACAGAAAATGTAACAAGCTTCAGTACACACACACTGCCCTAACATGAAAACTGCACACAGCCAGCCCAGCTGTTACCCCATCCACTGACTTTCTGCCTGACCACTTTCCAGGGAATTCAACAGCTGGAATGCCATGAAGGAATGCCCTAGAGGTAAATTTTTCATTTCTAAAAGCCACTTTTGTGTCTCAGGTTGCCGGGTATGGGCAGAGCCAGTCTGCAGGTTCTATCTTCTCCATGCATCACCTCTGTGTTCTGTAGACTCCACATTACAAATATTTCCCACTCATAGCAACTTTAAGCAAAGTTCTGTGTCAAAAGTGGGTGATGGTGTCAGAACTGCTGCAGGATATTTTTCACTTGTGTTCTTTATAAACATTCAGGCCCTTACCAGTGCCAAAAGCTTTTCCACTGTTCTCTGGGGGGACTTCCAGAACACTCACTTTTCATCAAGGACCAAAAGATCTCTGGTGCTCCCAGCGTCTAATGTCACGATGCTTCTTCTCTGACAATGCTAAAATTTTCATTACTTCAGAGCAGAAGTCATTTAAAGTTAATCCTTTAAAGGGACAAATTACAATGGGAAGATCAAATCAGCATTAAGAAGAGCTGCATCCACCAGTCTACACTGACTGAATGAAATCATGTACTTGCACTTCTGTTTGAAGTGCACATTTTCACATCATATGATTCTAGGAAATCCAGCTGGGCTCTTTTCAGGAAGTACAAGTGAAGTTTGTACCTCCAAGTTCCCCATTCCTATGTAAGTAGCCCCTTAGGAGATGTTAAGGCTGCCCAGACAAATCCTACATCACCGTGTGCCTCCCACAATGGAGCCAGGGCTGGGAGAGGAGGCTGCCAGAGAGTGAATGTTTTCTGTGTGGGCTGCTCTACCTTCAAGCAAGAGGATCAATACACATATCAGGAAAAAACCCACAAGCTCCTGAGAAAGCTAAAAAGCAAGAAGCCTCATATACAACAATTCCTCCACTTCGTTGCCTTTGTCTCAAACAGCTCTTTGGGGAGAAGTGAGAGGCAGGACTAGGCTGCTATCTGTGGTAGCCTGCTCCAGAGACCCAAGAGATACAAAGGAGTCAAAGTGTGTACTATCCAGCACAGGAAGATAATTTTGATGCTTGTGAGGAATGCCAGAGGCCTGGTGTACACATTGCACCACTAATAAAAAAAAAAAGACAGACTATGTTAGACATGGCACATCCACAGATCAGTAGGACCATGCACAGGGTACAGACACAGGACTGTAGCATAGACTTTTTGCAAGCTCCCACACTCTGAGGAGCTGCAGCATACAGCATTTTTATTTCAGAAAGAGACACCTCCCACATCCTCTCACATACGGTTTATTAGTAAGTCAAGGAAACTTATTTACAGAATAGACTGATGACACAACAGTTCCCAGATCTCCTAACACCCTCTGATCAGCTAGGTGTTTGATATCTTACATGTTATAAATACAGCATCTTAAATTAAATAATGAGAAGTCCTTGAAAATGTTAGTGTGGTAAAAAAAAAAGATTTCAAGAACATACCATCAAATGCTAGCATCCTGGATGAGGCCAGGAAAAAGGTTTCTTTCCCTTAATTTTTCTTTTCCTTAATTTTTCTTTTCCCTTTTTTCTGTTGCTATTTCTTTCACCCTCCTTTTGCCTTGTACCAAACAGGATCTCTCAGCACAATGTACACCCCATTCCTCAGCTAAGGTTGCTCCCCTTAGACATGAACAGCCTATAATAAAAAAGAAATGATAATCATAATGCAAACAGCTGGATTCATATTCCCCTTCAGTAATTGCAAAGCCATGCATTTTCTTTACAAAGAGGTGAACTTTATTTCTTACGGCTAAATGGTGCTTGTGTGGAGAAGGATGGCTTCATGCTGAGCTGATGGTTTTACATTTTTGTAGGGTTTTATTTTGTAGTATCTCTTCTCTTACAAAACCACTTTTTGTCCTTCAGATGAGGAGGGAAAGTGTAACACTAAAGTAAAATGGGTAATACAAATACTTTCAGACTTGCAGATTTCAGCAGTAGCTACAATAACTATTTGTTCTTGTGAGTTTAGGAAGTGCTGGTGCTCTACAATCACCCTTCCAGTTCATATTAATGGACACTGAAGATTTAAGTCCTGACTTTGCTTCCTGCAATATTCATCAGTCCTGCATTGTAGCCTCAGTTTGTGGATGACATTAGCTTTTTAATTCTACAAATTATGTAAGTAGTGACTCTTCACAGAGTTTTCCTCAGTAATGAGCAGTGACTTAAAACCAAGCAGTTTATCAGTGCATGACAGTTTACAGTCATCACTTCTCACTTCCTTAGGCAGGGCATGGCAAGGCAGACCACACGACTAAATGCCTTCCCAGATCCTTAAAAAAAAAGTCTGCAGCACCTGGGCATTTAGATAAACTCTCCATTATTTATTCCTCTTCTGAAAGCAAGTATTTTCTTGATTTCAGAATGAGAAAGAATACACAAATTGTTTCACTATGCAACACAACAAATTCATTTAATTTATTGGCCAAGTTTTGATATTTTCCCTTCCTCCCAACTCCTTATCCCAATTAGCCTTTTCAGTTGTCAGCTTCATGGGTGGCAAAGACAAAACTTGGAATACTATTATGTTACTAAAACCAGCTAAAGCAGTAGCAGGCGGTCTGAAAAAGCAAGCTGCTTGTAGGAAACATTAATGGTCTTTGCTAACCAAAAAAGACAAGGCAGCCTACATGTCTCTAAGCCCTCTGGATAAACTTGAGCTGGCAACTCAGTGACAATGAATTAAGGAACTGATTTTAAAGCACAATGAAATACATGAGAGGAGCAGAGCAAAAAGCAAACACACAGGCTCCCAAGATGATGCAAATGGTGTTACTTGAACATCATTTAATTGTTTTACACCTCAACAACTAAAACACTTGACTATCAAGAAAGAAACCCATGACCTACCAGCTCGACAGCTCTGTCTATTTACAAGCACTGAATTACTCAGGTTACATATAAAGTCATGCACAGGAAAAGATCCATATATGTCAAAAAATAGGGAACATAAACTCCCAGTCATAAGAGCCTTTTCTTAGCAAAGTAAAAGAAACAGTCCCAAAATGCTTAAGTATCATGAATTTCCATAAAAGTCAGGTCCCTAAATCACTTTGATAGTACAAAATTTTACCTTATGTTCACAGACTGCTTTAATGCAGATCACATTACTCTGGGCTACAGCTGAGTTTTGTTTTTTTAGCAAGGAATATGTATTGGCAATAAAGCCTGAGAGAATAAAATTTGGCTTAATTAGATTGTTCAGACTCCTTCCTGGAGAAGCAGCATGTGCCACACTGAGAGCCATTGAACCTGGGCTGTACTCTGACCACCTCAATTACTCCAGGGGGAAGTGTCACTTTTAACAACAGCAGATCATCACCCTGTCACTCTATATGGACTGTTTTATGGTCCACGAGTTCAGCAATCATAAATGTCAAGAGTACTAATGGCAAGAGCCAAAGGCCCTTTGCTTTTCTTCACACAGCTCTTATAGTGCTTTGTAACACCAACCTTATGTGTACTCTGGCAGCAATGGTACCAAGATTTGAGATGGTCAGCAGCATCCTCAAGTAGTGTGTTAAGGATTTGGATTTTTGGACTTTGGGGGTGATAGAAAAAAAAAAAAAAAGACAGAAATTATTTTCTTGGCAGCAAGACTCGAGGATGGTTGTAGGTCACTTCCAATGAAAAGATTCTCTTCTTTTTACAACTTGGAAGGCTGTTTTCTTATAAAGTACTTCAATATAAACTATGATAAACCCAACACTTTTCAACGCATCTTAAAATTCGTCAGCCAACAATTATCCTGCTGTCTGCTGAATCCCCTCTGCCCTACAGTCAACTGCAGTCAGAATAATAAATACCCCAGAAAAGCACAGAAGAATCCAAGATACACTGCTTAATTTTGTTTGCTCCTTTGCCCGAAGCCACTTTCTCCTCTGACACAACATTTGAGATTGGCTCAGGAACCTCCTGTTCCTCCAGGCCATGGTGGGAGCCTCATCCATGAGCAGCTTTGACAGGGGGACCACAGAGATGGAGCAAGGACTGTAAACAAACCCCATCCTGTTTATGAAACTCAGCACAGAAGACTCATTTCCCTCCTGCCTGGCACTTCCCAACATGTCACTTGGCATCTCTTGGTTGTTTTGGGGGGGGGGGGAAGCTCATTAGCAAATTTATTTACTGCTAAAAACTTCTCTTCCTGGAGGAATGGATCTCAAGTGGGAAGCATCGGGAAAGGGTTGAAGCACATCTGGGGGGTGGGGGCAGGATGCTGCTGGGAATTGACAATTTTCCAGGTAAAAGACTTCAGATGTTTCCAAATAACTGCGTTTCCACATGAAAATAAATGGGTGAGAATCTGCAGCTATTCACTGGCCTCCACCACAGTCTCTATGGCAGATGCTGTGTGCTTCAAAGGCTATTTCTAACTAATGGATCTTTCAACAATGCATTTTAGTCTTATGACTATTCAATCCTATCTTTCTCTACTAAAATATAGATAGCATAACACAAATTCACCTCCTACAGAATAGACTATTGTTAGAATGCCCTTCTACCAACCTCAGCAGGAGCCTTTTAGAGACCAAAAAAAAAAAAAAAAAGCACACGTCTTCCTGTTTTCCAAACTGCTTTATCCATAATGCCTAAAGCCAGATTGAGTTTGGCAGATAAAGATTTGGAATTTTATCTAACAAGCTATTCCTTCCATCAAATAGTGCCAGTACAAAGGACTGCATACAATCAAGAATATAATATACCCCTATATCACACTGCACTGTGGGTATGAGAGAGGACAAGCAGCCCACAGTCCCAATCAGTCACAATAATGGAAAATAACAATAATACCAGGTGAATGCTGGGGGAAGAAAAAAAAAAAAAAGAAAAAAGAAAAGAAAAGAGATTTATAGATTTACCGTTCACAAAAGCAGTTTTCAAGGTTGTTTAAGAAAACCTGTAAATATGTATGTATTTTTATATATTTTTAATATAACTTCGAAGCAGATCTTTGCTACCATGAAAGACTTGCAGATTCACAAGGAGTGAAATTACAACATGAGAGAAACTGAGGTCACAGTCATGATGAAGTCATTATTGACACCACGGGAAGAGTTTCAGAAGTCACCATGCCAGAGGTGAGGCAGCAAGGGAACTGCATCAACTCATTGACTCCCCAAGGCATTGAAGAAGTAATTAGACAAACCTTTGCAGCAGTTCCTCCAAACAAGCATCTGCTAATAAAATTAATTTATCAAATGATTATGTTGAGTCACTACAAGAAGATCACTATACAGTACTCCTTCAGCCTTATAAACATTCATCATACCAAAGTTCTTCACTAAACCCAGAAACATTCTTTGGAAATGAAGGGTAACTTTGGGAGTGGAGGCTCATGGTTAAAAAGCAAAAAAGCAACCATTCCTTAGGTTATTTATTCACCTTTCACAAGCTGGTGCACAAAGTACACACAGCTGTTTATTTACAACCTTTCCAGGTCATATTAAGCAAAATCCTAAACCTGGAAAAATTAAGATTAAAGTCTAAGCACAGCAAGTGCTTACAGAGGTTAAACCTAATGAGTTTCCATATGAGATACCTAAAATGTAAGACAGGAGGACAGAGATAATCCCAATTATCCCAATAACATTGGCCAAAACAGAGACTGCAGTTTTGGGACTTTGCAAATAGTACCTTGATAAAAATAGCTCAACCTGTAGCAGATGCATGTACATAGATACACATGGAGACACCAAAAAACCAAAAAAACCCAAAACAAACAAACAAACAAACAAAAAAAACACACAGAAAAGAAAAAGTCAGCAGAAGAATGGTGCATTTCAGGATTTCAGGTTGGAAGGCTGGAAAGGCCAGTCTGAAGGAATCATCTGGAATCTAAAGACAGCAACATCAGATGGACAACATGGAGCCCAGCACAGCATTAGTATCTGCTTCATCTCTGAAACTAGCAAAAAGTCTGCCATAATACATACATTTTAAATATTGCTGCCAATTCAAAGATTATTCTTTCCAAAGTTGGGCTGAATAAAGCAAAGTCTGTTAAAGAACAATTAAGTATATTACCAACTGGGTAGAGCTGCAGGGAATCGATAGATCCCCTGGTTCTGTGTCTCTGCAAGGAATGAATCAATCAAGCAAGTGCTTGCTCTGCTCCCACACAGGAAGCAAATCTGTTTACAGTCCTGGAATAAATAAATGAAACTCAGCATTAGACAACACTCAAAGTCTTCCTCAGTGCATGATTTGAACAGCAGAGAACTGAACAGCCAATTGTAGTGGTTGCACTCTGATAGAGGAAAAAATATGAGTGTAGTTTGATTTCTTCATGTAACAGTAATATGCCAGCAGTGCACACAAACAAGAGAACATCTGAAATAAACAAACATTACTCAAAGGCATGAGGGACACAGACAAAGCAATGCTGTGCATCTTGCTTCTGAAAGGTTTGAGTAAAACTGCTTCATCACAGTAGAACAGTTATCTAACACCAATCTGTTCCAATCACTGGACAACCCATGAACTGGAGACCTCATCTGATGTATTTAAGCACAGCTGCAATATGGATCTTCAGGAAAAAACCCACGTTTTTATTTTTTATAGAAAGAGAACCATGTATACACACAAATCCACAGTCTTCACCTCTGCACCACATTGATCTGATCTATGCTGGACTTGGTCTGCTAAATGGCAAGTTTTGATGCAGCCAAGCTACTTAAAACATCAAGGGAATACAGGAAGCCATTAAGCACATAGCTTCTTCTTGTTATTTACCCAAAAATGGAAATAGAGGCTTCATTTTGTACAAGGC
Source organism: Calypte anna (assembly GCF_003957555.1). Classification (NCBI taxonomy): domain Eukaryota; kingdom Metazoa; phylum Chordata; class Aves; order Apodiformes; family Trochilidae; genus Calypte; species Calypte anna. The sequence goes on along the minus strand of NC_044260.1, from coordinate 4,975,101 downwards.
CTTCATATCTGCCAAGGAAAAGTACAGCCTTTAAAGGGAAAAGAAAGGAGAAATACCGAACTGTTCTGTTATAAACCACCTTTAGTCTCATTGGGCAAGGAAGCAGTCCTGCATGTCTTCAGTCCTGTGGGAGAGATTTAAAACAAGTAAAAGTCACCTGAATTAACTATACAGACTTAGTGAAATCCTACAGCCTCTTGGGATTTGAGCCTTGGGCTCAGAAGAGGTGCAAACAAGCTCAGCCCAAAACACCAGCATCAGAAAAAAGTCTATTACAAAGCAAAATACACAAGGCAACAAGAACTGGAGAGAAGACTGACTCAATCTGAACATAGCCACTGCTTCTATTATTATCCAGCACCCTCTCAGCCTTAGGGAACAGCTACCAATACAGCAAATACGTCAGTGTTTACTAAGCACTTACTAAGAACTGGATCATTTTGTGATGCAAAATGAAAACCCAATCAGTACTGCTTGGTCAAAGCTCTAACCCCAGCTTATGGAACCCTATTTAAAGTCTGTCTCAGCTGTCTCATCTGCAAGAGAGCTTTTGGCAGATAAGGGACACTCTTAAACTCAGAGCAGTTAAACAAAAGAACCCCATCTAGATGTACTTACTAAAGCCTATTCAGTGAGGCTTATCAGCCCTTCCTGTTTTCCCCTACCACTTGTTTTTATACCCACTTGTTACATCTTGAATTAAATTACATTCCAAACTAATTAAGATAATAACCACTTTGTGCTTTTGATAAGCAACTGAAACAATGAGATCCCTGGTCTCTGATGGGCTCAGGGTAATAAGGAGCCAAACAGTAACTTAGCTACCCCGGAGATGAAGTTTAATGTTTTTAGATGTATAAGAGCATTAAACCAAACAAGCTGAAGTACAGAGCCAGCATCCAGCCCTGTGATGCACAGGGCCTTTCCTCATGCTGTATTTTTCCAGTGAAAGTGAAGGGTAATCATTAAGGCAGCTACAAGTCTTCCAAGCCCTATTATGTACCCAAGATGATTTCAGCAAGTCCTCATGCAGAAACCCAGAAATGTTTCATTTTCGTCATCTTTCCTGGGTCTTCAGCACCGAGTACACCCGCAGTACAGAGGCACCAGCAGCTTGTAGGAGGAACATACAATGCTCAACTACTTGGCTTAAACAGTGTGAGCAAAACACACCCTTGTTCCACTCCCACTTTCCTGCAACAAATTAGATGTGAATACTTAAGTGAGGGCTAAGAAAAAGCAGCTCACCAGCGGGAGCACTGTTGGAATGTCAGTCCTACAGCACGCCTACTGCAGTGACTGAATAGTGTAACATTTTTACAGAAAAAATGGTTCCATAAGTCTGCTTTCAAAAAAAAAAAATAAAATCCATTTAATTGGAAAATCTCTCTTGTTAGATAAAAGCAAGAGAGAGCTGCACACATGGACCCAGGCATCTTCTGGTAAATAAAGGACACGTCTGTGCAGATGACATTTCACTTACTGGTTCCCAAGGATCCTGCATCTGCCCTAGGCACCACTTCAAGAAATACAACTTATTGTTTTGGGGATTTATCTAATTTATTGTTTATTACATTTCATAAATTGCTATTCTGGGTAGAAGTGATTAATAGACATAATTCCATGTAACCTACTCCAGAAATTTTCCGACAGAATAAACTGAGAAAACAGAACAGCATTTTTGTGGCTTTCTGTATTAGTGATTCCCCCCCTGCCCTGTAAAACAATAAAAGTCAACTTCAAAAGCAGTATTTCAATCTCTACTGTAACAGGTAAGCACACATTGTATTTGCTATTGCAAGAGTTCTGTAGCCTTGGGGTTTTTTTAAACAACAAAACTGTATTTGGCATCCAATAAAGTTATATATTTTTTCCTAAGACTTGGCACTATTCAACATTTATTTCTAAGGAAGGAGACTGATTTTTAAAAGTAAACAGTTAAAACTGGAGGTTATTTTTGGTTGCTGGAACTCAGTCCCTTTAGCTTCCCTTCCTGTCACATGAAGCAGGTGGATCCTTATAGCAGAGGCAACAGCAAGGCCACCAAAGAGGAAACCAGAAACTCTGCAGTTACCCTGGAGAAGCAAGACAAGCAAAAGAAATGTAATGGGGAGGAAGGGAGGATAAAAAAGGGGAGCCAATCTTGACCAGAAATTATACATAGATAGGTTCAGGGGAGAGAGGCAGTGCAATAGTTTAATTACTATATTGAAATAAAACCCATTCAATCCCAATCACAGGCATATGTGAAGGATCAAACTTTCTTTTCCTTCAATGCCTGAATTTTCCTCATCTCAATTCTGTCCATGAATCTGTCCCTCCTTGATGTTTCCAGTGCTCTTGGCTTGGAAAAGATAACAAATCTCTGAATTTCCTTATCACTTTGTTTTTTCCTCCATACCTTCAGCACACCTTCATGCATAATCTAACTTGGCCTAAGCACTCTCATTCATTTCCACCTTTCCAATATTTAACTGACCTACTCATTTTTCAATTGTCAACCCTTCCAAATAACTGAGCCAGCAGCACAACTCATCACTTTCATAATTATAAGAGATACTAAGAGTCTCCTTTCATCGTCCACTGAACATATATTTAGCTGGTTTCCAAATACCTGCTGCAATTTGTTAACCAGGGCTGCTTCTTGCCCCTGGCACTCTCCATAATTCATCAACATTCTAAGGATCCAGCAATGCATTGTACAGCAGCAGTACATCACTTATTTTATGATGTTCGAATTGTCTCCTGATACCAGTGAGAGTATTTCTCCAGCCTTTCAAACTACTGCTACATATCAGAATGATTTCTTTTTTTGAACCACTGAACACAAGAATACCTAAAGTAGTTTTTCTTCACCTGGTTATACAGGCAGAGTATCTTTCCAATAGGCTTCTTACTCACTAAAAATGGTTAAAAATTCTTGAATACACACTCCATTTATTTAGTAGCTTAAATGATGTACAACCATTTGGGTTCAGGTGAACTCTTATTACTCAATCAGAATTTGTTCTGCCTTCCATTTCCAATCACCTTCAAGCTTAAATTTCACTTAATACACTCATTTCCACTTTTAATATGGCCAAATCAAGGGAGCATACGGACCCAGCACAATTATGAAAAATGGAGGCTCTCCCGTTCAATAGTATGATCAAGTAATCAAGCAAACCTGTAAAGCCAGCATTATGAAACATTATAACACCATTTTAAAAGACAACAGCCCTAGTCTTTCAGCAATTTGACAGAACTGAGAAAAAGCCAATGATTTGTATCACAGAATACATAAAACAAGAAAACTTATTTCCATCAAAAAGAGTTTATGGCTCTGGGTCACTGCCTTTCTCTTGTAGGCACATCAAGTTGTTTGGTTAGCTATTAACTCTCTTGTGTGTTCACCCTTAATGCTGTATTTCTTATCTTACAATCCCTATTGACATAAAATCTCTTTCCACTTTGTACCGAGTCTGTCTTCTGCTTCTGCCCTATTAACTCATGTCAATATAGCAAAGGGAGCAAAATAAGGCAGCAAAGTCAATACTCATCCATCACATTTTTGTGCAAGTGCTGCAAGGAAGAGGAACAGATAGGTCAAAATCAGAGATGCCTTAGGGAGCTGCCCCAGCCCTCCAGCCCTGCTCAGCATCAGATGTGACCACAGCATCACTTTCCTGTCGCTCACACAGCAAAGGATGTGGCTGCTGAGGTCAGAGGTTCATCTCCTAAATTAATGGGAGCATCCCAACTATTCAGATCAAAGACTGCATGCTGAAACAGAGGCTGCTCTAATCTCTACTGTGCTTTTGCCAAGAGGAGTCACTCACAAAACAAGTTGTCCTTATTTTAGGAAAACTGCACACTGTGGTGGGATTTACCAGACAGAACCCCCCTTTTCTCCCACACTTTTTCTGCCTTTCCCACAATTGCATTTTTCTAACTAAATCACAAAGTACCTCTGGGAATAAAGGAAGGCATCATCACTGAACACTTAACTGGACAGGATGATCTCTTTTCTCCTCCAATCCCTGCAACAATAGGAACAACTAGAGATCTGAATTCAGAACAAAGAAGAAAGCATTTATCAGAGAGAATAGAAGAGATTAAAGCATTTCTACCTCTGATTGAATGACCACAGTATCACATTACCTCTGCTCCTGCTGCTGCAGAGCAAGTGATTGAGCCCTGGCACAGGGGCCTTGCTGGGTGACGAAGGGGGAAAATCCCCTCCCCAGAATTTTAATCTGCTTCTGGAACCAGGGAATCATCACCCAATGCAGCAGGGAAATGAATGAAATATGGCACCCAGTGGTCTCCCTGCTGGTAATTTCTATGTGAGTTATGATTTATTTCAATGAGATTGCATAAGGTCTTGAAGAGCTTGTACTAGACTGATCAAGGGCTGAAAAAAAAAGGAAAAAAAAAAAAAAAGCCAAAACATAAAGGACAAAAAGGAATGAAAAAAGATTAAAAAATGAAACTGTGAACCCAAGTTAAAAACAGACTAAAAAAGTCTTAGTGAAAAGACAGAACCAGCCTCATTTAAAACTGTGACTTCCACTGTGGATCAGTAAAAGACAAACTCATCTTGCCAAAATACATGCTGCAAAAGACAGCATTTTAATACCTTTTATACACACCTGGGCTTAACTTAAGCCCTGTTTCTCTTTTCCAGTGAACTACATTGAGGGTTCCAGGAAGAGAAAAAGAAAAGAATCTGAGTGCTGGACTGACTCCCAGATGAGGAGACTTTTGACTCCTCTCTAACTCATGCCAGTTTTCTGCTTAGCAGAGCCTGCCCTTGCACACAAGACAGAACAGAAGCAAAGCTGGACAGGTGAAGTCTTAGAGTACTTGACCATTTCTCCAAACTAACAGCTCCTAGATGTGCATTTTCATAATGTCAGAACCAATTTTCATAGTAAATTACTGACCTTCATAATTATGGAGAAGAACCTCAATAAGACAGCAGTGTCTGCAAAAATGAAAGCAAATAGAAAGAAGATTTGTTGACTTTAAATGCTGGCAGGTTGGTTATTTTTGCATTCCTGAGATGCAGGATCAGCTATTCTGCAGGGCAGGATGTCAGCCTCAAGGAAATGTAAGGTTCTCTTGTACCAAGGACAGATTTCTTTCCAATTCCTTTTAGTTGTGAACGATCATACAACATTCACTGGAGAATAGGTATAATCAGGCAAAAAGACAAAATTGTTGAAGTTTCTTCTCCAAGTTACATCATAAATTTGCTTTTTCTAGTCAAACAATGTCTTCCCAAATGGCAGGCACAACCTGAATGTGTTAAAAAAAAAAAAAAAAAAAAAAAAAAAGTCCAGGCTTTTAAAACAGAAACATTTTGAAATTTTACAGCCTAGTAAATTGGACACCTTTTCTTCAAAAAACCAACAGCTAAAGGGACAAGAATGCAAATGCAGCTCGATGCAGACTTCACACAGGAATGCACAGTCAAGGCTTTCTAATTTTCTTTTTCTTTTTTCTGCTGTAGAAATCAAGGAGCAGCTGGAAAATAATGCAGGTTTAAATGAAGAAATAGTCCCTGTTCCAATATGCTAAAAGCTCCAAGAACACTCTCAGTCTCTGTTCTCTCAGTTTGTGTTAAATGTGGAACTTGGTATAAAGAGCTGCTAAGAGATACAAGTTTGTGACATGGAAACTGAAGTTGTCACTTGCAGAAACCATCAGAAACATTTTACAGAAACATTTACTATCTGTTAAGCTGTGATAAAATCAGAACTAGCAGACAATACCACAGGCACCAGTTCTCAAACAGTTTTAATGTCAAAAGGTATTAAATGAAGCGCTGACCCATGTGGAGATCACAGGGACTGGCCTAGCCACTCTTTGAAAGAAGTTTCAAAGCCAAATATTCAACAGCTTAGAAATGTCAAACATGCCCATGGAACCATCCCCCAGTCACTGCTTATCTTCCCCAGTTATTTTAGCTTTAAAATGCACCAGGAGTAATTGACCTCTTGTCAGTCTCAGGTGTCCAGGGATTCATCATATTTTTAAAAGACTTGTGAGTTGCAGAAAGTGCAATTAATAGAAAAACTGCTCCTCATCTCTACATTTTTAACCCAATCCTAGGCTGGGAAAAGAATCCCTGGACACCTGAGACTGCTTGCTTACTTCCTCTTTAGCAAGAGTCCTTTTTTAAGAAGCCAGGCAGGGAGGTATGAATAAGCTTCCAATGGTTTTCACCACTCACCTCAACTTGCAAAAGCAAAAAATCCTTCCTGATGGCTTAGGGCTTGCAGGAATAGCACCAATACATGCACATGTCTCTCAGATAACAGAAGTTATGAAAATGGGTCCATGCATGGTTAAAAACCAAGCAGCTAGCAAGGGTTTAAGCTTTGATGGATAATAGTTGCATATATATATATATATATATATATATTATAAGGTATACACTGTGTAACTACAGATACAGAACAACATGTTCAACCTTTTTATGAAAAGAAAGAGCTTCCCTCCTCTCCTCACATTTGGATTGATGCCTTAAAACATAAACCAGCTCCTTGGATGAAAATGAAATTTTCAACAACAAAATTAATTCTCAATTGTAAGTTGGGTTTTTTTATTTCTGAACAGTCTTCACTAACGAGATGATCCTCAAGTTTCAGTTTAAGCTTTTCAGTGACTTGCAGCATCCTCCCTGCACTAGGAACACCACTTCAGTGGACTTTACCTCTCATTTCTTAGATTTTTATGACCCAGTATATTAAAAGCCAGTTTAAATGTAATAAAGTCTGCAACATCTACAGCCAGAAAATACAGAAGGAGGGGGCGAAAACAATAAAATTAGTGAAGCATAAAAATAAGGGAGTCTCAAACATCACCTGCTCACTTTCCAGGGACAATACACAGAGAAAAGGATGGACTGAAAAATCAAAAGGCATTTGAAACAATTTAAAATTCAAACCACCTTTTCTCACGCCTGCTAGGGACTCAAGGGGCATTAAGATACACAGATTCACTCTTCTGCATTGTTTGCTCAGATTCTCATTCTCACTTTCTAAAACTTGTTTATAGAAGTGATTTGAAATATTGATGATTTACTCCTCTCTCATATATAGTTTTGCAGTAATGACACACTTTCTTCACACTCCACCCCTTTTCTGCAGAAGATGGAATTGGAACGTATGATTTTTAGATTGCTCTCTATTTCTTCCTACTTCACCAACTCTCTCATTCACTCAATCCATACCATTACCATGTGTAAAGCAAACCAGCAAATTCACACTGAAGCAAAACTTTGTCTTTCATAAATTCTTCTCTTAGTGTGTAGAGAAGATAAACCAGGTGCCTCGAGTTGCCAATGAGTGGGTGTGAGTCCACCTGTGCCTGATTAGGACAGGCCCCTATTGGGCATGAGCAAGACCAGGGGGCCAATAAAGGTGGGACACACACCCACAGAGCAGAGCTCACTCTTGTGCGAGGCAATGGAGAGGCCAGCAGCTCATTGAGCCTCAGGAGCAAGAAAGGCTCTTCCCGCTACAGTAGTGGCCAAAACAAAGCTGTTCTCCCAACTGTTCCTATCCCTCTGTCACTCCTACAGTACAAGCATGAACTGTACAGGAGATTAAGGCGAGGTCTTTTGGCAGAGTAGCTGAATTCCAGAACTACTGCCAGCTTCCTTCTCTCCCTAAAAGGGTTCCCAGTTTTCTTAATAAGATTCTATTTAATGAATGGGATACCAAGCTCACTGAAGCAAAACAAAATATATTTGCTTTAGAATATGTTTACATTAAGCAGAATTTGAAAAATCTGTTTAGGGAATAGGCAAAAGCTTCAGGAGCTGTAAGTGACAGGAGCTGCACTTCAGGAAAGCTCTGCACAAGCAGTGACAAAGATGTGCTTTAGTAAATATTATCATAAGGCTCATTAACTATCACTTCCACAAGGCAGAGGACAGCTCACTGACTTGCTCAACATCACACAGAAGTACTGAGTCAGAACAAGAGCTGAAAATAAAATTGCTTACAAAGGACCACTGAGTTTTGAATATGTCTGCAGCCCCATCTTCCACAGGTCTCTGAGTTTCCACACAGCTTCTTCCTCATCCCATTTACCTTAAGCAGCTGAAATGCTTTACAGAAGCACTACATATATACTTGTACACTCAGAAAGAACAGAGATAACGTTTACTGTATTTCAGAGAGGATCCAGCCAAGGCCAGATGTAAACCCCCAGCAGGTATACATCACTCATACAATCAGCTGCCTTCTAAAAATAAAAAAAAAGTTTTAACAAGTCCTGTTTTGTCGCTGCTGCAGGACTTGTTGGCCCCAAATTTCCAGCATGCCACCTGGGTGAGTGGTTAGTGGTATAAATCCCACTATGGGAGTATGTAAATGGCTTCTGTAACAGTAACAATTAGCAGTCTCATGGATTTTATGATTTCTCCAATTTTTTCTCTTTTAAATAGAACTACAGCAGTGTAACACCTCTTATTTTGGTTGGGAGGTGATTCAGATAGTTGGTCAGAAAGATCTATTTATTTCTGAACAGCAGAAAAAGAATTGCATTGCAGCCAGCCAGCCTTACCTTAGTAATTACCTCTGCTACAAAGAAGTTTTGTATTTGGAGACATGGTTAATAAAAGATCTCTTCTTTTGGGATTTCAATCCCCGAGTCCCAAAGCACCATTCTAAATGGGGCACGTTTCTACAACATGGTTTAATCTCTTGCAGTGGAGACAATGATGGTCTCAGAGTTCTTTGAAGTAAGGTAACTGGAGAAGGAACCTACTCTTTTAAACATGAAAAAATGAATTAAAAACTATCCTGAGTGATCAAATACAACAGCATCTACACTGACTCCTTGGCTTGACTCGGTTCTTTAAGTACAGGAGGAACTTCTTCAAAGTCTGCACACATTAACAAAAGATGCCAGTCACTTTATTTTTAAAATATCAAAACCAATGAAGTCTGAGCCTGACCAGGACTGCTGGGTTTTCAGGGAGAAGGACACAGTAACTTCTGTCAGTCTCAATGACAGCTACATTAGCCACCAGAGCTGCAACCCCTTCTCCCTTCTGCTCAGTTCTCATTCAAGAAATGGACAACAGTCTCCAGAGGACAGGTAAAGAGAAACTACTACAGCTTCACCCAGTCTCACTCTCTCATGTTCTGGCTGAAGGAGGAGAGGTGAAGTAACTGTTTCAAGACAAAAATTTTAAAACTCGAGTTAAAAGGTTGCAAAAACAGAGGAATTTCTGCCATAAACTTGTCAGGTCCATTTGAAAAAAAGTCTGTATTTTAGCATTTACATGTTTGCCACTGAGCCACGAATTTCCCAGTGGAGTTAGAATGAATTTCAGGTTTCCTCTGGCTTAAAGTATTAATGAGCACCTCCTCCTCTATGAGATCATGAATGTCCATGTGTTGCTGTTTCCACACAGAAATAGCCTTATAAGATGGCACAGTTTGAGTGCTTGTTTTCTCCACTGGGTAAAGCTCTCCCTGTGGTTGAAGAACAGGAATATTATGAAGTTCTCCTGGAAAAGGGCACATGCTACAAAGAGTAGACCTGCATTCTGAGCTTGAGTAGATGACTGGAACATGTCTTCTCCTTGGATAAAAGTATTTCTATAGAGGCATCTGCAACTCATGCAAATGAAAGGTTTCCAAAAGGTCACTGGCAATATAAAATGCAATTTGCTTAAAAACAGCAAGTATTTTTAGGCACCTCTTTGCCCCACGTTGTCTTACTGTTGTTCGTTTTTTATAATCACAGCTCTTATGAGGATTTTCCTCATTTGGATGCAATCAAGAAAAAAAAACCTGACAAATACACTGTTAAAAGGTATTATATTACTCCCAAACAGGCTAGTTAGAGACATACCACCCATGGCTGTGCCCTGCACTACACATAATGATACCAGCTAACACAGCAGCAGGTGCACTTTTTTAAGAAACAAGCCACATTATGCTGTCCTATTAAGTTCAAATGGTTGCTCAAAATTGACAAGAGGTTTTGCCACAAACACTGACAGCCCACTCAGTATCCATAGCAGGCCTTGCCCAGCATCAGCACAGCCCACAGCACTAAAAGTGCAAGAGGCAGAAATACTGTGTCCCAGAAAACATGTTTTATCCTAGAACACATTTGGAGAAATGAAGCAAAACTCATTGAACGGTCATTGTAGTGGCAGGTTCAGACTTCCTGCTGCAGCTGGGTGCCCAGAGGAGATAAGTCAAACAATATGATAAAATTATTTTATTGAAAAGCACAGAAAATAATGTTTCTGATTAATATAAAATTGAAGTTCTTAGCCCCTAAATTGCAAGGCTGACATACCAGTGCTGAGTCAGTGAATCCCACTATTTACTGCTATATGGCTCCAGCACAAACGTGACACACAGTGCCTGTCTGCTTCCAAGCTCCTAGCTATATGGAAGAAGTCCTCACTACTAAATGTTGTCTTATCAAAGCATCCAAACTCTGGTCATTTATTAGAATGATTTAGACAGAGTCTCTCTTTCTCACAGATGCTAACAGCCCTTCCATCTCACCCCCATTCCACGTGTGCCCATCGCCTTCTCTCTGAAATTGTCTAATTGATTAGTTAAGTTAAACCCAGAGCAATTGTTCTCAACCTGCATTTAGCCTGAAGGCTTTTGCCTCTGTATCCGATCTGAGTATTGGCTGTGTGCCCAAATGCATTTCTCTCTTCTAATCCTATCACTTGTCTAATAAAAGGTATTACTTCTCCCTACAAACATTGCTTTCCTGCTTCTTCTGTGAATGACCAAAATGCAATCAGACTTCAACAAGCTCCAATTCTTACACCAGGGCAAGATTTGTAGCATGGATACCAAGACATAAGACCCAAATGAGCAAGTTCTCTCACTATACTGGGAGTGTAACACAGCCTGTGTTGCTGTTCCATCCTTGGTGGCACAGGATCCCAGTTCTTTCAACTGGACAAAATATAAGCAGCACTACTCCAGGCTCCCAGCTACTACGAAACTACTTCAGTCTTGCTCTTTAAGTAGGTAAAGATGCATCAATATAAATGATACATTTGGTTTCCAAGAGCTGATTAATGCACTGTCTTGATAACAATATTTATCTCCAATGCAAGGTGTGAGGAGGACTTATTTATTTTTTCAGACAACCCATGGATACGAGATGTTTTGTCAGCAGAATCACATCTAAAAAATAAACTGATGCTGGTTTTGTAAAGCACACCCTTCTTTGTTAGTAGGAGATACTTGGGACTCTCTATCCTGCAACTGCCATAGGCTAAATCTGATACTTGCTTATTTGCACAGCCAGAAAGGGACACATTTTGGTTTAATTCCATAAATATTTCAAAAGCTTTTTCTGGCTGAGAAACAGAAAGCCTCTTCAGTAGTTATTTCACTCATAAGAATTTGATTTTTGTTGCTTGAATAAAAGGAAAGCTGGGGGGGGAGCTTGTGGGTTCTATGTTGGGAATTCTTGTGGGTTTTTTGGTTGTTTTGTTTTAACTTCCATCTCTTAACAGTGAGACCATATTTTAAAACTTATGAATATGTGAACATCATTTTAAATATTGAAAATACGTAAAAAGAGTCCATACATAAAATATGACAGAAAAGAAGTTACATATTGTTAGAACAGTGTTCTGAACTCCAACAGAGGACAATTCCTAAGCCTTCTGACCAAGCATCCAGCCCCAAAGGGCCCTCTGAATGTCAGATCCTAACTAGTTTTTCTCTTATGGCTAGAGTTAAAAAATGCCCAAAGTCATCAGCAATAAAACAACTGGACCAGTTGCCAACCTCTCCTCCCAAAGGCATCTACAGCTCTACCCCATCTCCTTTCCTAAGGAGCAACACATTCTGCAAAAGAATTACTGCATGGAGAAATTGTCAAAATTTCATCTAAGCAATGAAGTGTGGCTGGGCCAGATAAAACATTGACTACTGGCTTAAGAGAGACAGAGAGAGCAAGTGACTATAAACACATTTATAGACAAATTAAGACATTTTCTTCAACAAGAAATCTTATGGACAGCGATGTAAAAAGGAAGAAATACTGCCAAGGCACAAAAACACCCTCAGAATATTTCCAACATTCAACAGAAGACCTTATATTTTGTGCACAATTTCCTAAAAAAAGCCTTGTCTTGTTTGCCTGTGCTTGACTCCTCCAAACCAACAACTCCTTCCTTAACCAGATGCCTCAAAAGCATCTTCTGCATCACTAAAAGCTGCACCAGGGCTGCAGTAGGGCTGCTACCTCTGAGCTCCCCACAGAAGAGTTTCCAAGACAGGCAGATTCACATCAAGATACTTTGCAGCTTTCCCTTTCTTTCTTTTCACTTGTAACATTTTTTAGCTAATTGGCTCCAAAATTTATAATCCTGGTGACAGCACCCTGGCTGTGCAAGACAGAGAAGGTGGAGGAGGAGGGGAAGGAAAACAGAGAACCTGCCAAGGCTGCCGGCACCATCTTCTGTTCTGAGCACGGTACTGCAAAGCACCAGCTCCATCTCGGGATGCTGCTTCTCCCCCTCACTCACCCAGAAAACTGAGGGTATCTTCTGCTTCGAAAGATCACAAGACAACTCAGAGGTTTTATGCAGACTCCAGAAAAAGCAAGAATTCAAATACGAAGCGCAACTAAAAACCCCAGATTTGAAAGGGAGCAAATTAAGCAGACGGGGGAATGGAAATGCAATTACAGCAGAGGGGGGAAAAAAAAATAAAAATAAAAGTGTTTCACCATTAGCATTGCACAATAAGAAGGTTTGTAAGGCACCGGTTTAGCCTACACACATGTTCACATCCGTCAGCATTTCCATGATAAATCCTAATTTTCGCCATTGTTGATCACATTGAACTAAAACTTGGTATGCAAGTTTTTAGCACAGATGCTCAAATAAATTATGCACATTAGTCATTTAACTTTCAAAACAGCAAAAGAAAGCTGCTTTGGGAGAGAGGATTGACTGCAGTTTTGACAAGTTGTTTTTTTTTTTTTTGCCTTACACAGCTAAAAAAGACAAGGCAGCTTATTTTTTATTTTTCATTAAACTTTTTAAGCATTGCAGCTTTTATATAGATGAGAAAACTTTGACATTAGGAAAACACAACTAAATAAAATGCCCTTCCCTCAACAGCTACATACTTACAGTATTTCCTCCATTTTCTATATTGCACCATGGTCTAATGCATTCACAGGTATAGGAGTAGACACATAGAATATTAAAATGAAAATACATGCTGAAAATACCAATAATGGCAGGTTGAAGAAGTCATGCAGTAGAGCTGACGTGATCCAGATGAGAAATCATTAAAAAAGCAATTAGCTACAGAGCTAAACAGAGTTTACATGCAGATATGATCAACTGATGGAGACATCTCGGCCAAGAAAGTCTAATTTTTGAGACAAAACAATATTCTGAGCAGTATTTGAACTGACACCACTTCATAGCAGTTAAAAAATCCTATAGCATTCACATTTACCTTGGTAAAATGTCTCAGTGTATCCTGGCTGTACCCACTCTCCCCAAAGCCCTGGGAAAACATCAATCTGTTTAAAATAGACAATATAAATAATACCCTAAAATACTTCAGAAAATCCATAGTCTTCAATACCCCTGTTATTACAGCAAGAATTACAGCTATGTATATGCCCTGTAGGATATTCCTTAGGCTTTCTCTATATATTAAACAGAAAAAGAGAGCTGCAGAACCCAGGTTGCCTGGTTTCCTATGGATTTCTCTTTCCAGACATGAATATTGGACACAAATAGAATCCCATTTCTCATACCATCAGCAGGAAAATGATAACAACAACATCACCACAGTCCTACCACGTGCCATAACACATTGGAGAACTTGGTACAGAAGAAATTACAGATTGTGGAACTGCCATGGTGTCAGAACCCTGCCACCCACTGCCAGGCTGAGTGGGGGGTGCCAAAGGTGCAGGATGTCCCACAAGAACCTTGCTGTCACTGTGACATTTAAGAAGGTCTTTGGCTTTCTCATACCTAACAGGACATGACCTCCACCTGCACCGACAGGATCTGAGAGATCTGGAGACCTGCTCTCCATAAAGATGATGGGATTTATTATGTTTGAGACCTCTTCCACCTGCCAAACTTAAGAGAAGGCAACTCGCAAGTTCAAAAGAGTAGGGTAGGCATCATCTCATCTACACACACACACAAATCACAGTAATAAGCTTCACTTCCTCAGGAAATCAGACTCAAAATGGCACAACCATGAAAAGTAAAGGTCTGGGCAAAATCCCATGCTTTTAGAACTGGAAGCATAAGTCAATGTCGAGTAATTTATTTTTCTTTTTTGCTTTCCTATTTTCTCTTAGGGGCTAACTGTATGACAGAAAAAAATTAGAAGAGTTTTGTACCTACCCAGGTTGAGTCAGGAATAGCCAGATGTTGCTCTGGACGCTTACTATTTGAGTATGGTCATTTGGAGAGAGCAGAATGGTCATTTAATGGGATACTATCACCTACTTTCTAGTATTAAAATGCATGAAAGATCCATTTTAGAGAAAAGAAAAAGCAATACCTACTAGTTAGTTCTTCATAATATTACTCTGAAAAGGAATGCAGAAGCTGCCAGCAGTTAACATTGCCCTGAAGCACTGTGAATAAACATTTGTCTGGCATTAGGTACACACACATCTCCACAAATATATCAAGGCACAGTGTGCCATACAGATGAACAAAGAAAAAAACCCTATATTAGACATTAAGTGCTTCTTTTGATCACAAAATAATTCATAAAGCCTATCAAAAAGCTAACACTTCTCTCTATGTCAGATAAAAGACATTTCAGTGTAATTAAACTTCTGTCGAACTTTCCAGAAGATGAGGAGAAGGAGCCTGACAGGCTCTATTTATATGTGTGACTGACACTCCTTGGGACATCCAAGGAAAAGAAAAGATGGGCAATAGATTTACGACACATTTCTGAGCCAGCAGCACTTCTGGAGATGGGCACTTCTGAGCTTATCATTACTCAATCATTGTTCTTTTAAAATAAAAAATAAAAAAAACCTGCTCCCCAACTCAAAAGCCTTTTCTTTTCACTCTACATTCCCCAACATTCAATTGTTCCGGGTTTTCATTTCATTTGTAAGCAACAACACACACAGCAGGTTATTTCAGTAAATCAGCTTTACATGATTTGTATGAATAAAGGTGGTAAACAACCACATCTCTTAAAAAAGCTTTGTGAGCTCTTGTAGAAGGAAAATATTTTTCAAACATTCTATGTATCCCTTTTCACGCATGAAACTATTTGTCCAGACACACAGCTGGGTTTCTGACACTAGGTGATGGGAATAAGCTCCAGGATCTCAGCACCAGAACCAAGGATTTACTGTTCTCCCATTTTCCTTTGTGTTCTTCATCCTGCTCAGTACTCGCTTCACCTCTGCATTTCCTTGGTTTTGGCTTTCTACAGGATACCTCAATGGTCCAAAGCCAGTATTACACTTAGACAACAAGAGTAAAAGTAGAAGAGAAATTATCACTTGGGGAAAGATTGCAAGTGACCAAACAAAACCCCTACATTTTTATACCTTGTCTTTCAAAATGGAAGGAAAAATTGAACTGTAAGCAGCATCATTGCTTCATGCTTAGCCATTTCAGAGGACAATACTGATGAGTAGGGAGTCTTTCCTCTACATTTCAACTTCCAGAATGCTTGGCTAGTTTTAGGAAATCTCTCCAGTGACTCCAAATATGCATACGGGATGCTGGAAAAATGCCACTTTTCTCACTAATAAAAATAGTGCAACTACATCATTTTTCCATAAGACAACAGCTTATAAACCACTTGGCTGATTTTCCATATTACAAGCTAAAACTATTAACTCTTCCTGGAAAAGCACATTTCCACCTACCCTGCCTTTGGCATTCACACTTAGGAGGTGTGGGGGGTAAAATGTGCTTAAACTAATGATAGCTTCATGGTTAAACTAAGCCACTAATTAAACACCTTTCTTTCATTACATTTTCCTAAACAGCAGAGCAGGTATACTTCATGCCATCCAAGTGGCCCTGAGCAACCTTCTTCAGAGCTTTTAAGCCTCTAGATTGTTATCTTTTTTCCTGTAGTTACAGAGCTCCACACCACGTCCTGCTGGTGCTGCTGAAAGTCTAATTTACTCTATTTACACAACTTGTAGCAACACACTCCAGAACAGCAGTGAGATTCCATCAGGCACTATTAATGGCACTTTCAGCTACATTACTCAGCGATTCTGAAGCTGTGAAGAGAAGTGAGTTGCTTTTTACATGCTCAGTTGCAAGACTGACCCTTTCCTCTTTTTTTTTTTTTTCCTAGCACCACAGGAAGGTTTTTCCTCCCCAGAAAAAAACCAGGGAGATCCAAGGGAGACTACACAACTCAAACATGAAAACAAATGTTAAAAGAAATGGATTTAAACCCACTGTTCAGGAAATTCAGTGCTGTGGGGTTTTTTGTCTGAAAGGATCCAGTCTGGGTGATACAGCACACATGATGTGCATCATCATTTGATCTCTGGGAGACCTTGAGACACTGGTTACACAAAACACAGATGGTGCTACAGATCCCCAAACCAGGAGCAGGGGAACTATCAGAGCAAGGGCTGCTTTGTAGCCACGCAGCCTTTTCATGGTGGGATGACTTCTGCTGCCTTTTTAGTAACAGAAACATTGGCTCTAAAAAGAGACAATAATAAATGGAAAACAGTTTAAGAAAAGAAGAATGAGACAAAATAAATCACCTCTTTAGTAGAGCCATGTGCTATCTGGAAAATCTTGCCACCACTGCATTTGGATACTGCAGCTCTCCATTCCAGATGAAGTTAAAGGGACACTGAGAAGCAGTTAAGCAAGATCTGTCTCCAGCTTTAAGGACATGGAGGGGACCTTACATAGCAAATTGATCCCTGGTGATACCTTTTCCATGCCTGGTTGCTTTCTGATCATATTCTGCTACATGAGCAATTAACTCCTGCTTTACTCCCAAGCATCTCCTTTTACCAATGAGAAACTGGGGACTGTCAGGTTGTACAAGGAGTAGCTGGCAAGTGTCTATCACAGCCACTGAACACTGTGGGAAAGGTACCAGCACTGGGAGTAAAAAACTTCTGTAAAGACAGAAAGGAAATAATCAGCTTACAAAGAACACTTCCAGGCATTCTTCTGCCTGTGTTAAAAGCTCAGTGATGACCAAACCTACACTGGCTTTACACAAACTCAGTATCAGCCACTTGGTGATATCACCATCCCACTCCAGCCTCTTCTACCAAACTGAGTTTTCTACTTTAGCAACAGGTAAACCAGGACTAGCTGTGATTCTCCACTGCCAAAAAATAGTCAGATGTCAACTTCCAATTATGTTTTCTTAAGCATCCACCAAACCATTCATTTCAATGGAGAAAATTAATCAAAGCAGTTTAGGGTAGGCAAAAATTTTTTGTCTTTCCATTGCACGTTGCTCTATAGACACATAACCACCAACTTGCATCAAACAGAGCCCTATCAGTACTGAAGACTCAAACACATTTCAACTACAGACTAAAAGAACTTGTAACTGCAAATAAAGCCGACAGAAAACTGAATAAATGTTGAGCTCAATCACTAGAGGGAGTCATGATCACATATGAAGTTACTGTGATGCACAAACCATTCTGAACACAATTAAGAAACAAATAAAAGAGAAGACCATCAGCTGAAGCTGGACGTCATTCAGGGAAAAGAGAAAATTAGATTTGCTTCTTTAACAAGGTTTTATTTCCTACGACTCAAGACCTTCTCCAGGGAACTTTCAAATCATCTGTAATGAAAGGTTTTGAAAAATGTATCTTGCTGCCTACATTTTAAGACAGAATAAGGTATGCAAAAGAAGAAAGCTGAAATTATCAGTTTTGGAAATGACACACAGCATTGCATCAAGAAAGTGTTATAATTTTAATTTAAGCAGCTTTACAGCTCATTTCACTTGAAATCAAAAGTCATCTTAATCATGTTTTTATTTTTAAACTAAATTGGCACAATTACATCCAGCATGAACAGGCATTACCAAAAGGCTTTTTCAACAGATGATTCCCCTCAGCTATTAATAAATTTAGAAAAAACATTTCTCTGACAGGCTGAGAGAAAAAAATAATAACTTAAACATACCATCATTCTTTTATTTGATCTTTTGATCAGTTATGGGTTTGCTTGGTTTATTTTTAATAAATGAAATGTCTTTTTTTTTGTATTGGTGAGATTTCTTTTTCCCCCCCATCCCTTTAACTACTTTGAGAACACCACAAAACAACCTGGCCAGCTACACTCATGGGAATTTACACTTGGTTAACCATTTCACAACTGACTAAACAGTGTCATTAACAGTAGAAGCACACATGAAGCTTTTAACACCCAGCTTGAATCCTGCCCATCACTAGTAAGGAGGAGCCCAGAACTCAATCATCTCTTGAACCAAAATCTGCAATGTACCTCAAGAGACATCAGCAACTGCAGCCCCAGACAAGCCAGGAGTGCTTGTCCAGTGTTGATGACACATCATTTGACTGCTTTACATTCAACTTTTTCACACCAAATGTTGAATTGGTGTGAAATTCTGCTGCTTAAGCAAGTCAGCTAACACCTTGGTAATGCAAACAGTCCAGAAGCCTTTTTGAAAGGCAGAAGTACAGAAGTATAGTTTTTAAACAAGAACAGACAATGGATTCCAAATGAGAGGAAATATATCAGTGTGGGAAGCAAGAACATGTACACCAAGGATGAGAAGCACTTTCTGGCATGCTATGGAACCATGTTAAGAAATACTGTGTGCAACCACTGCAATCTGGAAAGTTAAGCTCTGGCAGACAAATTAATTTCCCCACTTAGATATTCACTTCCCACCAAGGCAAATGCTCAAACTCCCTCAGTTCCAAATACCTATCTCACTCTCTACAGACTGCTCCTCCCAAAGCCTAGCAGTGCCTCACCACCAACACTGCAAACATACTTTCCCACCACCATCCACACAAACTGGTCCTGTAAGTAGTCAGTAACAGTCCTCTTACTCTCTTCCCATACCCAGATGACTGCTTTGTACATTTTGCTGTAACATTCCCTTTCCAGATGAAATGGGAAAGCAGCTTCCTATCCCTTGCAAACATTATCTCATAAAATAAATCTGGATAAACTCTTCATCATTCTCTCTCAGTTCTTCATCGTTTTCCTCCTTCAAGGCTTTAAGTAAGCAAAAAACTCTTCATCCACATGGGAAAGACAGTGATAGCACAAAAGGCTCTGTGGAACAGCAGGGAAATCTAAAAAGCCATCCTCCTCTTACACTGCACTCCTTGTCTGCTTTATAGATATGCTTTAATATAGCAGTCTTGCTACCAGCTCCCACTACTGGCATCACTTACCTGTTTGTGATGGTTGAGTTCTGCTCTTTCAGCACAAGCTCTCTTTGCTGCAGGGCCACAATTTGCCTTGAGAGATCATCAGGTGTCCTACACAATTCAAACAAAATAGGAACTTTTAACAAATCATTGGATAAAGTTGTTGTTGTTACACAAATGACCACAGAACAGTCTCACAAAAAGCAGGCAGAGCAATTCCACCAGTCTAAAGTTACTCAAGTTTCTTAGACCAAGAGAGCTGCATCCTTTCCCAGGGACAGAGACCTGGTTTATGAAAGCTATTGCTGGATGCTGCAGTCACCATCCAGAGCACAGTATCTCACCACTGTTCACTTCAAACCATGAGCTAGCACTCAAATGTAGAGTCAGCAAGACCTAATTCTTCAAAGCAAAGCATTCATACCAGATGAAGAGACAGCTTATCATTTGAACATATACATTTGGGGCTTTTTAACATACATGAAAGCAGGTGTTCACAGCCTCCTCTCATCCTACTCCTCAGAGCAAACTCACGGGTGTGAGTACACCCAGAGTTACTCTAGTTGCAACTCTGGAATCTCCATGGGGCACGATCACAGGATCATTACCAAGAGGGTAGGAAAAGGACGAAGTAAATTTACACCTAGACTGTAATTCAACACTACTGGCTGCTGCTGGTAACCTCTGATAGTGCAGAGGTTCAGGTACATCAGAGGTGACTCAAAGCACTGTTCCCACACAACTATCAGTGTGCTGACTTCAGTCCTTCAGAGGAGCAGTGGCTCCAAAGCCACAGCAGGAGGGGAAGGGGGGAAATAATCCATCAGCTCAAGGGGACACTGCAGATACCACTCTGATAACCTTTTCCTGTCAAAGAGATCAAAGATTTTTTACAGATCCACTAGCAACAGCTCTGCAGTTGTCAGGAATAGCTTTATTTTTCCATCAAACCCAAAGACAAATTCTTAAAGCTAGTGGGATAGGATCAAGATAACTCTAGTCTGGCAGTCCCAAAAATCACATCAATAGTGTCACCAGGAGATAACTGGTCTTTTGTTTTTTTTCACTTTAAATCACGAATGTAAGAGATTCAGCTCTAAATGAAGGCAGCTTATGAAAAGATACAAAGATATTGTTCTCTTGAGCCACCAGAAAGGATTTTCCATCCCAGAAGAGGTTTCTGTATCACACTTCTCAAAGGGAAGGAAGCTGGAAAGTTCATCACAGTACATCCTTTTGCTACAGCAAGATGTAGCACCCTCACCAGTGATGTGATTTAAGATTTGAAGGGGATTTTTCATAGGGAGCAAGTGGCAAGCTAGTTTTGCAGAAGTGAAATCTGTGCAAACATTATTTTGAGTCCCCCGGGATACAAATCAAAGCTTCACCACTGTTGGCAGATGAAATTAAGCCTGGATAGATTTTATATTATTCACATAGAGACCTGGAATGAGGCTCCTGCCAGTCCAAAAACTGAATAGGTAGGCAATGTGCCTCTAGCTTGACCACTGGGATTATGCCTGAATCCAGGACTAAAGAATCTGTTTCTCTGGTAATACACTTTCCAGCCAACTACTCACATACAGAAAAGGCATCACTTTTTCTCTTTAATCATCTGTCACTTCCTGCCAAGTGAAAAAAATCAGTTAGACACTGAGCTGATGCAGATAATCAGGATTCAATTCTGGCAATCACAATTCCAAGGTTTCTGGTTTTTTCCTCCCAGAATTGTACACTTAAAGCAGAAAATTTTGAAGCCTCTGATGGCACCTGTGGTACATGCAAATCTTAACAATAAAAGAGATGAACAAGATCTCCCTCACAGCAGAGACACGTACTGAAGCAGCCAAAGAAATCAGAAAAGGATGAAACACTGTCCCTAAAAGATGAGGAAACTAGGAAAAGAAACCAAGACACCAACCTGGAGGTGGCTTGATTAAAACCTCTAAAAGTCAAATTTCAGTAGCAGAGACAAGGCAACTTTAAGTCAGTATGCATCTGTTTTTTCAAGTATGTTGTAGCATTGGTTAATATAATTCAAGCATGCTGAGCATGAAGAGATTTTTATCTCAAGCAGCCCCAAATAACCCAAGTGCAAGGGAAAAAAATCCCCACTGCTTTCTTGGAATCCCAGCTGAAATCTAACAGAGCTCTAACTTTGTTTTCAAAGTTGAAGGACTCAAGTCCTTCCTATTGGTATATAATTGGAGAATTAAATGATAACTTATGCCAGAAAGTGTTTGGGTTTGCATGCTCCACAATGTCTACAGGAAAAACAAATAACAGGAAAAAAATCTACAAGACAAATCTATAAACTACAATCTGATTCCAGCATGGGTTCATTAGCTTTTATCTGCAGAATATGGTTCTCTGACTCAGATTATTTTTTCCCACAAATTAAGGAAATTGATGTTCTCTTTCCACAGTAGCTACCAACTAGAAAAATGTAGAGGTTACTTAGGGATAAAGGCAACTTTGTATTAGTACTGGTGAGAAGGAAAAAAAAAAAGGCCAAAAACCAAATGTCCCCCTTTCTATTTCACCATATTTTACCCACTACAGTCATCAAAGGCTGAAAAACAGAAAATCCCAGATAAAAATGCACTAGGTATGCTGAGTTTGTTTGGGGGAAAAAGGAGCTGTAAGCAGAAACACCAATTTCAACATGGACAATCTTTGTAAAAATTAATGCCAAGTCAGCAAGTTTCTGAAACAGGAAGTTCTCAGTCTCTTATAATTCAGCTAAATATAGCAGATTTATCACAAGGGTAGTTAGTATCTGGCATCTTTCTTGACACATTGAGTGCCAGCCTGCAAAACAAGTGTTTAGCCCCTGCATTGTAGAGAGACATTGTCAACCAGGTGCCGCGAATTGCCAGTGAGTGGGTGTGAGTCCACCTGTGCCTGATTAGGACAGGCCCCTATTGGGCATGAGCAAGACCAGGGGGCCAATAAAGGTGGGACACACACCCACAGAAGGTACCTGTGGGTACACTCTGGTGTGAGGCATGGAGAGGCCAGCAGCTCGTCGAGCCTCTGGAACAAGAAAGGCTCTTCCTGCTACACTTCTACCCTGGAAGCGCTGTGTGGTGGCTGGAGTCCTGGAAGAGACCAGCAGCTCGTCGAGCTTCAGGAGCAAGAATGGCTCCTCCCGCTACACTGCATCAATGAAATAATTGCACAGATTTTTTTGAATGGGCAAAAAACTCTATTGACCTTGATATCTTTTCTGATTTTCTCCAAAATTCATACTAGAATGTATTAGCACTGAGACAGGGAACTGAAATTAATCCAATAGAAAAATGAGACAGGACCATAAAAGCCCCTGATTTCTAGCAATGATAGCTACTGACAGATTTCCAATAAAAAACAATCATCCTCATCTGCTCAGCAATTCAAATTGACAGGCAGCTTCCAGTCTCAGTTTCTGCAATTGGCAGCTCGAGATTTATACTTATTTCTGGAAAACCTTCTAGTGGCATTAGATATTTTTAAGTGGAACAGCAAAGATTTATAACAGAAAAAGTAAAAATGGGTGTTAACCCTTCTAAAGAAGAGTTCACTTTCTGTATAACTAAATCTGGTCAGGTGATTAGATACTAAAAGATACCCCTTGCATACACCCTGCTGTCAAATAGCTGTATGGAGTGGTTTCAAAGCCTGTTTTTGAGGTCTACATCCCATCCTGATCACACACAATTTGGCAGGAGCCAAATTTACACAGTTCCAAGAAGAGGAATGACACTAAATGCGTAATGAAATAAAATCAGAGCTTAAACTTTGAAGAGAATTGGTCATCTCCCAAAGTCTCACAGCTATGAGCCAGCCCTCATTGCTGTAAGCAACCCTCTTATTTCACAAGTTCCTGAGAACAAAGCCACATAAAGAAAGAAATTTTTCAGCATCTTAGCACACACTTAACATGTTCTGGACTTGAGAACACCTGAGAACATTTCTCTGATGGACTACCTGTATATAATTTTTGCTATAATTTTTTCCTACAGAACAACTGATAGAAAACCCAATATTAAAAAGCCAAGAAATCTGTTTTAAGAGAAACTGACCCGATCTTCACAACATTGCTTGAATCAACAAGGCTACTGGGAACTCTATTCTTACAGAAATATACCCAGAATGCCCTTTCTGAGAAGCTGCTGTCACTGGGTTTGCCCTGGAAACCTGCAGCCAGGATCCTTCTCCATGGAACTGTGCAAAAACACACCTGGTCTTTATCAACCACAGAAAATGCTGGAGATGAAACACACACATGGAGGGTATGAGATTCCTGAGTAGTGTGCTATTAAGAACTGTGTCATATGTTATGTAATTGCAAAGAGAAAATGAAGAACAAATTACAGAAAGTGGCTTCCAAAATGCAAGTGCAGGTTAAATGACTGACTTCAGTTCCTTTACTCTGGGTAAGGAGCAAGAAGCCAAAAGCTTGAATGTTCTTCTTCTGTTCCATCATCCCATCATGACACAACATTTCCTTCTGCAATAAGACTTCAGCAAAAATTCAAATAAATAAATAAATACATAAAAAACAAAATTTAAAAAAAAACACAGAAGAATTTAACCTTAATTTGGAATAATTTTTTTTTTTTGCCCTGCCCGAGGAAATTAGTTGAGCATAGCTTAGCAGCACACCAAGGTAGGAGAGGGACAAAACTGCTGTTAACCAAAGATCTTTGACTACCTTTGAAGCCCAGATAATTTGAAAAGAAGCAATTTAAGAATGAAAAAAATGTAAAACTGTTCAAATGAAGTGAAAAATTAATTTAATGTGATGCCCATCTGACACGATGACTTTCAAGCATCCACTGGCACACTTTTTTAACTTTCACCAGGAAAATGACTTGTTCATATTTTCTTTATGCTTTCTTTAATGCACACAACTGGCATTTCATAGACACTTGCCAGAAAGCTTTGCTGCACTTAATTAAGGGTCTGTTATCAATTCAGTATAAACTATGACATTTAGGCACTACAGATTAGCTGTTGAAACAGCATGAAACCAAGACTCAGTAAGCAGATGAAGATGTTCAAATGAAAACTGGAATATTTTTTAATTTATAATTTATTAGAATGTCAACTTTTTATTGCTTCTCTAAAATGTTTTAAAACTCACAGCAAAGGAAAAGGTTTGATTGTAGCTAGATATCTGACATTAAATTTTAACAATGAAAGTGCAAGACAAAAGTAAAACTAAACAGAAAACAGGCACTTAGTCAACTCGCTTAGAGTTCTTCACTCTTTTTCTTTTTTTTACCATTAAATTTGCTTGAAAATACCTAACTACTAACACACTTGTTATACCAAATTGCCCACAGTTACTTATTTTTGTAATTCTGTTGAATTAACATTTCTCTTTCTAGTATGAATCTAAGATGACACCGACTTGGATGCCTCAACAAAGTCACATTACGTTGAAATGGAAAGTTCCCAGTTTTTTGGCAGGATATTTTTGGTGGATCCATAAACAGGTTTTGCACTTAAGTATTATTAAGTGAAAAAAAACAGAGACAGAAATCTTTACTGAGGTGTTTTCTTAAAGAGAATCAAGCACAGAAAGGTAAGGCACATCCTTCTTTTCAATCAAAAAAAAATTATAGGTTATCTTGTTTGGTTGTTGTTGCTCTAGTTGTGTTTTTTGTTTTGGTTTTGTTTTTTTTAAGCAGTCTTCCAAAAGTATAAAATCTGGATTTTGGTCCTTATCTGGTTTTATATTACATACAACAAAGATAAGAAGCTTTTGAAATTCTCTTCTCCCCAAGAAGGATCTTTTCTACTTTTAAATAAGAATTCAATCTTCCTAGGCAGGACAACAACAGCATCTGAAGAACAAACAGAATGATAACATGACAACAACAGAGGATTTCTGGAAAGGCATTTTAGTTGTTTTAAATATTTCTGTGTGATTAGAAAAGCTGTGGAATGCCTGTAATAGTCTCTTCCTATGCGTTTGAAGTGAGTCCCTCAAACATCCTTTGTGTATAAAATGAGCTCTACAAGTGCTTTAACTCCTGTATCTCTGGTTTACAGCACTTTTTTTCTTAAGCTTCACCAGCAAGTCCAAAGCAGCTCAGTTCCTGTGATGAATTGCCTTGCTAGAAAGTACAGAAAATAACAACAACCACAACAAAATACACAGACTTCCCAAAACAGAGTTCAAATGTTTAATGTGGTCACATTAACTCCAAGTTTGTTATAGAAAGCTGCAACTTGCTCAACATTTCTTACTCCTCAAAATATGCATCACCCCCCTGGGAACACACCTGAGCTCACCTTCACCCTTCATCCAAAGGAAGAAAACAGTCACTCAAATTTGTTGTCCAGACCTGCAAGTTCTGAGAGTTAAGTTTCAAGGCAGAACTTCTCTTGCAAAAAAGCCCTTTCAAGCTTCAGTCCAGATAGTAACACCTGTGTGTTAAAGTCTCCATGCCTAAATCCACCCTTTCTATTGCCAACTGCATTAACTAAACCATACAGTAAAGAATATGCTGCACATACTGTTCAAAAAAATTCTCAAAACATCCTTAGGACATTAGTGTTTTGTAACACATTAATTAAAATGTTTGAAGGAGCAGTCACTTAATTTTATTCATTCAAATGAAGGTGCTAAGAGCTGTCAAAAAAAGCAAAACCAAAGTATACCTTACACGGTTTCTCCAGTAAATTGAATTGCATGGTTAATATTTTATGCACAAACCTGAAGTGCAATGTGAAAGCAATAAATCATCTCAGCTGCTGAGGTTCCCTTCATTTAGAAAAGAAATCTTGTATTTGTGTACAAATAGAATCAACAAATCCAATGGCTCTTCAGCAAAGCAAGTGTCTCCTACTTGAAGCAGAAGAAAGTGTTTTGTGTGTCTTGACAATTCTACAGAGAAGTGATCTGTCTCTTTTGAAGGAACTGAAAAATCAGCAATTAATCCAGTTAAGTCATAATTTGAAGAAAAGGGGGGTTGTGAAGAAAACAAAAGTATCTTAGATTGCAGCCAACAGACCTTTCCAGGTTTTAATGAAAAATCCTTTTCTTCCCAAAGTTAATGCTATAGCATCATAACTCTATTTATGTTGCATTTCTACTTTAAAGACGTATTTAAGAGTTTAACAAGATTATCTTACTTTTGGGAAAAATGAATCATTTGGCAGGCATTTCAACATTCAAACTTTTTTCTTTATCTCTACCACTGCTCTAACAGCAAGCACAGAACTAACCACTGAAACTTCACAAGACACACGTAGTTGAACGTAACCATCCAAGCGAAAGGCTTTAACAGACCTCAAGGAGAGGGAATGTATATGTAGTAGCATCAAACCTACTGATTCTGGGCCCCTCAGTTTAAGAAGGATGTAGAGGTCCTGGAGCAGGTCCAAAGGAGGGCAACCAGGCTGGTGAAGGGACTCGAGCACAGGCCCTATGAGGAGAGGCTGAGAGAGCTGGGGCTGTTCAGCCTGAAGAAGAGGAGGCTCAGGGGAGACCTCATTGCTGTCTACAACTACCTGAAAGGAGGCTGTAGCGAGGTGGGAACTGGACTCTTTTCACAGACGACCTTCAACAAGACAAGAGGACACAGTCTTAAGTTGTGCCAGGGGAGGTTTAGGTTAGATATTAGAAAGAATTTCTTCACGGAGAGGGTGATTAGGCTATGGAATGGACTGCCCGGTGAGGTGGTAGATTCTCCGTCCCTGGAGACATTTAAAAAAAGACTGGATGTGGCACTCAGTGCCATGGTCTAGCAACTGCTGCGCTGGGTCAAGGGTTGGACTAGATGATCTCTGAGGTCCCTTCCAACCCGGCTAATTCTATGATTCTATGATTCTATGATTTGGATGTCAAAAAATAGTTAAGTTTGGGTTGTTTGGTTTAGGGCTTTTTTAATCTTCACTCAGAAGTCAGATCATTGAATACTGAATCACATGACACGGAATTTAAAGCTTTGAGAGGGTCATGGTGAAGGAAAAGCAATTTTCTATGGATTGGTATACCTGAGTTAAAGCACATGAGTGAGCTTTTTACACAGCAAGCCCAGAGACCGTTGCCTTTCCCAGAGGGGTCCAGCTCACAAAAATGATCACTGCAGACTTCCAGGCTTCTCTTCTCCCAGACGCAACTCTGTGAAAGCAGCGGAGCAAATCTAATTGCCTGCTGCCACTGAAGTGGCAGTCACTGGCTTTGCTTGGGTTGTTTTCTGCCACTGAAGGTCTGAATCAGCTTCCTGAAATCCTCTCTTTCAACAAGAAGCTGTTTACTGGCTCAGCTGTCTTCTTATCAAAGCAAGCTCACAGGGCTACACTCAGTCAGGTAACATCAGCCACATGGAAAAAGCAACAAGGAGGCTCCAGGGTGAGACATGTGAACTGTCAATCTGGCTCTGAAAACCAGGTAAATCAGGCTACCTATGCTGGAAGAGACCCACCACCATGGCATCATTTCTTTTTTTCAGGTGGATGAATGCTGTATGCTACCTCTCAGAGGTCTGGCACAGAACTGTCAAGACCAGACTTCACCGAGCCAAAAGTAGCCTTTGCCTTGAACAGAAAGTGCACTACCATAGAGAAAGAAGAAACAAAGGGAACAGAGAATTAACTAGAAAAACAGAATAATTATTCTGAGCTCTCAGTAATGACAAGTATATTCCCACACAAGTTCAATTTCTTCTTCTGCTAACCCACAGGAATTTCCTTTAATTCCTCTGCTCTTTCACATTACAGCACAAGGCTGCTCCAGCTGGAGCAAAACATGCTTTGCTCTCTACTCAGCTGCCATTCTTTGGGGGTTTTGGCAGAAAAGCTCATTTGTAGCATAAATAAGCATTAATAAGGAATAAAATTTAAAAAAATTAAAAATAAACAAAATCCAAACTACTATTTATTGACTCTAAAACCCTTATTTATGCTTGCCATTTTCAAACCAATCAAAGAATACTTTACCATGCCCTGTTCTTGACTCTCTCCTGAGACAAAACCACAAAACCAAACTTTTTGGTGGTATGATACAGATTAAATAAATTTCTTCAACGTAAAAGAATTTAATTTGACCCAAAGTCAGTTGCATAAAATGAAACCATTTACAAGAGCAAGAATAAGCCATTTGATATGCAGCTTGAGAAACATGGAGCATATCTGCAAAGCTATTAAATATTCTCTATTTCCAATATAAGAAAACAAACTCAATGTCTTTCCTTTTTCTAGGTTACCAAGGAAGCACAGACAACCTATTGTACTTACTAAACCATGAGAACCAATGTCTCTGAAATGCTTTCAAAGCATTGGTTGGTATGATGCAAGGAAAATCTTTGGTCTCCAGCAACAGAGACTTCTAGGACAGTAAGAGAATTCTTCTCCAAGTCAGACAGCACTGCCCACAGCACTGTATTCTCCAGCCCACTCTTCTCTATTTTGCTTCATCTTTTATTAGAGGAAAAAAAAAAGAAAGCCCTGTAGTAAGGAGGGAAGTACTTAAGTTGCTTAAAGACTCATTCACAACTTGTTTGAAATTCTAAACCAATTATAGCCTTGTACTTTTCAAGGCTCTAAGATAACATCTGTGTATTTTCCAAAAAAACCCCAATAGATTAGAGATCAAAAAGCCAAACACAAACTTGTGAAGCACCTTTTAGCTCTTTACCAGCAATAGCAAAGAAGTAGTAAAGCTGGAAATGATCACAGAGGATTCTCATTAATGGTTGTTGCTGGTCACACACTAGAGCAAGTATCAGCACCACGATTAAAGAAGCAAATGTTTCTTTTCAGTTTGTGATTTAATGTAGTGAATGTAATTATATATTAATTAAGACACTGCAAGGAAATTATTGTGCCATGTAATTTTGTACCTACTGCCCTTTATATTTTGAGGACAAAACAAACACATTTAATAATGTAATATTTCACTTTACTGCAGCAGCAGCAGAAGCTATTTTAAGTCTTTTACCCCATCATGAACTTCATTTGAGGGAAAAAAACCTTAAGGGAAAATTAATGCTGTGAAAGGAATAACAGCTTTCTGAGAGTTATTGTTTTTGAAGCCCTACCAAGGGTAGTTTTCCCTCTCATTCCCATTTGTCAATGGTGTTGGAACAATTATTGAGTGAATTTAGAGTTGGGCAGAGTAGAGAACTATTTGCTGGGAAAAATGAAGGCTTCACAAGAGGGCTGGGCAGTAAATCAAACTAATCTAAAGAACACAATTGCAGCAGAATACCAATAATTTGTTCTGGCCACATGGTTATCCTAAGTTTTTCAAGGCATTTGGATGATTGTAAGGAATTATAAACAAAAAATTACTACCTGAAAATCACAGACTGAAATGCAAAGATCCTCTCATTGGAAACAGATTCCAAATAGACAGATGTTGTATCTTTCAGAGAGTTATCATTCACCAGTGGATCATTAGAAACCCTGAAAATTATTACAGGCCAATTACTGGGATTACACCAAACTGGGAAAGTGTTCTGACAGCCAAAATAAAGCAAATAAATGGAACTTTTGGAAGATTAGGCAGAAGCTTCTCTTCTAAAGTTGACGCTAATGAATAAAAGCTACTTCAGAAACTTGCTCCTCACTAAGCTGAGGGCCAGCAAGAATGACTGGCTAGAACAGACAGACCTCCAGTAAAAAACTCTTCAGCCTTCAAATCAGGCAAGAATATTTATACAAACACACAGACCAAATGAGTAATCCTGGTATCATTTTACTGAACTGGTTCCATTCTGCTTGGTCACTTCCAAGACATTTGAATATGCTCAGACCAGCCTAGAAATCACCAGCTTCTTTTCAAGGAAGGCAGAAGAAAAAAAAAAAATGAAAAATCAACCCACACCAAAAAACCCCACAACTCACATGTACCCAACACACCCTTCTGGCCTAACTTCTACCCATGTGGAAGTTACTAACAGGGAGACATCATTTTTACAGATAACAAGTGCTCCTGTGTGATAAGAAAGGGAGCTAAGCAAGACTAGGTGCTGACAATTTATGTATATTGGACACTTTTATATTTGACACTAAATTGATAGTCTTGGTTTTTGACACCTAAGATAATCCTTGCAGAATATTAATTTACCTAAGTTCTCGTATTGTTTTCAACATCTTTATGGATCACAGTGTTTTCCCAGACTCCTATCAGCTGAAAATATTAGCCAGCAACAACACAAAAGCTCTAATCTTGAGCACAAGAAAATACTATAAATGACTGCCCACAGGTCCTTGTGGGAGTCTAGACCATATGTTAAGCTCCTTTTACATAAACTGATTTGACATCCCATATATTACTCTTATTTACTTCAGATTACAATCATGTACTTCTTCAATCTCATAGCAGGAATGGCTACAGTAGAAGTTATTTTAACTGTTGTGGGGTTTTTTTTAATGTCATCCAATAGCATCAGTCACCAGTTAATTTATGATTATAGTTTTAGACAGAATGAAAAGCATACTGCTTAGATGTTCAGCTGGAATACTAAGTTATTCCTTCAAACAGAAAATTGAGGTTAAGCCTGTTGCTTTGATTAATTAAAAACTATCCAAACTCAAGCAAAGATTATTTCAAAGCTTTTCACAGCAGATGTCTCACCTCTGGCAGCAGCAGAGGGTAAAACATCCTCGTTTCTGCAAATGTGGGAGGCTAAAGAAAACACACGGCTGAGCAAGTATTATATTTATCATGAAAATCAATAGTTGAACAAATAAAGTAGAAAATGCCTGAGGAAAGTGTTTGCATTGTCAGTACCAGCACATTCCTACAAGTTATTAGTATTAAGATGACACAAAAGTCATCAACTACCACTAAGGCTCCATTCATGGTGGATATATCAAGTGCATAATACACTTGAGATAAGAGTAGATTTTTCTAGAAACCAACTGAAAAGCAAGGTCTTAGTTTTAGAATCTGAGTCACTAAGTTTACGCAATCTGACTAGGGACACCCAAAAACCACTCTGTAATTCAACACCTACGTAAGAAAATTCAACCCCATATGAGTTTAAAGGACAACTAAAGCTATCAACAGTAAGAGCTGTACCCTAAATCTTTTCTTTCTTAACGTGTAAAGCAGTCAAATGTAAGTATGCAGCACTTTTTTATGAGTGCCATACTGATAGGCTAATCCTAAAACATGGGTTTAAATCCTATCCCATCATTTCCTACCGAGGTCATGTACCATTCAGAGCCTGTTGCTCAGTTACTGATTTTAACAAATCCAGAAGCACCTGAGCTCCCTGTCTGTAACCCCCACCATCTGTCTGAGGCCTCCCCACTTCAGGAGGCACATTTCTCACTCAGCTGTCCACAAGCTGGCAAGTGAGCTTAACTTGAGGAAAACGAATGACACACATCCCCAGACACATGTAAATAAAATGAAGAAATTTCTGATTTACAGTGCTGCCTTCAAACCCTTTCCCCCAGCTCAGGGAGGATTAAAAAGGACTTCAAAGAAGCCCAAGTTCCAATTAAAACACTGCGACCACCCCAGGGACACAAAAATATTCCTCTGATTAGTGAGATGCGCTCTTTGAACTGCTGGGCTAAAAAAAGCTTTCAGAACTTTAAACAAATGCAGTAATTCTCTCATACTTTTTTTTTTTTTTTTTAAGTTTCTAAAAATTTAATATTCAAAGTGAAGGGCAAAACATTTCCAAAGTCTTCTGGAAGCCCATTAACACAGCAGCTCTAGGCATCTAACAAACATGAGACCTAAACCATTGCAGTCCCAGTACAAACCAAATGACAGAAGTCATTAGACAGAAGAACTCAAGGAGTGTTATTGTTTCTACCTTGGTGTCAGCACCCCAGCACTGCTGAAAGATAATGCAAAATCCCAAACTCATCAGCCCTCAGAACCACTCTCCCTTGAGGGCAGAGCACGTCAATCCCACATCACTTTGAAATTCTCCTTTCTTTCCTTAACACTGAAGTCATAGAAAGCATCTCATATCTAAGTTCTTTGACACACTGTGACAATACAAGTTGCCCTCAGCCTTGACAAGAAGCAGACTTAAATAAAAAGCTTCCTGTGATTCACACACACACACAAAAAAAAAAATACCCAGCTCAGCTCACCCCATCCCTTCAGTCTCTCATTTCCCAAATCAGAGTTGAATTACATACTCCCAAATTTTTAACATCAAGAACAACGAATATTGGGAAAATCACAGTCTTCCAGCATGCCAAAGCAGTCAGAACTAAGTGGATATAATAAACCTGCCTGTGAAAGCCAAACCCCAATCACCAGCATCCATAAATAATGAATAATTCATGTCAGAAAGAGAAGCAGACTTTCAGACTTGTACATGGAAAGTAGAGCTGCTATAGTGTAATTGCATTAAAGATGTAAAGAGTGGCATTACTGTTCTGTTCTTCTCTTGCCAGCTCACTCTCAAAAACCTGCACATCAGCTCAGCTGCCTGCATCCAGCACTGGGTTTGGAGTAGCCAAAAGCAATGATGACTTCTCTGTGTCTTTGCCACAGGCTTCTGGGACTGGGATTAAGATAAGGACTGGATCAGTGATGTCACAAGCACCTTGACACCATCTTGGCTTCCTGCTATCATCAAGTTTTAATCAATGCCTGAAGCTACCAAGGGAAGCACTCATAATATCAGATGATAAAGAGTTTCTAAAATTTGAAATGTATTTTCAACAGAGAAAGAGCTCCTATTCCTCTGTTGAAAGAGACAACCAGCCCAGTTTCACACAACTCTTGCATCCTCCACTGGCACTTCTTTCCATAGAGGACCACTTCCAAAATCCTGAGGGACAATTCCTGCACAATGACTGTAGTGAGAGATTCAAATACACCCTACATAGAAACTTTCTGCTTCAAACCCAGGGAAGTACAAACCAATCACAAATCCCATATGCACATCAAACCACAGTCTGCAGAACTTTTTTTTTTTCTTTTTTTTTTTTTAAAACAGGCTTAAAATAAATGCTCAAACATACAGCTCCCCAGAAAGAGAGCTGCCTATTGATTTTGTATCAGGCCTACCTTAGAAAAGAAAGGAAGCACATAATAGTTGCAACAAATGTTGCCCTCCCCCAGAGTCCTCCCCTTCACAAAAGCTTTATAAATACATAAAATAATCTCTACTGTGTAGCTGGACTCAAAAAGGCCATCGGTTTCCTAAACTGGACTGTGAGGGAGAGAGGAATGAAAATGAGAAAGGGTCAAACCAATGCTGGAATTAATTTGGAAGGGAGAGAGTGTACATTTCAAAAGAGGGAGGGTTTTTTTATTCTTGCCTTCCCTCCTCCTCCCCTCACTCTCTGGCAGTCATCACAGCCCAAAGAGACAGCAGAAGAGGATTTCATTAATAAATTTATTTCAACTTTCTTTTCAATGGTGCTAAAATTGTATGCAAATCCATTCATAATTAGGTTTAAAAATTCCATTTCATGGGATAATCAGACTTCAAAAAACTCAATTTTAGTTTTAATCAGATTTTAACGAGAATATTAAGTCCACTTCGTTCAGAAGAGGGAGAAACGGTGAATTTAACACAAAATGTATTCAAGCTTAGCCCTGGGAGATAATTAAATAAAATTAATTTGGCAAGGGTTGTCTGTAAATGGAAACGCTCCAGACAGCAGAGCACATTTTGGAAGGAAACAAAAGCAGTTCATTACTGTACAAAGATACAAAGCTCACTGTTAAGAAAGAAGGGAATTGCAGCTCCTCCACAACAGCAACACAACCTGAGCCCTGGAGCTGCCTCTGACAAACACAGCACTTTGGGAAGGAGCAGGTATTTATTTCCCTCTTGTTTCAGCCAAGTCCCTCAGCCTAACACAGCAAGGAGGGGGAATGCAGGGGACAGCACACACAGCCCTAACAACTCCAAAGTATCAAGCACAGAAAGGTTAAGGACAGCTTAGCTCCACGAAACTATCAAAATCTAAGTGCAATTCAAGGCCTTCAGCATGATTCTTGTCAGATGCAATTCCACCAAATTCCACATAGTGATTTAGTTCCTACACCATGGATCTGAATCCCAGCTTAATACTAAAAGCATCCAGTTTTCCCTGACAAAAGCTATGGACTGATATGGATGCTAAAACTTTGGTAACTACCCTGATGTCTCAGTTCTGAAATATTTGAATCCAAATCAAATCCAAAAATTCAGGGCCAAATATTTATTTGTAGCCTTTACAATCTCAGTTCTTTTAACATTGTTCATTAGCAGATTTGACTTAACTACTGTCATACACGACTCCAGGGTGTCCATGAGAGCTGGTCCTGGCAAACACTGAACCAACATACATCCTGACAACATGAAAACAAATGGCTGACTCTGAAGCAAAGTTGAGTTTAATTTATATCTTCCACAGTTTTCCCCACTTTTTAACACATTTAAGATTTAGCTGGAGAAGGTGCTGGGCCATCTTGTCTCATTGTGCTTTTACCATGAAAGGTTGGGCTAGATCATCCTTGAGGTCCCATCCAGCCTGGTATTTTATGATTCTGTGGAGCTCTACTGACCTAGACACACCACCACTGGAAAAAAAAGCAGTACAGGATGGAAGAAATACTAACACTTTAGAAAAAACCCTATTTTAAATAGTTAACTACAGTCAAAAGACTGTCATTGAGAAATAGCATGTTTATCTTTAGCTATCATAAAGCCATAGACACAGAAGCATACATATTTTGCAAGAGGAAAAAAGAAATAAATTCAGAGATCTCTCTCCACTCTTCCTCTCTACCAGCCTTCCAAATACATCAGTTATCAGGAAGTACCAATTGCATTTCCCCTTGCCCACTACATGCAAACAGGCAGGTGAGGTCTTCCCTAAAGTCACACTGGAAACCATCAGGTCTAAACAAAAGGCTTGTCACAAAACAGTGACATAGATGCCATCAACCTGGGTTGCTAAATTTGCAGAAAGCCACCCAAAGCCACAAAGCTTTAACTCTGGGAATGTGAAGAGCATGAAGTCAGAACTGTTATTTGCAAGTGTGCTAACAAACCTGAGTAAAAATTTTGTAACTAGATTAAAGCACCATCTTCTGAACTGAGCCAACAGCAGAGTTGTGGAAGCATCACCAAAAACTGTCCAAGATTATTGATGAGCAGCTGAGTCCTCTGAGGATACTGAACACATTCTCAGTCAAAGCAGATACCCCATTATGATCCTCTTTCAAAAAGTTACTAGGATTTCAAGTTGTCACTGAACAGCTTCATGTGAACCACAGAGAGTGATTGTTTCATTAAAATAGAAATTAACTTGATCAGCAGGGTATAACTGAAGAAAATCCAGAATTTCATATTTCTTCCTTCTCAAAAGATTGATCTTCCTTTCACTACACTGCTCATATCAAAGCATCTCTGGAAAAGAGTTTAAACAAGTAGTGAGAATTCAAAAGCAATTCCAAGAACAACTTGTGCTAGATAATGGTTCTTGCAATAGATTTCCATTCCTCCCCACAGAGAAGCACAGCAATTCTTAACTTTGCTGGCAAAGGACCAAGAACAAAGGGAGTCAAGAAAGGACTGAAACAAAGTAGTACTAGAAAAGGAGAGACAAGATGCTCAAAAGCTCAATTAAATGCCTTTCTAGTATAGCCAAAAGTGTATCTCTGTTGGAACATCAGGCTCTCTGACAGATCCTACTTCTGTTATAGCAAGAGGCATTTAGCATCAGTGGCAGGAAGGGAAAGAAAGTTCCATACACCTCCACCCCTGAACTGCCTTGGTTACATGGAAGAGGTGAGCATGGTTTATCTTCTTCCTTCTGAAAAGCCTGGCTCCATTTCCTGCAGGCTCTAAATCCACAGAAAGCTCCAATTGAAAAATGGAGCCCTGAGCTCTTATTTCAGCACTCTGACAATAACCTCCAGACACTGATCCCATATAGTTCACTAAACACAGGGATCCACTCAGCCCCCCAGAACCTCCCATCTTCTCTTTAAAAATGAGAATCTTTCCAGTTATCACAGGCCCAGTTCTCTGGACCACTTCAGGCTGGTATTTTGTGTTTACAGCTCTTCCTCATCAGATCAGGGAGAACAGGGACATACACCAAACCAACCTGCATAACACATTCAGCAGAATAGTACATAGAAGAAGCAGCCAAAGTAAAACTGGATCATGAGGTTAAGACAAAACACAGCTTTCACTTTGTCTAAAATAGAACTCCAAGAGAAAAAGGCATCATTTGTATTAGCAGCAGCAGTTTAAGAAGCTCACTTCCTAGTAATACTTCACAGAATTCATTGCATATTGTTTCAAGTAAGAAAGATTTTAACTGAAAGTATCAAAAAAACACATTTTTCTATTTATTCTATGCAGGTAATATATTATTTCCAGAAATTTTACTTTTAAAAAGGGAGGGGGGGGACACCAAATTAAAATATTTATGCGTCAGTAAAATCCATGCTGATGAAAGAAACTTTTACTCTAATAGTCTGCTTCACTTCTCACACATTACTCTGGATTTTCCTATGTAGAACAGGATACTATTGTGTTTGACACTAGACTAGAGATGGATTAGTAAATAATCCAATCCAACATAGCAATTTCTCAGCTATGTTATTTTATAATAACAGATGACACTTATGTAATCACAGCTAGTTCAAGAGAACCTTGGGGCACTTATCACATTAATCTTTTAACTCACCAACATTTCAAGTTCACTATGCCCTTTAAAAAATGTTAGAAAATATTGTGCAGTGCTTTTGCTACAAGTCACATAAATTTTTTCTCTCCTAACAATGCCCATGCAAAGGTATATTTACAAGCATATTCCCTTTAATAATGTAGCTTGTGAGGAAAGAGAATAAAGTCCAGGGGAAAATGTACTTTGGTCAAAAATATTCACTGGCAAAGAGGTTGCTTGGGAGGAAAGATTGAAGCTGAAGGACAAGGCTTACATAATTCTATCACAAGGCATTTAAGCCAGCTGGTGGGAACTAGGAGCATTTTAAAGATGCTAACAAACTGACACAGTTTAATGTTCATCCATTTCTAATTTTCTCCCACCCCATCTTGAGGTTGCTACACTGGCTACCATTTCCAGTACGATTAAAACTGAAAGTTAGAGCTTTCTTGGCTGACTGAGTACTATACTTGCCCCTGCACTGATGACAAACCAAAGATAAGTGGTTAAAGCAGCACCTTCCAAGCAGCCATCAGAAGGAGGAAGCCTCACTCCAGGCACTGATGAGGTTAAGCACTAATTAGGAGTGAATCATTTTCAAAACACCACCAAGATAACCTGCACCAAATAGGCTTAGAAAAGTTCCTCAGATGATACAAATCATATTTTGGTCTTATCTACACTGGCAAATAAACTCTTCTTAATAGTTCAGCACATTTTTCAGCAATCAATTGCTGGTTTCTTGACATGAACAGAGGTCTCATGTTGTCACCCTTCAGGTTCCTCTCTGTGGCTGTTGCTGTGTGTGGGCAGAAAGATGGACAGGGGCTCCTTGTCACTAATTGCAGCTTTCAGAACCCAGGTATTAAACACTGCCTGCAATTCCAAACTAAAATATACTGCTCCACTCTTCATATTCTGAAGAATTAGCAACCATCCCACTGTAAACAAGTATGCAGCACTTCTTCTAGTCCTTTCTCTATAAATGTTCTACATTTTACAAAATAAATCTGTATTCTGCTCCCAATTCCATGGAGCCTTGTGCTTTATTTCACTGAATTTTGTCCCACTTCTTCACTCTAATCCTTAGGGTCACTCAGTTCTGCAGATCCAGCTTTTGTGTATTTATGAATCCTCTGAACTTGGCATCATTAGCCAAGTTTTATCAGCACACACCAAATTTCTGCACCAAAACCATTAATAGAAATATTAAATAAAGCAGCTCCTAAGGCTAATCTTTGAGGAATTCTACTTATCCTCACATTTTCATTTCAACAATACTAAATCTATCCCTGCTTAAACAATTCCTTATATGCTCTATGATTCTTCTATTAATTTGTCTTCTCCCACATGGCTTTTCCTTTCCCAAGTCCCTCTCTGGATCAAATGTTTCAGTAAAGTTCAAATAAATAAGATCTATTGTGTTTTACTTGAGAAGATAATCAATTTTCTAAAAAAAAATAAATTAAAATACTTCTTGGCACTCCTTTATCCAATGAAGAAGGCAGATCCTCAGCCCTGTAGATAAAGGCCCACTGGAGTACAAGGGAGTGGCAAAAGAGTTTGAATACTTACTGAAGCATTTTGTTTTGCTTTTATTTAGAAAGGGCTTGTGAGTTTGGAAAGATTATGGAAAAAGGCATCCAGTTTTACATTTTTGTTGAAGAAGTCTTCCTGCCAAACCAAAACTTTGGGGATGAATATATAATACATATATATATACATATATATAATACATATATAATATGCACATCTAAGGAAGAGGGAAGGCATAGCATGTCCAGAGCCCCAGCAGAAAATTTAGAATTGAAATACTGAAAGATGCCAAAATGGAAATCAAAAGGTAAAATTAAAAATTAGCTAGAAGATTACAGTGGTTATTGGGTTGTGGAAATGACCAAACGAGAGGCTCAATAAAAATCAAGCATGAGTGTTTGAGCTCTCTGATAGCAGGACACCATCTCCTTGCTGATTAGTGTCTCCTATTTAAATGATAATTTCACTTTAAGGCAAACAAGACTGCTTAACTTAAGGAAAGTGGCTCTTTATAGAAGTGTCACTATTTCTGAAGCTTCTCCTTCACAGCTGAGTGAGCACCTAAGTTCAAGCCATTTACACATAACATGGGTCACTACATGCTGGAAGAAAGCAACCTACTTTTCCCCAACTGGTTTTGAACAGCATCTCAAACACTACTTGCAAGAAACATGGCAGCAACACAAAATCAATCATTTGAC
Source organism: Calypte anna (assembly GCF_003957555.1). Classification (NCBI taxonomy): domain Eukaryota; kingdom Metazoa; phylum Chordata; class Aves; order Apodiformes; family Trochilidae; genus Calypte; species Calypte anna. The sequence continues at coordinate 4,935,886 of NC_044260.1, read as the reverse complement.
TGGGAAGTCCCTACTGGCAAATTTACCACTTGCTATGCAAAACCACAGCACCAGCACACATTTCTAATATCACTCCTGATCCCAGCAGAAAAAGAGCCTGAAGTTTATTGGTTTGGGAAATGCACCCTATATTCAAGGTGGGACAGTGCTCTATATTCTGATAAAGAGTCAACGATAGAAGAAGTTGTAGTTTCCAGTTAAAAAAAAAAGAGGTCCACTGGCACCTTCACTTCCAAAATAAATTTCTTATTTCCCTAGGAAGAATCATCCATCTTTTCTTTGATGTCAATAATCTCCACACAGTTCCTGCTGAAGCAGCTACTGAAGTTGCTCAAATTATTCTTCAACAAAGAAGATGGATAGTGTGCTAAGCTATTGTTCAATAGTTTGCTCCAACTCCTGAATGCTAGATCTGTGTTCCTGGAAAGGCATTTTCTGTAACTGTTCCCAGAGCTTTGAAATGCAAAGCAAGGACAGACATATTTTTGATGTGAGCTTGCTTACTTCTTACTGATTCTCTGATTATACGTTACAGCCTCCGTCTGCCTAGATATCAGGTGCTCATCCATTATGTTTTACACTCTTCCTATCTTTCCTTCAGCCTCAAGACTTTGATACAGTCAAATGGAAACAAAAGCAATATAAAACTATAAAATAATGGTAAGGGAAAAATAATATATTTTTGAACATCAGAGATCAGTACAGCATTTCTGCAGAAAATTAATATCAAATAGGAGAATATGGCAGGAAGGTTTTCCCAGCATTGCAGTGAAGTCATGGCAGGAAGAGACCTAAAATATTTGAAGAAAACTATGAAAAGAGGGGCAGACAGCTGCCATATGAAAATTAAGTGGATCAGCACCATGAGAACTGGAGCAGACTAAACTCCAGCTAAATCACAGATTTGCCATCAGGCTTCCAAACACCCCATTTCACTTCACAAACACCACTCTAAAGACAAAGATCCCCTTTTGAAATGAATTTGTAACAATTATCAAACTTTCAACTCCAAGTGGAAGGCAAATATTTCTATGCAAAAATTAAGCTATTAAAAGTAGCTCTAAAATGCAGTTCTGTGTCTACACAAGACAGCAGCAGACAATCTTTCCATGAGGTAAGCTGAGACCTCATACCTATAGAAGTTCATCTAATAAGCACAGCTTCTTGTTTTGTTTTATGTTGTCTGTTAGTGATTTGCTGGAGTTTTTTTAATTAGTGTTTCCCCCTACGTAGTGTTTACCTCCCTTTTTGGTGCTCTGGGAATTCCCACTGTGATGAGACAACTTGTTTTACACTGGGAATCTCATAAACAGCAGTCATGCAATTTTCACTGTGTTCACAGATCATAAATTATGATTACTTACAAAAAAACTTGGATGTATAAAGTCTCAATATCCTCACACTATACTTATTTTCTTTTCCAATAAGGAATTTAGCTCTGAAGCAGGGGGCCACCATTACTCACCCTCCCTTCCAAAAAACCAAAAACCACAACAGAAATTAGCACTTAAGTTCAGGTCAGTACTACTGTTTCAGACAGCAGGCAGCATCAAATGAAATGAATCAAATGAAATCAGATCAATTTCTTGCTTGTGACAAAAGATGAGAGGGTTACAATAAGCTACTCCAATAAAAATACTTGGTTAACTCTGGAATGATCATGCCAGAAGTACAGCATTACTGGAACTAGCAACAGTAACCCCCAGTCTTGTCTTGATTGGCTGCAGTTAATTAAGAAACATATGAGCAATTCACATTATTTCAACATGTGCTGCTTTGTGTATCTGTCAGATTTTTTTTTTTTTTTTTCAGTTTTTGTTTTAAACCAGTAACCACTTATTCATAGTGGATATTCAGAGAAAGGTAAATCACTACCTTGTGAGAAAGGAGAAGATTATGAGCTTCATTCAGTACTGCAAAGATATTCAATGCCTTGGATGGAAGAGAGCACAGAGCAGCTAAGCACAGTCAATCAAGCTTCAAAAAGGAAAGTAGAGAATGCCAATATTCTCCCTTCTTTTCTATTCACTGGGGAAAAAAAAGAGCACTAATCCACCACTAAATGCAGAATCAAGAAATCTGATTCCTTTTTCCCTCCTCTTCTCCTCCCCCCCCCAAACTCCAAAAGCAGGCTCTGCACAGGACTTCCCGTACTGAGCATAGCACCTGTGTAATTACAAATCACAACTCTGCTAACCACTGTACTAAATAGAGATGCTTGCCACTTAATTAAACCCTTTCTTCGAGAGGAAATGCATTCACTTTCATGCTATCTCCTCTTCCTAATTGGTCTCAGACATTGCAGGAAGCTGGTCCCCAAGATTTGTCTGCCAGCCACCCTATAGATGTTTCAGAAAGCAAACCAGGTCAGCATCACCTGGGTCACTTCTGTGGCTCCAGGTGACAGGTCAGCAGATCAGTGTCTGCCACTCACAGCTGGTAAGCTCCACTGAGTGAAGAAGGTCCTTGAGCATTGGCCTGAGTTCCTGTCAAATCTGCATTTCTCTTTACAGGTCTGGGCAGCAAGCATGGGAAACAGCTACGGCAGCTTAATGTGATCCCATCACCCCAGCCCAGCAAATCTACCCTTGAAAACTGAAGGACAACTCCAGGTACTCTCATTCATGTTCATTCAACCTAAGAGTCCCTCCCTACACTCCAGGCATCCAGGGCCTGAGACCTCCTTTCCAGTATAACCACAGTCAGAAACTCAAGAACTTCCACAACTGGAGCCTCTGAGCAACAACTCTCTCTTCTGAGCAACAGAGTCCAAGCACACTATTGCTCTTTCTGATATGTCAACCTCACCTTTAAATTTCCATACTGTATTCCGTGACCCTTCAAAAAAGGACAGATGATCTCCATTCCCTCCCTGTAATAAGCACAGGAAAAAAAAAACACAACTAATCTGAAAAGTAATAGGAATTACATCTTGCTTTCTCTTCCACACAAACACCAAGCCTAAGCTGCCAGTACTACTTGCAAAAGAAAAAGGTCCCCTAAAAAAGGCCAGACTTACTTAAATAAGATTGCCTTCCAGTCCTTGATTACTCCAACATCAAAAATTTATCATTGATGCAAAACAATTCTGCTGTGTGTACAAAGTTCTTTGAGCCCAGAAGGTGAAAACGTAAAAACTTGATAAAGTTTTTACTTGATAAAAGTCACTGCTTGCAATTAAAAACTTCAAAACAAATAAATAAAACAAAACAAATAAATAAAACCAAAAAATTCCACAAACATTACTATTTATTTTCTCAAAAGAACCCAAAAACTTGGACTAAAACTCCTCTGAAGCTGTTGCTTGTGGCCCACCTGTCAACCTTCACAAACTTGCATAACTTGTCAGCAAAATTATAACCTTTCAAAACAATCTTCTGCCACTATGAATAAATAAAAAGAAGCATGAAAACAGCCTTATTTAGAGAAAAAGCTCACAGTACAAGAAACCACATTTTGTATTTGGGTATCTTCTACACACCTCAGAAGGAATGTCAGAACAGTACCAGTGCTGCTCTTAAGGATGCAATTCTATGGCTTGGGGTGGGGAGAAAAGAACCAGGCTTTGAAGAACAAGTATTAAACAGGAGAAAATGAAGAATGTGTGGTGTAAATATGAAGTTCATAGAGTTAGTTGGAAAAACACTCTGCTTTGTAAGTCATTAGAGATGTACAAGTCTTTCATACCAAGTTACTACCCTAAGTACTGGCCTAGGAGACAGCGATTGCACACGTGTAGCATTAAACAGATTGTAAAAGATTGCAGCAATGAACAACTTTCTTTAGCTGAAATGCTAAAACCGTCCTTAAGGTGCCTGTTAATGGTTTTTACATCAGGCTGAGCCTGCCAGAGTGGAGAGGAAAAACAGTTTCCTCCAGCAGCAGGAGAAAGGATGCCATCTCGTGGGTGGTTTTGCACACTGTCATCCAAATAAACCTCCCACCTTCCCTCCCACACAACCTTCCAAAAGTGTTTTTCACTTAAAATACATGTTGTTTAATGACAGTCAAGAAACTACATGAAAAACACCTCTAAGCTAATGGTCCAGCTCTGAAAAAAAAAAATAAAAAAACCAAAAGAAAACCAAGTCTGTCACGATTAATATGGTTTTTCAGTGAAGATGAAGATGGTCAACAACCCAATTACACAGACACCAGATTCTGAAGAAATACAAACTACATCAGCCCATCCTGGAGAGACAGAGTACAACTCATCCCTAACAGCAAAGTCCAACTACAGCCCTACCTGAATATCCTTCTCAAGGAGAATAAATTCCAAAGTAAATAAGACTTTGACCTACAAGGCAAGAATTTAATTTTTTTTTCCTTATACAGTTGAAACCAAATCCCTGGCAGCATAACAATAACATACAAAAAAGACCTAAAAGACAAAATTACATCAATGATAAAATACAGAGACAACTATAGTGGAAAGCAGGCAATAAGATGAAGATATCAATAGGACATATAATTAAACACAAACAGATTGTGTGGATTCATAATGCATACACACAAACCATATCTATTTATGATGCTTCCTTTTATCTGGGTGTTGTGCAGCTTAAAAGTATATTCTGCAATGTTTGTATAAAGCAGGCATAATTCCAAGAGCAGATCCTGGAAAGGATCCTGCACAACAACAACAACACAAACACACCAACACACTCTTGAGCTAAAGCTGTCTTTGTTTTCCATAGTTTACAAACACAAGAGAAAAACCCAGGAGCTTAAAAGTGGAATACAGAACTAGCAAACATAAGATTAGCCTTTGAGTAAACTGCTAATGAACTTGTTTCTCCCCTAAAAGGTGAAGCATTATAAACACTTAGCTCTGTTGCAGTTACTGAAAAGAAACTAGTACTAAACCAGTAGGATTACCACTACACTGCTAAAAGCTGCACCTTCTTCCCAAGTATTAGTATAGAAAATTACACTCAAAATTACACTAGTAGGTCTGATCATAAGCCAATCTGACAAAAAGCCTGCTGGGACCAGGCAATCAGTGAACAGAAACCACCAAGAGCAGACACAGAACAAGCCCTGTGGAAATGCTGGAGGAAATTAAAAACCATCCTCTTCTTAAAAGCCCCACACTGTATGCACTTCCCTCACATCCTCTGTACCAATGAAGAACGTGATAAGAAAAGATGAGAAATCCTAATGTATTCCCTTTCCATTCCTTATCTAGTTATTAGGAAACAGCACATTACTCTGGCTCTTTGGGACAACCATCCGACTTGTTCCTATTTTCTTCTACTATGAGCTGGGCAATTAACTCTTTTCAAACCTTCACTGATAGCATACTCCAGAAACCTGACTCGGACAATGCTCTCTCATCATCTTCACAACCCTGACCAAAAATTAATGTAATTCCTGCTATAAGGAGTCTGAGCAACAACAAAGAAAAAAAAAATGGGAGGGGGAAATAATTCAGTTCCACTTGCTACAGTTGCATGCAAAAGATGGATTTTTCTCAAGAGCAATTCCCTTTTCTGTGTGAGAAGACTCCATTAATAGAACTAAACAATATGGCCCAATCAAAACCCTAACACTTTAAAGCAAATATTCTGATTTTAAATGAAGGAGTTATTAGACTTCAACAGACAGAATCACTTGGTTCCATTTCTCTCCCACTGTGAAATTACCTCATTAAGTCTTTAACAGCTTGAGGTAAGTAAAAAGCTTTTACTCCACTGTCTGACAGAAGAGGTTTTGTGGAAAGGATTCATACTATTTCTGTCTACTCCTTACCATAGGAGATTCAGCACTTCTACCTTCAGCTAAATGCATGTATCCTCAGCAGATGCAGGAGAGAATCTCAAGCATGCTACCTCGAGAAATAAGATCCATTATCCTCATTAAACTGAAAACACTGAGAAAATTACAGGGGCTTTCCCAAGTCAGACACAAGTATCCTTTACAGGAAACAGTAATGTGCCCAAACAATACCTACAATATGCAAACACTCCTTCTTCCAAACATTCCCAGCACTGTCAGACACAACTTTGTTGTTGGGCACATGTATGGAATGAAATAAAGAAACATTTGATAAAATGAGGTTCTGTGATTTTTCTTGCAGCTCAGGTCTGGATTCAGTTTGAAAGGTGCTGATATCATATGTAATGCTCATACCACAGCTAAAACAGTGATTTACAAACAAGCACCTCTCCTTCTAGCCTAGCAATGTAAATATTAAAGAATAAAGCAATGCTGAAGCATATAACACACAAAAGCATTGGAGCTATGCAGAAAATCTTCTGCAGGAGAAGAAAATCATCAGAAGATGCACTGTTTTCAGCTCCTCTTTATTCCACATTCCTATTAGAGACCTTAAAAAAAAAAAAAATCTCATTGGGTGCTCCAGATGTCAAAGAGTTGTTAAATAAGATGACACAAAGAGTCTATCTGGTGCTACCATTTGAGGTTGGGAGTGTGGTTTTCCTCCCTTTTAGAAACAGTTTATTCCATTTCTCTTGTCAGACAAAATAATTACATTAACAACTGTTCTTTGGCTGCTGTAGGGAAGAAAAGTCACAACAGAATCTGGAAGTTTCATATCCAAAACTCAAATAATATTTACAACAAATGGTCATAGATAACACATTCTCTTCTCTGGACAGAACATAAAATTCTTGAAAGTTTACTTATTAAGCTAGCAGAATCTCTAACTAAACATGAATGTAGCTATACCCAAGACATTTACCCAACAAAACTCAACCTTGGCCTGGGAGACAAGGGTCAAGCTGACTCGGTGAAAAACATTGCTTAATTTCCAAAGATACTCTGTAACAGTTTGCATCTTATGGTTCTACTCATATAAACAGCACTGGGAGAGCTTCCACATGAAGAAGAAATAGCAAGAAAGCATGACCAACAAGACTTCACATATGGGATGATTAAGAGGAGCTGAAAGAGGTTTAAAAGTTTTAACTCCCTCAAGAGCTGTCAGCACATACCTGATATTCAAGCCAGTGCCTTGGTCCACCTTTTCCCAGCTTTTTAATTTTCCCAGAAGTTTCTGAAGTAGAGATGAAAAGAATTAGATACAGACTAATGTTCTAAGAGCTCATTCCCCAGAGTTTTCTCATAATCCTCCATTTAAAAGACAGGCAAAAAAGGAAACCCCTACTCTGCTCATCTGCCAGATGTTCCCAGCTCCTCACCTCATTTTCCAATTCAACTGTCACCAGCTGTGCTTGGACCTTCTCATAACGTTCCAGTTTTCTTTGGAGACCTTCTACCTCCTCTTTAAGCAACCCATTGTTTTCTTTCATTTCCCTGCAGTGAAGAGAGCCACACAACTCAGTTCCCTCTCACAAATTTCCAGATACACATGGAATTTCAAGGGAATCAAATGACATTGAACATAACTCATGGCACTCAACCAGCTCACTTCTTTAACCTCCACTGCAAAGCAGGAAAAAAACCCTGCAGCTTTATTGAAGTTTTTCTGCTCTAGGAAATTATGTCCAAATAGCCTGAAGCTTTGTGTCTGCTCTACTGACTGGCAAAACAGCAGGAAGGACAACAAAAGTCTCCCAAATCTTATCTTCAGTCAGGCTGAATGCAGGAAGACAGCAAGCAAGAGAGACCTGTGGTCTGTGGGTACTCTGTGATGCCTGAGCAAGCATTGAGGCTGCTTGGGGTTTTACTTTAATGGAGGTGTGCAAGAGTGAGGTAAAGCTTATTAATAAAATAAATATGACCTATGATTTGTTGATGCCATGATGCCATGTTTCTGTGCACAAAAAAACAAGCATGGGAAAAGATTCCACCAGAAACAACTAAAAATTATAATAAAACAATAACAGGAAAAAAGCCAGGGAAATTACTTAACTTTAGATAAAAGCTGGAAAGATCACTCCTGTAATTTAGGATTTTTTTTTTAATTTTAAAGATTAACCAGGAAATATAAATCAAGTTTGCTCAAAAAAAAAAAAATCAAAAACTTTAAGGCAAGTTATTTCATAGCACATAGGAAATTACTTTTTCAAATTAATTCTCTTCTGAAACCCAGTCTATTCTGCATCAGAGTGCTTTAGGTATTTAAACAAAAGACTTACCAAACATTATATTGGCCTTTAAAGTACTGTAACAATAACTAAGCAAAAGCACTTATTATAGAAATATTCACCTCTTCTCTGTACAGGGATTTCTTTCCCAAATATGTATAGAATTCATCACCAGGCTTTAAACAATTAATTTGGTTCTAACAAATGGGCATCACCATCCAGAATGATCAATAGATTCCCACTGTGTTCAGGAAGATTACCCAGATTTTGTCAAATCCTCTCATCTAACAAAATATCACAACACTGCCCAATTCAGAGTCTGTATTTATATGAAATAAACTTCCTTCTGGAGGGAGAGCCCAACAGAGGAATTTGAAAGTGCACAAAGTGCAGTTGTGGCTGGTACAGAAGAATACACAGGATAACACTCTCAACAACCCAACACTTCTTTCACCTGAAATAGGCATTTTCCTCCCTGAGCTGGCGCAATTCCCGCTCCATTTTTGGGAAACGGGACAATTCTGCCTTCATATTCTTGACAATCAGAGCATCATGCTCCTGCTGGGAAAGCTTCTGTTCCAGATCCTGGAAAACATGGGACAAGAAGAAGACAGCAATGAGTAACCTGGAATTCAAAAGAGCTACAGCTCCATTTTACTTTTTACACTCAGTGGCTTGAATGAAGTTGGAAAGGAACTCAGTAAATCATCTGGTCCCACATTCCTCACAGCAGCACATTGCTCAGGACATAAAGCATTTCTATACTCACACTTGAATCAATGCAGGTTTGAAACCTTTGCAAATAATTGCACTTTCTAAAAAAGCTAAAGTCAACTCCAGAGAAAGGATTTTCTGGGAAGCAGAAAAAGAAGTGTAGCTGCTAGGTTCAACCTCTACCATTTGAACAAAGATTGCTTTAGAAGCAGACTTTTGCAGAGCAATCTTGTTTTGTGTCAGAAGACCAAACAGAATTTTTCTCAAGAGAACCACATAAGGCCCTGATCAACTTTTTAATAGAGAAAGCATGGGTGGATTTTTTTATCCCAAACAACTAAAACAGCGAGTGTGAAGGGTGCTGTGTTACACCTAACAGCTGATAGCCTGGCCTATCCAATTAAATTCATCCAACTTCAGTTCTTGATAGCCCCTAGATCAGATTTTCAGAAGACAAACAAACCTTTTTTTTTTTAATTACTATGGCAGAAAGAAAAATAACAAAAAAAACCCAAAACCCACACACAAAACAAAAAAACTGCTTTTGTTCTTCCATGGAAAGAGTTAAGAATTAAAGCTTCAAATAGGCCATAAAGTTTCTTACCTTAATCTTCTGTTCATATTCTGCCAGTAGAGATTGGTTTGCTTGCAGAGTCTGGATTTGCTGACTAGCTTCTTGCCATTTTCTATTAGATGTAGACACAAGAGGCATTTAGCACCCAGGAATCAAGTACCAGAAAGAACCTACATGCAGAAGCAGCTCTGACAAACACTTTCAAATACTATCAGGATATATGGTACCATTAGAGAAGATTATCTCTTATGCAATTTCAGTTTCACAGCTTCAACATCTCCCTCTAATTTAGAGACAAAAATTCCCATTTTAATAAAAAGATGCATCTTGATAAATACCTAGAAAGTGACCCCAAGTCTGAAACCAACAAATATACACTCATAGTAAATAAACAGCACCTTTGAAATTGAAAAGCTGAGCCTAGTAAGCAAGAATAAACACACTCACACCTTTCAAACACCCCTCAATAATGACTTAAGGCTTGATATTTGTGTTCTGTTCAGTCTGTAAAGTTTAGATTAGCCTTTCCCACCCACATGCCTTCAGTTAACTCTGCCATGAGCATGAGACATCGCCAAGATTTTAAGTTCTTTTTTTTTTTCTTTTGCAAAGTAAAATTAAATTGCACCTCAGAGCTTGCTTCAAACAACAGTTATAACCTGCACATCCAGATCAAAGAACCCCTTTGAAGAGAAAAAAAATCAAACGCTGCTGAAAGTTTCCTGAGTGATGGCAGCTGCAGAAAACTGAAGTTTTGTTTGTCTTTTTCTCCCTACAGTCATTCATCTCCTGCTTACTTATGTTGAACATCCAGCTGTTCCATCAGCTCCTGCTTCTGAGAGTCTTGGCTTGTCATCTGCATCTCTTGATTCATTATATTCCATTGCAGCTCTGATATTTTCCCCTTCAATATAGTGATTGTCTAAATCAATGGAAAGAAAGAATAAACACAAGCATTTGAGTTTTCTGGCTGGACATTAAGGATGGCTGGTGATAAACAAAATCATATCCACCTAAAAGTACAGACACTGAATGCAGAAACAATCCCACACTCTGGCAAACCTTCAGGCCTGCTAACACACCTCGAAAACAAAGGCAAGAGACAAATCATTTTGTCACTTTCATCTTTCACCCTAATTGTCATTTCCATTACCTATTAAGAGAATGATCTCAAACTGGAACAAAAAATATCAAGCTTCAAAGAAAGATGATGATAAAGCAGAAGTATATAAAGTAAAAAAAAATATCCCACAACCATTCCAAATATCTGTCTGGGTTACAAAACTGAAAATGTCTGGGCTTGCCTCAACCAAATACCAAAAGTGTTATGCTTTCCTTAAAAGTAGAAACCAGTTGTTTTAAAAATTTTCTTCTAAGTATCTTACATCTAAAGAAAATTTAGGGTGTTTTCTAGATGGAGAAGCATACAGGGTTCTCATCTTGATACTAATGGATATGGAAATAAAAAGAACACAGAAATAGAGCTGCTGCACACATTTCATATGTGGGTTTAGTTTCCCTCACTTGAATCAAACAGAAGAGTGACAAATGAACTGCTGAATGATACCTGAAAAGGTTGAGAAAATCTTTTTGTCCAAAAGAACTGAAATTGTTATGCAAGCATTCATTCTACAATGGTATCACCAGGCATTTAAGACACCTTGGGAAGATATGATTTGCCTATAACTTCAGTCCCATCATTTCCCTGTTCTTTACTCAATGCCACATAGCCTGACTTCTAAACCTAGATGCTTGGCACGTTTTTCCTCTCCTTCTCCATAACAACCAAAGAAACCTCTTCTCACTGTTATTAACATACTAACACCTTCTGACCTCTTCATTTGTGTCTGGACTTGGTTAGGTTCTAAACTTTGACAGCAAATATGCATGCCACCAGGGTTTATTAATTTCCAGATGATGAAACCAGTGATTCCAATTTCAGTGTTGTTTTTTTTTTTCAAATTAGAAAGGGCATTTTCAATTCACAGGAACTACAAAGTCACCTGAAGCTATGAATGCATTAAATTACTCTGTTCTTACTTCATTAGCTTCAGCTAATTTGCTCTCCTTCTCTTGCAGCTTCTTACTCATTGTCTCCATGCTCTTCTTATAGGATTTGTTCATCTCCATTTGTTCTTTCAGTTTATTTTCAGCTTCTGTTTCCCTTTCCTGATATTGCTTTATGCGGGTGAGCAGCTCCTGGTTGCGGTCAGCCTCTCGCTTGCAGAGAAAAAAAAAAAGAAGCAGAGGCATAAGAAGAAAGCAGCACAAAAGTGCAGCCATTTTTATTGCTCCTGTCTCCATTCCTCATTACTCTGGTCATCAAGGCATCATCATGAAGCAGTGTTACTCAGACTCCAGTTGTACCAGCAGGGATGAAAACCACACCAGCAGCAACTCAAGGAAGAACCCAGGCAAGGGAGCCACAAAATTAAGAGAGAGTATTTTCCAGATCTCTTAAGCTAAGACAGGAATGTGGGAACACAGAGGTGGCTTTCCAGGCTCCACTGTGCTCACTCCAGTGAATCAAAGATGAAAACATTTGATGCTCCTATTTAAAGCTGACCCATGTGTAGAAAACTGACTTTAAAAAAAAAATAAAAGTGTCAGTAGTTGGGTTAATAAAATAAACTTCCTTCTGCAACTTGTGGAAACTGTACCAGGCTACTGAATAGAAAAGAAACCAGTTTTAAATGCACAGAACTATTAATTAACATTAATAGTTTTTTCATACACCATTACCATTTATTCCCACCACAAATTGCTTAACACTTACTGAAAAAAAATGTGTAGTAAATTGCTTTGCTAATCAAATCAAGACCCAAATTTACATAGTAAGCAAGGATTAAGCAAAGCAATGTGAGGATGCTAAAACCTTAATCCACATGACTCAAAAAACTCCACAGAATCTGAGCAGGGTAATTACCACAGTGATGGATTAGTGCTGCTCCCATTTTTTGTACCAGTATTTCAAGAATTTCTATGATTGACTCAGCTACATTCCAGTCTGAACTCTTCACAGCCTCATCTCACATCACCTGACTTCAGATGAACAAGGAATCTAGTCACTGACTCACTATTTCACAATTACACACTAATCTCTCACCTACCACCCTTGTAAAATACAAAACATGCTTTTTTTTTTTTTTAAAGTTTTAAATAATCAGCTGCATAGAAAACCTTTACTATCCTATAAAACCAACAGATATAATACTTATTTCAGCAATATAGTTAAGTAAACATACACAGGCATAGCAACAGAAACCAATAAAAGCTCTTAGTCCCTGAGTGAGGCTGACTCAGTGTAAGCTTTCTTGTGTGACCATGCACAGTTGGCATTGCTGTCATTCCAATTAATTACAGTCACACAGACTAAATGTTTGCAACTGTGCCAGCAGAAGTTGAAATTCATCTGGGAGAAAAATGCTTAAATACTTCTAGGAGAAACAAATAATAAATCCCTTTTGTTATTGCTACTCCTGACAACTTCAGTGCTAAACTGACAGGATCCAGTAATGAGATCATGAGTTTGTCAACCAAACAGGGCTTTGACACTGACACCTCCTGTGTACATCAGCAAGTTAGTGCAATGCTCTCTGAGGGATTCTGAAGAACAAAACAGTTGGTGCTGCAAACTTGACATCCACACCACCACATCTGCAGTAAATGCAAACACAGTAAATGCATCCCAGAAGCATTTACTGCAAATTCACTGAAGTCTTGCTCTGAAGATAGTGTCCATTAGCAGTTGGAGAACACTGGGTTTGGTCCTGGACTAGATCTTTCAGTTTGGTTTCACCCAAAAAAGCCAGCTATATACATTCCCACATGTAAGAACCCAAGTCAATATCCCTGATCCAAACTAAACCATGCACTGTGTATGCTTTTAATTAGGTCTCTGATATCAACCCATCTGCAGCTGCCATGCTCACCTCATAGTTTCTGGCATTGGTACTGGCTGCCTTCTCCAGCTCAATGCGAGCTCGTTTGTGGCTGAGCTCCATCTGCATCTTCTCCCGTTCCACCTGCAGGAGCTGGGATTTGGAATGGATCTGCCCAGCTTGTTCTTCCAGCTGGAAGAGAAGAAAGAAGAAGCTCATGTGTGGAAAGAGACATTAAACAGCATTAGGAGCACTGCAAGAATATGGTTACCTCCCCCTCTGTGCCATTCAGGTGACACTCAACAAATGACAAGGAAACCATCCCCCTGTTTGTGGTGCTTTTCTTCTCACACCAACTGCAGATGGGGAAACCAGGAGTCCAGCAACACACTGGGAAACTGACAGCAAATCGGTTAGTTGCAACAAAGTAAATTTTTAGTTCTTCATTCAGAATTTCTCATTCAATCTTTTGAGATATTCTGACTTCTCTAAGGAAAAGGTTAATTATGAACTCCCCCCATCTCATAAAATAACAGCAGCTAACCAAGAAGCAGAGCCCGTGCTGCCCATGAAATTCAACTGCTGAGCAAAATAAGTTTTTTTTCTACTACCTGCTACATTGTTTCATTTTTTTCATTCAAATATTAATAGAATACCTCACTCCTAAGCCATGTACATGCAATGCAGAGCTAATGAAGACTCTGACCAGGCCTCTCCTCTAAGCACCTCTGTAGACAGAGATGTACCCCAGAGAGACAATACATACATTTTTGTTAACGTTCCAAATGCAAGGCAGATTTACATTAAAAAGAAAGCAAGCTTATTTTATACTTAAGAGACTGGAACAGAAATTATATTAAGATACAGAATACAAAAACTTTATTCCAGCCTAATAAACAATCTTTATGATCCAAGGTGTCAGCTTAGTCTGTACTTTATAAGCATAAGGCAGCTCCCTGAAAAAAAACGTTATTAAAACCCTTGTGGATACAAACAGAAGCACACAAGAAAGCACAACTGGTTAGCACACCAAAGCCATAGCACAATGAAATTCTCCTGTATGAATCCAGGCAAGGAAACTTTAAAGAAAATTGTGAAAAAAGGTAATAAATGACTTGCTAAAAACATACTAACAGATACAAAGCTCCTTTGTTCAGCAATATGGAAACAACTTACAACTTAATTTCCTGAGCTGGTATACAGATATATCAGGTGGGGAAGAAATTCAAAGGATCTTTCTTGAATTTTTACAAAACAGAAATAAATATGCCTGACACTTAAAAGAAAATTTAAGATTCTAGCACGTTCAACAAAAGCAATCCTCCAGTATTGCTTCTGGATTAATATCAGTTTTAGAAAGAATGATCAGATCTTAAATGAATCATTCCCAATTCCTGGTAGAAAACCTCCTTTTTAAGGAGTCGACAACCACACTGAAGGGACACGGCAGGCATCACCAGGCTGAGGACACCTCACCTGCACCCTCTGCTGGTACTGAATCTGCAAGGAGCTTTGAGACGATCCCGGTGTAGTCAGCCCCGACATCCCCTCCATACGCTGTGAAATAAAGTTGTTGAGAGATCTCAGGGTGGAGAAGACGGTGGTATTATCTTCCAAGTCCTCCATGGCTCTGGAAATACACAAAAAGTAATCAGCAAGACATTCAGAGCAACCTGGCATTCCGACTGATTTGCTAAAGAGAGAAAGAGATCTAAATGCAAGGGTACAAAACCCAATCTGGTAGTCACTGCTGGGATCCACAGATCACTTCTGGGATGGGTTTGAATCAGCAAACTGTCCAACCAAGGCTGAAATGCAAAACTGAATCAACAAAGCCTATTCTCTCCTGAGCTGCCTACCTGAAATGGTTTGCTTTTTAAATATGTTCTCCCCTGAATCCCAGCTCATAAGCATACAAATGAAAGCTGTCATTAGTTAGGAAGTATTGAGATTTGCTTTCCCATAAAAGAAGATAGATTTGGGGATACAGTATTGTATCATATGAAGATCTAAAGTGCTCTAACAAACAGCACTCATCACTCTTGCTCCAAACATTTCAGGCAGGGAGGCACAATTAATTCCATGCCAGCAGCAAACCCAACATTCTACAAAACATGACTCTGTTCTCCAAAAAGCTTTTTGGCATTTAATTTCCAGCAACAAAGCTTCCCAAGTTCACAGACTCTTGCTGCAAGAAAACTGTTCCTCCTCACTCACATAACAATTTTTTGCAGTTTTTCTTTCAAATTTGGAAGGCTACTAATTAAAGGCCAAAGATAAATTAAGCCTGGAGCTCAGGAAAGCTTTCAGAGTTTCCCGGGAGACTTCAGGAAGCCTTAAGCGAGTTGTGGTGACTGCGAGTCCCACCAAGCCCCTGAAACTTACAAGGTTCAGCACCAGAGGAGGAAACCGACAAGGCTGATGCTGCAGACACGGACCTGGGGCTGACTTTCAGGTTTGTCCCTTCTCCAGGGTTGCACAGCAGCTTCCCTTTTGTCATCCCGAAGAGGAGACAGCAACAGATCAGCCCAGACCCCAACGAAAATGGGGTTTACTGGGAATGAGTTATTGGATATTTACGGTGTGACACGCAAATAAATTCCAGCGTGACCGCTGCCAACAGGTAAACCCTACCCTGCTGGGAAACCCAGCACAGGAAAGTGTAGGGAAACCCAGAGCAGCACTAAAGATTAAGGAGACACGGACACCTCCCTGGGCTCCTTCCCAGCAATCCCCCCGGGACCGACCGAGCAGGCTCAGGGCTGCTCCTCCGCAGCCGGGACGGCCCGAGCACGGCGAAGGGTGAGGGAGTGAGGTGGGGGTGAGGTGCGGGGTGAGGTGCGGGTCACCCTCACGAATCCCCCCTCCTCTCACAGGCGCAGAGGAGGAGCGGAGCCCCGGCAGCCTGCACAGCCCTGCCCCGCCTCGGTGGCGGCGAGCGACCGCCCAGGGGTGGGAAGAACGGGGACACGGCACAACCTCCTCTTCCTCCGAACGGCGGGGAGGAGGTGTGGGTTCGGGAATGGGAATGGGGAGCGGGAGCGGATCCGCCCCGCCCGCCCTCAGGCGCTGCTGCTCCCGGACTCACCGCGAGCCCGGCTTGGATCTCCCTCCTCGCCCCGGCGTCGAGATCTCACGGGAACTTGCGCCCCGATCTCGCGAGAATCAGCGGCCCAAGCCGCCGTAACGGCGAGACTATGCGCGCAGCCCGTACCGTAATTACCCCGCTGCGGTGAGGAGCAGCTGCGAGCCCAGATTCCCCCCGCAGCCCCTTCGCAACCCACCCACCGCCCCCCCCCCCAAAAAAAACCCACAACAAACAGCTCTGTCCCCCGCTCCGTCCCTGAGACACAGCTGCAACGCTGCTGCTTGCGCAGTCCTCCTGCCCCACCGCAGCAGCGGCCAGAGGAGCGGCGGGCACAGCGCACTTCTCGCTCCAGAAGTCGCAGGTCATGGAAGTTCCTTAAAGAGAACGGACCGCAGGAATATTTTTCCTTCCTAAACGTGTACAAAGAAACACCCAGCTTCCTTCAGGCTCTTGGGATAACTTTTCCATGCATACCATTCCCCAGGGGAATCCAGATCGGGAGGTTGCAAAGCAGTTAAGATTTGACCCAGGTGTGAGCAGTTCCAACTGAGATGTTTATAACGAGGAAGATCTGGAAGCCTTAAAATCAGACCGGGCTACCAGCCCCTCCCATGACTCACGATAGAAGTCCCATTCAGTATAAAATTATCAATTCCAGATAAGGCAGTGGCTAAATTTATTTTTGCAAACCACACTCCAGCAATTCACCCAGCAATTTTCCCTGTCTGGAATTCAAGAAACCTCTTGACATTTCACCTAAGAAACATTACTGGTTGAATCTAAAACACTGCTGAAAACAAGGGAAATTATCTCCTTGGTAGTGATGACCCTGCCCTCCTCTCATTTATTGGATTTATCAATACCATGAAGTAGCAATTTCTAAATATAATCTAAATATAATAGTCTTTAGAAAAAGCAGCAGGGCCATCAGGGTAAATATTCCAGACCCAGTCTTACCTCCTGCATGGCTGTGCTGCAGATCCTGTTACAACACAGATCCTGGGGATGCACAACAAAGTTACCTCTTTTTACATGTGCTGGTAAATTGCATGAACTTTTCAGAAAGATGAAGCAGCAATAAATTGAAACACTCGTTGCTGTTTTCTGACAGCAGCTTTTATGGTTAGACTCATACACGACAACATTAGCATTGAAATGATTTTCAAGCACACAGTAAAAACTCACATAATCACAGTTTTATTTTAACTTCCATTACTCCAGCCCCACAGGTTGCCTTTCAGATTACTCCTTTCCATTCTCAACCATTTTCTCCACAGGTGAGAAGCTAGACTGGATGCTCTGCCCATATAATTAGTGGATAAACTCAGGAGGACACTATCCTCATTTTTCTATTTGAAAAGCATGATGTGCTTTGTAAGACTTGTGGCAGATTTTCCAAGGGTTTTAATGCTAGGTTTTTATTTTAAACACACACTAAATGCCTATTTCCAATCAGTGTCTGGTGACCTGTTTGATAATCTGTGGATCTTAGCTTTCATTTCCCTTTGTACAGTCTTGCCAAAAAATAAGACTCAGCAGAGTCTTTCCGGCTGGCCTGAGGCTTTATAACTCTCACATCTTGGAACTGCTCCTTCAGTCTCTTTTGCAGAAGATGGGAGTCCCGTCCATCCCAGAATTTGCAGAGCATTGTTCCTTTTGGCTTTAAAATGCTTCGGGACAGATTCAGAAGGCCTAAACAAAGATTGATCAGCTTCTGATGATCCAGTTCTTTAATTCCTGTCGCATTGGGTGCCATGTCACTCAAGACAACATCCACCTTCTCTGCAGGAAGCAGACTCTGGATTGTCTTCAGCGTGCCTGGGTCTGCAATGTCAGCCTGTGACAGGAAAACTGCTCCTTCCAGAGGTGAAATCCGCAGGAGATCAACGCCAAGGACAAAGCCAGTGGGGACAGCAGGATCTGGATTATAGAAATGAATGAGACACTGAATGTTTGGAATGGTTGTAAACAACCAGTATGTAAGTGAGCTCCATGCTGGTCAATAAACAAAAACATATCACCTGCCATATCTGGTCTTTTTTGTCCTTAGACAGTTTGCTGCACACATCTGGATGGATGGTTTGCTTTAAGCTAATCCATTCCAGACATGAAAACAGTTGCTTTGGATAAGTAAGGGGGTTTTTCTTGGTTTTCTCATATTTTTCAAGGCTGACACTCCAGAAATCCTAAACAACAGTATAGATGGTAACACTGTATCTTGTAAATATACACATAAACTTAATAAAACATAAACAGTACCTAGTGGCTACTACAAATTTTCAGGAAGGTTAATAAAAACACAGGAAAGCCAGGGTACCTGCTGGAGAGTGCATGAATTTCACATCTGGGTGAAGGGATCATCCCAGCCCCACAGTAAATCAGAACAGTAGCACCACGCTGTGAGTTTTCATTTCACAAATACAATTTCTCCAGGCCATTTGAAGATTCACTATTTTTCACTGTGACTCTGGTGCTTGCCAGCACCCATCTCCCTTCCCCTCATAGCCACCGAGTTCTTTCACATGCTCCAGGATGAGCATCATCCCTGTCTTGTCTGCCAAAAATGTGCACTTACCAGTACCTAAAGAGTTGACCCTCTCTACAGCCACCTGGCTCCAAGCACCGGGCGCAGCTCCACAGTCAAGAACAGAAAGTCCTGGACATAGAATGTGAAACTTGTCATCGATTTCCAGCAATTTGAAGGCGCTTCGGCAGCGGTAATTCTGCTGCTTCGTTGCCTTGACAAAGGGGTCCTTCAAGTGCCGCTCCAACCACCAGTGCTCAGTTCCAGTTTTTTTCAGAAACCCCATCGTGGTGTGGAGACATTTGCTCACCAGATGCTGACAGCTGCCCGGGAAGAAAAGCCGTTAACTGATTAGTGCATAATCACCCCACATTTCGGAAGTCTCTATAGATATCGGTCCTAAACTCGACTACAGTTCCTCCCATTTACCATCAGGCTCAAAGAAACCCCCAAAGACCTTTCCAAATTCGAGATTCAGCAGCACTTTCAGTTATCTGGCCGAATCTCGGTGTATTTTGGATGGAGGCCTCACAGGTTACCCCCGGGGAAAAGGCAGGGAAGGGGTGTCCGCCATGGGGACCCTACTCGGTACCAGCGAGGCCCCAGCAAGGCCCTGAGCTGCCTCAGAGCAGAGGGACGGTACCGCATCCCGGACCGTGTGCTCCCGCAGCCTCTCGGAGGGAAAAGGGATTCCCCGGTTCCTCTGGAGGCTCCTCCGCGGGCGGAGCACACCGACAGTGTGGGCATTGATACCACCGCTCCTGACGAGAACTTAAGGGGCTGGGACTCAACCGGTACCTCCCTAGGGAAACCACCCGGGTCAGGGAGAGACTCGCTAGTACTGCTTAGTACCGAACACTCTTCAGCGACTCCGCCACACACCTTAGCCCGCCTGCAGCGCCGATCCCCGCCCTCCACGCCATGGCGGCCGCCTCAGCCCGCCCCGCTCCGCCTCCCCTCGCTGCTAACCCGGGGCGGGGCCGGGGCGGGCAAGGTCGCGCCGGCTTGTAAGGAATCGAGGGAGCGGTGAGCGGGAAAGCGAGGTTTAGGGGAATAGGGATGGGGGAGCCTGGCACCGGGGGTGTGGGTTTAAAGATTTGAGTGGCGGTCAAGGATTTGGGGGAAGGAGGAGGAAGGATTTGGGGGAGCAAGAAGGGGCAGCGGGGGTGTTGAGGTGAGCATTGGGGAACCGAAGGTTTGGGCTGGGGATGGTGAGGAGGTGGGGGGGGGAATGTGGGGGGCATTAGGGCAGCCTGAGCAGCGAGCCCAGGTTTTGTCAAACACCTCTCAGGCCGGTCTCCCCCGTGAGGGGTGCCGACAGCCCCTGCTGCAGCCTGGCTTCATCCTTCCTTGCCCAGGCGCCATGAGCACCTCCCGCCTCTTCACCCTCGTCCTGGTGGTGCAGCCGCCCCGCGTCCTCCTGGGCATGAAGAAACGAGGGTTTGGCGTCGGGCTCTGGAACGGTTTTGGGGGAAAAGTGCAGCCAGGGGAAAGCATCGAGGAAGCTGCTCGCAGGTGAGGTCAAGGTCCAGCCCGGGCCGTGCCCTGGGGTTCTGGGGCACAGGGTGTGTCCTGGAGGTGTTAAACCACCCCTGGGGGGCAGCGGGTGGAGCTTCCATTCTTGTACTGTTCAGAAAGGTGCTGGGTTTAATTTTGGCTCTATATAGATATTCATGTATAGCAGAACTACAGCTGATGCCCCCACACTGCTCGTGTTTTATATTTTAAAGCTACCGAACACGTGCGACCTTCTGGCAGCATTTTTAGTGCTGTGTGAAAATGCAGTGACAAAATATTAGAAAATCTGAGAGGTTCCTTATGAAAGGCACTGAAAAAAATTAGTATTTGTCTGCATGGCAGCATTAAGCTTTAATGCTGAGTTGGGGGATTGAATTCCATCCCTGTGGAGGTACACTACCATTTTTTAGGTTTTTAGTACCTGTATCTTGAAGTTTGTCCTTTAGTCATTAAAACGAAATAGTAAATCACAGCTGAACTGAACTCCTCTAAAAATTAGGAACCTCATTCTTTGCATAAATGTTGCTGATATGAGGTTACATAGTGAGGTGCCATCTCCTCACTTTCTGATATATACCCAAAACTGCCCTCACACCTGCAGGAAGTTCAGTGTCTGTGCTTAACAGCTTCTTAACAGATTTTGCCCTTAAGTGTCTCCTCAGCTGGGCCATTGCAACTGCCTGGGCTCTGTGGTGAACTAATCCAGGGGATAGAAAGGTTCTCTGTGCAGATGTGCACCCAGCAGTGCACAGGGTTAACATACCTGATGCTTGCTTACATCATGGCTTTTCATGTGATCTATAATCTCTTAATTAAGTGAAGGAGATCCCTTTTATAATTCAAATTGGGCCTCCATTTGCTATGCATACACTGCCACTGGCTCTGGTGTGAATTTAAGAATTTAATTTAGCATTTGAGTTCAGGTGAGTGTTTATCTATGCCAGCCTGGAGCTAAAAAACATTTAATTCCTGGGGCATGTCAAAAGGTTAAACTTTCAACAGTCTCAGTGCAGCATCCTCTAGCACAGCCTCCATCTGTTGCTATGGATTGTGGAATAGTACCATTCCCAGCCCTTCCAAAGTTGCAGAATGACACAGATTCCTGTCAAGATCAATGGAGCAGGGAGCTGTCCCCAGGGCCACTTTCCTGGCAGGGAACACCACCAGTGCAGTGCTGCCTCAGGGTGCAGCTCCTCTCCAAGCAGTGTCATAGTCCAAATCAAGCACCATGAACCAGCCACCTCTGCTCTGTATTCAGAGCTGACATGTGAGGCTGCGGGTCCCTGCTGCACCCTCTCGGTGGGGTTTGCAGTGGCATAAGGTATGAAGTGTCCTCACAGCACAGACAGTTAAACATTAAGCTGAAACATGAAAAAAAGTTTCTTCTATCAGGAAGATTTCTATATTTCATAGGGTATGCCATGTTCCTGTGAGCACCCCTAGCTCTTGAGTGGCACATCTTACAAGCAGAGCATTTAGCTCATTCATTTATTTCTAGTCTGGTACCTCTAATGGTTCCTCTTATGGAACCAAACAGCTGACAGAAAATTTGCTTTGAGAACCATGGCAGTGCTCTGCTTTGTAGTTTAATTATCACAGCCTGTAAAATGAGGCTTTTAGCTTTGTTGCTGGAAAACTGCCTCTGTTTTAGGCATCATTTCTCAGAAAAACAAACTAAAATTGGCTAAGACAATAAGTTGTAATAGAATTTTGAAGGATGGCGTTAGTGAAATTAGTGCCAAAGGAAGCTGGAGCCTTAAAGATAATTTCCTTTACATTTTAAAGTCATTAAGATACTGCCTACTTGCAACTACATTAACTATTAACCTTAACTGAAGAGATGCTGTTTCAAAGTATTCCTTATTTTTGTATATTAGAAAAACCAAAGGCTCACTTCAAAGTGTGCAGAATCTGTTACAGGCAGATACAAATAAAAAAAGCTTTAAACCTGTAGCATAAAAGCTAAATGTAAAGCTAATAGCTGCTTTTTTGTTCCCCCACTGCTTGTTTTCATGTAAAGAAGTCTACTTCTTCTGCAGGGAGCTCCTGGAGGAGAGTGGACTGACTGTGGACACCTTACAGAAGATGGGTCAGATCACATTTGAATTTGTAGGCAACCCTGAACTCATGGAAGTTCACATATTCCGGGCAGATGATTTTCATGGAGAGCCAACAGAAAGTGAAGGTAGGCAGCTAGTGGAGGGGAAGGAAGGATGTGCATTCTCTTCTGAAATGCAATTGCTCTTAAATGCAGAACTGTCTATGCCAAAATCCCTCTGAGAACGGAGGGTGCTGGGCTGTATAAGGAAGCTGCTTGTTGACAGATATTCAAAGGCTAGGCAGCAAAGAGGGGAAAAAAAAATAAATTCAAGAGAAAGTCTCATCCAAATTATTTTGTTTTCTCCCACCAGAAATGCGTCCACAGTGGTTTCATCTGGATGAGGTGCCATTCAATAGCATGTGGGCAGATGATATCTACTGGTTTCCACTGGTGATGCAGAAAAAGTTGTTTCGGGGCTATTTTAAGTTCCAGGGACAAGACACGATCCTGGAGCACACCCTGAAAGAAGTGGAGGAAATTTAAAAAAATGGAAGCATTCGACTCACATGCTGCTGCCCACATTGGGCTAGAACAACATCAGTACTATGTAAAAGGGATGTAAAAGGGTCCTCTTTCTTAACTCTCCAGCAAAGAGACTCATTTGCCAGGGCACTGGGAAGCAAGGAAAATCAGGGGGTTTCTTAGAGCAGAAATAGAAGTAATGAGACTTTCCATGCTGTGAAGTCCCTGGCTGTGCTATACTTCAGCGATTACGTGATCACAACTATTAAAAATGTAGTGTTAGCCAATTTTTTTGCAGGTGGCTAATTCTTTAAGCTTTTCCCTTGTGGCTAATTAATGTTCTTAAAAGATTAAAAAAATTCTTTTTAAAAAAAAGTGTTGTTCTATTGTAAACAGCTCCTAAACTGTTGAAATACTCCTGCAGTCTTCCTTTCAACTATACATTAATGGATTCTGCTGCACTTAAATTATCTTCTCTGCACCAGTTTCAATGCAGTTCCCCATTCAGAGTTAACTTCTTGAGACAAGGTGAGGCTTGACCAGTGCTATGAAAACCTTTTGAAAAGTTCAGAATCCTTTCAGGATTCTCCAGATGAAGGCAATACAAGGTGACAGGAGTAAAGAAAACAAGTCAGAGCTCGATGTCTGACACTGTTCAAGTCCTGCGTTCACTCTTGCAGCTCCTGACATGAACTTGAACTCTCGTGAGCATTTCAGGCAAAAAAATCTGCTGAGTACAATTAATTTTCAGCAAGTCCATGTTGCAAAGTGCCATCACCTGTGGCTGCAGGCTTTGCCACATGTGACCTGTTCAGCATCCAGGTCAGCCCAACTCAGCGTGCTGGTCAGCAAAAGCTCAAACTGCACCAGAAATAACACATCACATATGTAACTTCTTACACACATTTTGTTGTGGGTTTTTTTGGTTTGTTTTTAAACATTTTTACAAGCACATATAACACACACAGATAAGAGTCCTGGAATGTAATAAAGGATCTGTAAACACTTCCAGTCTACCTGCTGTAGTAATAATTCTTTAATTCCCGCATTTGGATAAAGTGCTTCATACATAAGGCTATTTGAGCAAAGCAAAGATACAAGATATTCCAGACAGCCAAAATTCACACCCTCTGAACAAGACTGTTTCTTGCCTCTCCTTCAACAGTTCTGAATAATTTATACCACTCAAAAATGGCCTTCTTCATATGCTCAGTAAGCCACAGCTCAGTCTTAGAGGAAATGAGTCAACACCTTAGACTCCTCCTCTTCCTTTTGTGCTACACACCGAGTTACAGAATTTTTGACACCTCTGTTTCTGACATAGTAAGAGTTTCTGGCTGTTCTAATAGGACAGCTTGAAGCAAGTAGAGGAGAGAAAATAAGCACAGGGATAGGTAGCTCCTAACAGGATGCAAGGCCTTACTCTGGCTGGAAAGGGAGTGATGGGCAGTCGATACCTGTCAAGTTGCCTTGATTTATTTCCTGGTGGAAACTGTAAATTGCACTGTGAGAGATCAAAGTACTTTCTGCTCCTCCAGGAGTTTAGGCTGGAAGAGAATAAGCATGGCTCAGGCCTGCACTTCTGTTTGCTATCCCCTATTCTGCAGTCCAGTCCTTTTATGAGATGCTTTCACTAGCACTGACTTTTAGCTCGTGTCAAAGAGCAGTGACTTTGTTGCACCTGCTGCAGTTTTGGGGACCCAACATTTGAAGTAAGTCTGTCCCCAGCTGGTGATCTTTGTCTTTTAGGAAATGGCACAAATTGAAGGCTGTGAATGAGCCTGCTACAGATTCCAAGAATTATACCCTTGCATGAACAAAACAGAAAAGTAAAAGTATGGGAATGCAGCAAGGCACCACTGACAACACGTTATAACTTAGGAAGAACAACTTGCAAAGAAATGGAAAGAGAAGGAAAGAAGGATAACAGGTTAAGGCTGTATTGTAAATCTGGTTTGGAAAGCCTTTCAACACAGGATATCAGTCAAAAAGCCTGTATATTTCCACTCCACAGCCTGAAGCAAAAGAGACCTCAGGAGTGACCAAAACACATAGCCCTTTTGATAAAATATTTTTCAGGCAAAGTTTCAGGTTCTCAGCCATTTTCTATCTTGGTACCTTCACAACAGATTTTGAGAGAGACACTGGCAGAAAGAATGGGGGCCTTTTCTGAGCACATGAAAGTCCCCATGAGCTCAAGCTATAGACAGAAAGCTTCCATTCAAGAAGGCACATTAACTTTTTGGTGCTGCCTCTTACAGGAGCAGGGAGCACATGTTCTCCAATTAGTCTTCTGGTTTGCTTTGTTTTTCATGATCTACCCAGCTACCAGCAATGGAACCAGCTTCATGAAGTCTTATTCTCACCCTCAAGTTTAGCTGGGTTGTTTGCTACAGAAGGCAATAGCACAGAGGTAACTAGAATGGTTTTCCCTACACTGATCAGGGGGTGATTGATTCCCTGCTGCATTCCTCTAGAAGAAGGAAGCTGTAACATAATGCTGCTCTGCAAGTCTGATAGATCCCTAAACTAAACAGGACAAATACAGTAAGGAAATCCCTCACATACTGAGGTAAAAATAATAGTGCTATTTGCATACTGACCAGTCTCCCAAGAAATAAGGTTTGCAAACTAAGGGTTGTTTGAAATAGTATGTGCACCTGTTCAAGAATGAGACAGAAGTTTGACAGTCCAGTATGAAATAAACTCTGAAAGTGCCCTTAGCTGTATCAGCTTTGAGAATACTAGGCCTCTGCTCCCAAAATACTAGGTGAGCAGAGTTAAATCAAAACAACACCCCCCAAAACCGCCCTTCCCAAAGAGACAAGGGCTGACAACGGAGGAATGGGTGTTTTCTCAAAACAATGTAATTCCAGTTTCTTTATCAGTCATGTGGTCTGTGTTTATCATTGTCACAGTCTCTGCATTTGGACTGTAGAATTCTTGCTTTGAAGGAAAGCAGTAAAGAGGAGTTAGTCTAAAGCCCAAATGTGGTTTTGATGTTTGGTTGTTTGCTTTTTTTGTTTGTTTTTAAATCAAGTGCAAAATTGTAACTTTTTTCTAAATACAAGAAGTTCAAAGTTCCGTTCAGGCTCATCCTTTGCAATTACTACAGAGCACAGCCCAGTCACCTACCCAGCAAGACAAGTTACATAGATGATCCATCATATAGATACCAGATCTTGCCCCAAAACACACAATATTTTCTCTAATTAATTGTTTACCACATCAGGCAAACAAGGCTAAAAGAGGCAGCATGTATCCTAAGTAAATGACAGGCCATAACCAGCCAGAACCTACTAGGGGCTAGGGGTGAAGAGCATTTCAAAATATGGCAACACACTTTCCACACTTTAACCACAAACTATCGTCCTAATTAAGACAAGGTCAAACAGGAAAACCTTCTGTGCCATTTTTGAGATAGTATCTTCTTCGTTGTTTTACAGGAGAAACATTTCCCTCCCCAAACCAGTTTACTCTGGCTTGTGAACAGAATCTCTTCTGCATCACTTTGGAAACCTTCAGGAGAGAGATCTAAAGCTGTCACAGCCATGTGTGCTTCATTTGTCTCATTGAACATGGCCAATGCACAGGAGCCCCAGAAAAGAGTTAACATTTGAACTTCTATAAAAAGCTCTTAATTCATTCTGACCAAACTTGTTAAAAAGACTCCTCACACAACCCTGAAAGCCTAAGACCCAAGAAATCCACCCACACTAAGTGCACTTCACCACATTTTGAGTGGTGCATGGAATGGTTATGCCAGTCTCATGAAAGTGGGCAAATAACTTATCTTGCTCCCATCTGAAGAAATTAACCCATAATTTCCACCTGGATTAGGAAGAGTTGTGTTGCATTGAATTTTCTAAATTGAAAAAAGAAGAAAGTTTTTGTAATTGGAGGATTTAAATATATTCCCTGCTAATGGGGAAGTTCCCCAGTGAGACAATACTGTAACGGTCTGTTTGACAGCAAGCACTCATCCTTCTTCATGTGCTTCCTTTTTACCCACTCAAAGAAAACGCTAGAAGCCAAGTCTCAAATTCCCCTTTGGCAGCTACTTTGGCCCCAGAGAAGTTAGGTTCAGGGGGTCATCTTCACTTTAAGTTTTGCTGCATACGTTTGCAGTTTCTTTAGTTATCAGTTTCTCTGGAGGATATGCACAGTTTCCCCTAAGGCAGCATGACGTGCACCTTCTCATCCCCCTACCCTCTGCCTCACGAGGGAAAGCCACTGGAGATACAAAGTGAGACCTAGAGAATGTTTAGTCCCTTTATCACAATCACAAATCATTCTGAAAACCCCATTACTAAGGACAGTGCTATTTTTAGAGAGACAATGAACTGTCACTTAATTGTTTTCTCTCCTTCACAAACACACTCCAGTGCTACCCAGAGCTAGAAAAAGGAATGACAGTAACATCCTGAACAAACACTGATTTTTTTTTTGCTAATCAACTTTATCAGCATTTTGTCCCAGCCTGCTGGTGTAAGAGGATACTTCATCTGGTATTAGACCAAGGAACACACCAGCCTTCAGGTCAGCAGCTCTCCAGTTGTCCTAAACATCTACTCAGATGGATGTCAGAACCTCCAGAAGAAAAATAAACAAGCTACCTTGTAGCTCTTCTGCTCATTCTGGTTTACAATTAAGGAGTGTTTTATTCAATTATTTTCTCATTTGTGCCAGGCAAACTCCTTTGAGTTCCTGGATTCAGTCATCCTTGAACCCAAACTGAAAAATACAAGCAAGTTCCTCGGCTGCCCTGCAACCATGAACTGAAACACACTGACAATCCATCCTGCCCAGCCTCACTGGGATAGTCACCCCTCCCCAGCTGGCTGAGTGAATCCAACCACTTCATTCATGTATTTTGCACTAAGGTCTGGCAGTAAGAAATCAAATCCAGACACCCGTCAATGGGATGGGGAATGGCTTCCAGCTTTCCTGATGCCTCTAACACAAGCTTAGAAGGCAATCCATCTGCAAGCAAGTGCTGCAGACAACCTGTTCATCTCAGCACTTAGGGATGTACAGAGATCTGACAGCATATGTGCAGGTAAACATTGCCAGAGGACTGCTAGTATAAGATGCAGAGGCATCAGCAACAACACTGCAGCACTCACTGCACCAGGTCACACCCTGACCCCATCAAGAGTGTCTGCAGGATAATGAACACCAGCTCTGCCCCAGAGCATTTAAAAATTAAGACTGTCTTTGTATCTGGATGTTCTGCCCCACATCCAGTCTGTCGAAATCAGAGAACAGCTCAAAGCAAAAAAAAAAAAAATGTTGGAGGATTGATTCTAACATCTGGAGGTAGAAGTCCCACCCCTTCCTTGATCACACTCCTTGCTCCATGCTCAATGCTCAGAGCATTAATTGGAGAAGAAGTTTCCCTCTGGAGGTGACAATGGTGGAGTTGGCATATTGCTGGATCCTATGAAGAGGCAGCTCAACTTCGGCTTCAATTCATTCCAAACTTTACTCATCTATGAGTGGAAAAGGAGAGAAAAGAGACAACAAAGTAGGTAATTATTTCACCACACTGTATTTTAGCAGCAGTTTCAGAGTACTCAAAGGCACCACAGAAATTTGCTGAAGTATTTGGGGGAAGTCCAGCAGACCTAGAGGTAAAACCAAAATATGTTTGAATTCTCATTTGTCTTTGGGGAAAAAAACACCACCCAGAAGAACTCACCTCTTTGTGACCCTGGATCTGGGAGTTGACAAAGGCCCCCAAAATGTGAGATGTGAGAGGCAGATAGATGTGGATAAGCTGTGTCTCCTGATGCAGGCAATACAGAGAGAAGTAATTCCGCAGCTCCATGGTTAGGATAGCATTTTCTTGCTGAAAGGAGAGGAACTCAGTGAAATACATTGCCAGGAAGAAGGTGCCAAGGAGGTTCACTTGCAGCAGGAAAAAACAGCATTCCTCACCATACTAGCAATTCAAACACAACCAAGAAAGGCAGTTCCTGCACCCCTTTGATATGACAGCAACTGCACTTTCCATCATGCAGAGTGTTGCTTTCCACAGCTCCATAAGTGACACGTTGCCAAAGAGCCAGTAATGGGTGTTGTGGAAAACAAACAAGTTTTCTGTGTAGCACAGCAGGCAGCTGAAAGTACCCAAAGTAGAGGTTACCCCATCAGCCTTATGGCTTTCTGCCAACGTGACTGAGCTGCATAGCAGCATCATTACAGGAGTCCAGTACCACCCTTTGATCTCCCAGTCCTACCTCGACAATCCGAGACTCCAATTGCTCCACTGATTCTGGTTCTTTGTTCTGCACAGTGGCACTCATCATCTGCTTTTTCATCATGCTGTACTTATGCAATGCTCGCTGGTGCTTGTGCAATACCCCCTTCTCATGCCTTTCACACAGGTCCTGTACAGGAAAAGGGAAAAACAGGTGGAAGCTAAGAGGCAGCAAGCACACAAGCCAAGTACACCAGGAACACAAACACACGGTCACGCTTTATGTCATTTCTACGCTGCAGATTTCTGTTTGCTTTCAAGAGGGTCAAAAAATGTTGGCAGCCAAGAATTCAAGAAACAAGACTGCTTGGACTTAAACCATTGAGCTTAAGAGGCAATCTGAAGCATCACCTCTGCCAATACTTTGGATCTTACAAGGCCTCTTATCTTTTTTGTCCTTCTCAGTATTAAGCACTGGCAATTAACTGTGTTAGGAGCTTGCCATGTCCTTCTATTTCAGCCCAGGTCTGAGAATGTCAGGAGGGGCTGACACAAAGAGTTTCAGTAGGTGCTTCTGAGAAAAAAAAATTGTCTTTGACCAAAAAATCAGTATTAAACAATTCTTTCATTTGCAACTGAACTAATTTCTGGGACAACCCAGTGGCCATGTAATTCACTGCTTTGACTCAAAAGCAGACAAATCAGTAAAAAAAGTTAGCAGAGCCATATAGTTCAAGCAGTCATATTTTTAAATTACTTGCAGGGTTTGCCATTTGACAAATCCTCATCACAAGATGAGCAGATCAGTAAGGCCACAGAGCCAGCTAAGGCCAACAGCCACTCCCCTCTCCCTGCCAGACGTCCAGTTTGCCTCTGAACTGGCCTCCCAGACAGTTTTCCATCCAGTTGGCGTTACACCCTCTGGAGAGCACAGGCTTGCTCTAAACAACTTTCTCACTGGCAGAAGAACAGCAGAGCTCACTTTATAGGACTGGAGTAAATCCAGGAAAAGGTTCAGCTTCTCCACCACATCATTCTCTTCCTGTTTACCCTAGAAAACAAGGAAAAAAGTACATTTTATGTAAGCCTGGCAAGAATCAACACCACAGCTCTTCACATCCTTACACCATGCAGGCCCTCCACTGTATTCTCCAGGACACATCAACACTTACACAACTGCAGCAAAAACCTTTCAGATGGCACTGGAGTGTTTAGTCTTCAGTATGCAGAACAAAGACCTAACTGGAGCAGGAACAGCTTTTCCAAATGACTGATCATTAGAACAAGAGGAGTTAGTTTCCCAGTACTGTGTGTCAATCCTTTCAGATCTCTCTGCCTGGAATTTCTTGCTTTTGCAGATTCCTCCCATCTTTCATCTTCCCTTCTCACAAAGATAAATCCAAATCCATTAAGGCCATAAATACCTGCATGTTCCCTATAACAGTTCATGCATCAGAAGGCAGAGATGAGACACCGAGTTAAAGGTCACTAACTTTTTTTTTTTTTAATTAAATACTGTCTTTTCTTCCTGCATCAGTAATGCTCTCTGGAGCATAAACTCTGGAGAAAAAAAGACCTGATCCATAAGAGCATGCTGAGTATTTTAACATGATGAGTTGAAGTGAAGACAAAATTATTACTTTTCCCTCCCTGACTGTCATGTTCTCACATCATTCTAACAGTCATTATCACTCTGCACACTTACACTTCTGTTTGAGTGACTCTGAATGACTGTTTAAGGACATGAACGTTGAAAACTGATTCAGAGATAAGTTTTGGATTATTCGTAGCAGATTAATAAAACAGAACACAGGACTTTTGGACAGTTTGGTAGATCTTAACTTGTGCAATAACAGTTTGAAATTGAAAATTAAAGCAAGCTTTTCCCTCCTTTCCTTTATATTCTACCCATTATATTCTACCCTACTTAAGCACAGTCCAGGTTTTACATTCAAGCTTGAACAAGCAGGCTGATGGCTGAGGATGTGACTTTGGACTGCAATCTCCCTCTTAACTCTTTAAGTGCCTACATCCCCAAAGCTCATGGTTCAAGGTGAAACTTACTGTAGTGACACACCTCCTTCAGTTTACCAGAAGGAAATAAATAAAATAAAAAGAAAAGTAAAAGAACTCACCTGCTGCACAGCCTTGTCTGCCAAAAGTGCAAATTCAACAGACAAACCCTTCAAGGCTTGTTTCAGAGTCCCCCATGTGCTATTATTCAAAGCAGCCCAGGAAGGAAGCGGTGTAGTGTCTGAGCCCAAAGCACTAGGAGGAAATAAGCAGCATTCAGATGGAAGAGAAAAATCACACTAAGTAGATACACTTACTTGCAAAGAGCAGTTCAGAGTTTCAAGTCTTTCTAAACAGCTCACAGTCCTGAGCCACTACTGCACAATTACAAATGCAGAGCTGTGTATACACTGGGGGAAGAGACACTAGAACAAGTACCTAAATGTCAAAGTATTTCTATTTACTTTTGTCTTCCTCTGTGGAATGCAAACTTAGTGGAAAGCATTTTCTCTTGTTACAGTAGGCAAAAACGTTATTGTGACCTACAGCATATGCTGAAATACCCATTCTTACCAGACCCTTTGTAGGTAAACCTTAAAACATTTGTGATTTCTGAAACAACAGCAGAACCTACCTTAGCTCCTTGCCAAATATGAGAAGATCTGAGGCATTATCAATGGCTCGAGAAGCTATCCTCTCTGCACGGTCCCGAAGCTTATAAAAGCTGTTATAAATATTCCTGATGAGCTCCCTGCTGGCAGCAAACTGGGCCTGGATGTCAGCTGGAAGGAAGTCCTGAAGAAGTGCAAGAGAGATTAATAGTGGACAAATCAGAGGCACAGTCACAGAGGTTAATTGTGGGCACAGTAGGGCACACAGTAGGAACAGAGAGGTTTCCCTCTTGTGCTTGCTCTCTCACACCATGCTGTAACAACCCTGAAGAGATGAGCTTCATAATTTAGGTGTCCCAGTCAGCTGGCATACATTTATCTCTACTTTTAAAAGGCAGAAAGAAGTTAAGATACCAGATTACTGACAAAATCTGCCACTCTGCCATGCACTCCATGCAGTTAAAATGGAGTTCATCATGTTACTGTTAGTAACTGCCAGCCTGGTGAGGTCCAGCATGTACTAAAAGTTCAGCTCTTTTTGACCTGGATATCACTGGTAAAACACCTGAATTAAGCTAAAAGTTGCAAAACCTTCTTCTAGCATTGCAAGAACCTGAACGACAACTTGCTTTAAAACTGCTCAATGAACACAGTGGATTTAACATTTAAAATTTAATATTTAGAACTTCCTGTAGCACTAATTACTGGTATGAACAGATTTATGGAGAACTTATAACTTCTCTGTAGCAATCCAAATTACTCTCCCACAAAAAGAAAATTACAATAGACAGAATGAGGGTATGATCACATGAGGAAGAAATCAATCTAGATATTCGCTTTTAATTGTGCAGTATGTGCATGTTTGTTACGTGAGTACAAGTAATTACTGCAAAATGCATTCTGAGCAAGATTAATTGTTTAATAGCTATACTCACGAACCAGCATTTAGCTAGAAATATCAAGCCCTCAAGAGTCAAATATTTATTTGATCTTTTCAATAAAATTACAAGTTTAAATGTCCTTCAGACTTCGGAAACAACTCACTTCTACCTGATCCACCTGGAGGAGGGAGGCATTTAAACCAGATTAATATATTGCAAGAAATTCACATACCTTAGCCTGTGTAGCTAATCTGCAGGTCATAAATTCATCTCCTACACCCTGGACCAGCTCTCTTAGCTTATTCTGTACATCCTGGAAAAGATACAGAATCAAATGAGTATGAAAGGACTAAGAAATGCATAGGCAGCTCACCATGGTCTCAGATATATCACGACAGTAAGATACAGCATAGCTGATACAGCTTTATCCAGGTTAGGTTAAATTTAAGAAGCTAAGAAACAGCTGTAATTTTCAAAATACTACACTTCTAGCACTGAGTGAAATTACCTTCCACTTTCCAGCTGCAGAAATATCCACTGAGAAAAAACTGCCCTTATCACTGGGAGCAACAATGTGTCGGTCAAAAGCAATTCTGAACTCTTGTGCCCAGTGAAGCAGTTACAGGAAGATATGCAGACTGAAGACAATTGCTAACAAGTACTCACTGAGCCACTGAAGGACAGGAAGAGTTTCAAGAGCACATCTTCTGAGAAAGGGGGATGCCGAGCCACCAGGTTGATAAAACGCTTCAGTGCTCTCCTCCTCGATTCTATGAATTCTCTATCAGCTAGAGGAAGAAACATTAAATTTTAATTAATGCACCACATATTTCAGGTGCTCAGAAAAAGAAGCATTCAGTTCAATAATTTCTTTGTGCTTGCAACCTTTGCTACAGCACTGCACCAGAATCAAAGAAGGATTACGTGTTGTCTGTGTGCTCCCCGAGACAGATTTTTTTGAACTGACCACCAGAAAAAATATTCCCTCAAGTGCTTCTTTGCATCTAATTGAATCCCAGAGTGTACATATATATATATATGTGTGTGTGTGTGTGTATTTATTTTTGTGGGCTGGGTCAGGTAAGCAGGATAAACAATTAAGTATAAGGCTTGAAGCCTCCACTTACAAATTCTGGGCATGCAGAAAGTTTTCTTCCTCTGAATCAATTCCATAGCTAATCCCCAGAGAGGACCTCATTCTGTTTGAGACTCCTGGGAAATGTACAAAACATGGCCTCTTGTCCCTGCAAAGATCACTCTGCCACTTTTAAAGTGATCATCACACAAATCATTAGATTTTTTTGCTCTCTATTCTGAAGCATTATCTTCAGTGTGCTGCATCCTCAACTGTCCCTCCTCCAAACTTTAAAGCATTTTGGGGCTAGTGAGAGAAAAAAGGGATGGATTTTGGGTTTAGTTGCTTGTTCAAGATCAATGCCCATCTTTTTCACGAGGTATCAGGAAGTACTTTGAAAGACCTGCACAGCAACCTGCAGCAACCTACATGATCTGCTTCACTTTGCTCCCAAACAAGCAGAGCAGATCCATCCTCCTTTACCTGACAGCCAGATCAAAGTAAACCATCATGAAAATAAGCATAGAATCCTAGAATAGCTATGGTTGGAAGGGACCTTAAAGATCATCTAGTTCCAACCCCCTGCATGGGCAGGGACTGTAACTTAGTAGAGGAGAATACAGAGTATAAGAAGCACACAGCTTTGCCCATCCTGCTCTGGGAGTAAGGAAGTTGCAAGAGTCACACATTTACACTAATCCATCAAATCCTGTGTCCTGCAATTCCATTTATCAGTCCATTAACCTACACAAGAACTCCACATTCAATTTCCTTTTTCCTGTTTGTAGTTTCTATTAAGACCACCTAAACAGCTTTTCTATATGCAGGGTCACTGGACTGAAGGCAATCATCACTCTCTGCCTTAACAAAGTTTTGGTCTGCACCCCTACCACAGTTTGGGAACTAATCCTATCACTTTTTCTTAAATATACAGTATTTGTGGGAAAAAATGCACCAGTGAATGCACAGAAATATCAACACTTTGGCAACACAAGGAAATAACAGTGACTGATACATGATATCTACCAGTAGCTTCTTTGAAGCATCCTCTCTCCACTAAGATTAACCAGAGGTCATTTTGCTTACAGGTGTTGCATGAAGTGGAAATTCTGGCTGAGAACACTCCATCAGGCCTAATGCAACAGACAGGTTTTCACAACCTCAAAAGAAAGGTCTTTATAATTTCCATTTCCATTCCATCATGAGAATATATGACCACTGAAGCTTTTCAGCACTGCTGCTTTACTTTGTTCCAGTTCACAACACACCTTGCTCTACTCATTGTTTACCAATTTCTCTTTACTGCAGCAATAGACTCCTTGACTGAAATCTATTATTTATTGAAACACATTAAGCCGAGCAGCATAGGCAGGGGAGAGGACACTGAAAACCTTGTTCTTTCACAGAAAAAGTAGAAAACAAGACAGGAATCTATACAGTTATGCATCATCTGAAATAACAGAAGTTTAAAACCAGTGCCAATATTTCAGATTGGTGAAAAATATACCTGAAGGAGCTTTGATATGCTTTCAGTCTTGGGACACTTCATTGGTATCTATTCTAACAGCTAAAACATACTTGAATGAACTGATACAGTAATTCCAGCCTCAGTTTTTAGTTTCTGGTTATCCTAAGCAGGTCAGCAAGCTCCTTTTCAGAACAGGAACAAAAAAGGGCAATGACTACTTTAAGGCAGTTGGAGTTGGTTTATTTGCTAGGAAGAGACTTTTTTTTTTTTTTTTACATCAACTGATAAAGCCTAATGACCATTGCCTGCATCATAAAACTTCTGTGCAAGGTAATACTGTAACAGGCAGTGCTGAAGCTGCCATCACTGTTTGGAGTCCTCTCTAGGTGTGTGTGAGCTCAGGAACCTACACTAATCCTGCAGGATCAATTTCTGCTCTAAAAGGAGAAGCAATTTTGCAGCTCCTCTTCAGTTCTTAGCCTTTTAATATAGATACTTTATTTTTATATTCTTTACTCCCAATATTGAAAAATAATGGGATTTTCGCAGGTTTTTTTCTATTCTGAATACTTCACAAAACAAAGCACTAAAATACATATTACAGTTGTTGAAGAATATGGTGGCAATCCTACACTTGTAACACTACGGCACTGATGGTCACAACCCATGTTCCTAAAAACCAATACCTGCAACTCTGATATGCTTTTGTATGGAATTACACCTCAAATCTTACCAGTAAAGTTATCAGATACTGAACTCCCATGGAAAGACTCCCCACATTTTACATTAATATCTCACTTACTGGGAATTTCCAGGATTACAATAATACCTCCAAATCGTGTGTTATAACCTGAAAGTTGTTTCTCAGGCAAACAAAGACATTCAACCATTTAAACATTTCAATAGCATCACTTTGATCACACTTGCTCTGCAACCCCCTTTGGTCAGAAGAAAGACCCAGGTTTACCTCCCAGCATTCTCTTTGGTGGAAGTGCTGGCACCATACGATATGGAAACTTCTGAAGTAACATCTCATGGAACACCACAAAGTCATTATAGCGTCTGTAGACTGAGCATTTGAATCTCTGCAAGTAATGAAGGGAGGAGGAGAAATCAATACACAGGCTGGACAATCAGCAGCATTGCCATCTCCCCCCCCCCCCTCCATCAGCTGCACTAATAACAAAAGAAAGAAATCAGACCCAGAAACTACAAGAAACAACCTATTTTCTTTAGAGGCCTTGTGGTAGGAAGGAAGGAGAAGACTCCAAAAATCAACCTTTTGATTATGATAGACATGGCATTACAGTCCTCTTGAGAGTAAGATTTTCTGTTAAAAATGTTAAGTCAGATTTCATTCACGTATCAGACAAAAGAAACAAGAAAATGGAGAGGAAGAGGTACCCCAATAAGTTACAAATATCCCTGAATCTGCTGTGTTTCCATACCATTACTCCCTCCAACTCTCTGGTCTTCCAAATTACACACAGTATTTAGAAATACTGCTGACACTCTTGAAGTGCTCTAAAGAGCTCTTCTCTTCAAGTCCTGCAAGTCCCTGAGCTCTAGCTCTTATGAACTTTCTCTAAACAATTTTCAAATCCAAAGGTGGCAACACAGTCTTAGATTATGTAAGGTAATTATTAGACCAAGTGACTGATATTTTAAGTGAACCCCACAAGAGAAACTGACTTCTCACTGATGTTAGATTTATAAGCAAGGATTGAAAGTTCCTTTAAAACCTCAGTCCTTCTCCTAGATCAATAAGATCTTAGATCAATATGTAGAAGAGGCCAAAGAAACTTTTTTTCCATTCCAAATGGAGTTAGGAAGCAGCTAGAATAAGTCACCTTAGGAGAAAGATATTTTTAAAACATAATACATGAATAAAAACCTCACAACCTCCCCCCACTATTACTACAGGTTCAACAACTGCAGCAGCTCATAAGAAACTTTGCACAGCACTATACCCATTCTGTGTTTGCATTGCAGGTCATCCCCTATTTATTGGGGCACCTTGCATTTTCAAAACCAAAGCAGAGAAGCACAATGTAACCAGAGCACACTGGACACAGTCCTTAGGGCCTCCCTCTGTCTGCTCTGAAATCTGACAAATCATTTGTGTTGCAGATCTTAGCTGAAGCTCAAGGCCAAGCTATGCTTCCTTTTTGAGGAACTATCACATTGTATAGCTCCAACCATAGGAGAGATGGCAGCAACTGAAAGGAGCTGGCAATAGATTCCTAAATTCAAATCCCAGAGAGAGACCAGAACAAGCTCACTAAATTCTGCATCCTGAAATCACAGGCAAAAATAACCACAGAAGCATTCACTGTCTGACCTTTCCCCTCACAACAGCCTTTGACAAACTTACAGAAATAACACCTAAAGCTCCATGACAGACAAGTGACCCAAATCTGCCACTGAATATGTGCAACAGTGACTGCAGCAGTTTGAACACTACTTCATTGCTGATGTTTTGGTGGCCTGAGAGACCTAATTTCTTCATGGTCAGAGGACAGATTTCCTTGTTCTAAAAACAAACAGAAGGTACTGGAGAGCTATTTCACTGGCTGCTCTATAAATAGGAAAGGATACATCTTCAATCTTCCCTTACACCAAGAGCTCAACCTACAGGTCAGGACTGGAGCAAGTCAGCTGGAAGTGGCCTAAACTTTGCAGAAGGCTTTGCATGACCTTTGCTGTTTATGAAGGATTTCAGCTTAGCATTGCCAACATGATTTCTTCACTAGCTCAAACCAGTTTAAAATGCCCACTCGCCTACACCAACCCATTATGAAAACATTCCCTTTTCCATGTTACACATCAGCTTTTGTACAGAGCTCAGGCTTCCAGCAAGTAAACCAGGAGACCACCCATCAGACCTGAGTTAGAAGATGCTCCTTCCATACTGCAGCCCAGGTCAGGAAAGCAGTGCTACCACATTTCAAGTTAAGCCCATACAACTGGCCTGCTCAAAGCCAACATCACTCAGTACCTCTTTCAACTTGGATAAAACCTGGCCAGCAGCAAGCACACAGACATTCTGCAGGTGATACATTATCACTAAGACCAATGGTTGTTCACATTACCTTGCTGGAAACCTCATATTCCACATGTTTCAGAAAAAGGCCCTTCTTCTCAGGTATAAGCTCCACCTGCACACTATCCTTGCTCAATAGCTCTTGGAGGGTGTGGGAAAGCAGCAGTGGATTTCCCTGGGGTGCCTGCATTAGAAACTGTTCCGGTTCCCTTGGTTCACTTACGGGAGGCTTTGCCAAATCTAAAAGACAAAAAGGGAAAAAAACAGTCCAGTAGACCTGATAAGATAAAGAAGTAGCCTTAAAATATTCTGTGTTCTTGCTCAGTGCTCCCACAAGTGGTGCAACACAACCAGAACTACAGTCAAGCCACTCCCCAGGGAGCCTGGGCTATTTCACCCACGTTCAAGACATTGCTACCTCCTTCTTCCCGACACCCAGGAGCACCACCAATTAAAGCCAGTCAGAAAGACATCTCTACTGAGCAAAAGAAGAATCACAGGCCAAATTTGTTCAGTGAATCAGCTAGGAGGCCTGCATTTCCTGTCTGTCCAGCTCCCACCACAGCAGGATCTGCCAAAAGGAACAAAACCCTTGCTCAGCACTTTTGGATCCTGCCTAGAACAACTCATGGAAGGAAAGAAAATGTGTTATTTTACTGCACTGCAGAAATTTAATACATTAATTTTACATGTCATTACAAAGGAAGAAGACACTTTGTTTGATGTATTTTTATTAAACTCTCTGAGAGTATGCTAGAGTGGGCATGAATTACAATAACTTACTGTGTCAATATGCTCAGGTTCAAAAGCAGGGGAAAAAGATTCCTGACAATGGCTTCCAACCCAACAACTCCTCAATTACAGCAAACTCTGGAAAAAAATCCTACAAATATGCCTGTTCCACGGTTTGTAGCTAAGACCAAACATCTTTTTACACTTAGTTTAACCATGGCTGGACAGTTTTGATCAGAGAGATTCTAAATGATTCTCAGCCAGCTGCAAAAGTGAAAAAAGATGGTTCTTGAGAATATGGCCCTGGGGGAGAAACTACATCAAAGAAAGATGACAATTCAGAATGAATGCTCCCTCACTTAATGACTGATTGCAGCCCATTATCTCAATTTGACTACATAAACACACATATCACAGGACTGTAAACTAAGCTCATGTTGCTGTTGAAAGAAATGGGGCTTTTTCTACCCCTTTCACACAAAAGACACGAGGTGAGGAATGCTGATATAATCCTGGAATCTATTCAATCCATACCTGAGTTCTATTTTCCAGTCTGGAAAAGATGGGTTACTTCCTCTCTGCATGTGGCTACTGAAGAAGAAAACAGCAAGCAAGCTCTTTTACCAAGTAAATAGAATGCTCTGATGAAAAGGTACCTAGAAAAGCTAGGCAGTAGAACTCACCCCTTCCTGCCATTCTACAGAAATTACACCCTGTCTTCAACAAATCTAAAATTTTGAGAACACCAAAAAAACCACCAGTGAAGCAAGAACCACTTATTTGACCTTTGATGCAAAGTTCAAAATAGTCAATAACTGTGTAAGAAATTAACTCAAAAGAAGATAAGAATTTGTATCCTTAACTTGGAAGCCCTAACCTCCTGATAAGGATTTCCCACCAGTTCCTTCCTGTGCTCTAGGCCCTGATAAACGGGAAAACCAAGTAACCTCTGATTCCTCAGATAGACAGCTTCAGAACAGCATCTTCATTCTCTGCTCTATAAAAGGGCTTCAGGAAACCAAACCAAATCCAGGACAAATGACCTTATCCCACATGTCTCATCAGGCTTTCGTGTCCTGCTCGTGTGACTCAGAGAAGCAAGTCTTAACACCTCTGGTTTAATAGAATAATATATTACTTACTAACCCCACCCACATAGCAGCTTGTAAAAAGCTGTTGTTACCTGACAGAAATCTGTGGTAAGATAATGCAAACTAATTCAGTGTTGACATGGGATTCTGCTGGATAAAGTGATACTATATCTGTATATCCACTTTACAGATCCACGCTGAAGTGAGAAGGAAAAAAAGAAAGAAAATTCACAATACAGAAAGCGAGGCAAAAGATTTTCTAGTGTAGAAAAATCTTTGCCCAGCTGACCTTTCACAAGGAGAGCAA
Source organism: Calypte anna (assembly GCF_003957555.1). Classification (NCBI taxonomy): domain Eukaryota; kingdom Metazoa; phylum Chordata; class Aves; order Apodiformes; family Trochilidae; genus Calypte; species Calypte anna. The sequence continues at coordinate 4,895,589 of NC_044260.1, read as the reverse complement.
AGCAGAATAAAACCATGCTATCAAGTGTCAAAATACACACAACAAGAAGCTATGGAAAGCCCAAACCAGCCCTAGTCTGCAGAGTGGGTTCTCTGGGTGCACACCCATGTCATTTTTGGGTTTAATTGCTCAAGACAGATCAGTGAAATGCAACATGACAGAGGAAATTTTGCTGTTCCTCCAGTGCACACACACACACACACACACACACACACCTCCATGGAATTTCACAGTCCTGCGTGGTGCCAAACCACTGGCTCACATTTCAGAGACACTCATAGCAAGCTGGCCTCCCAAAGAGAGGCCAGCCAAAATGCAACCCACCTACTTCCCTGAGAGCAGTGCCAACCTGTACTGATGCAACACTCCTCCTGCTTACTGAATCGTATTCCCTGCTTTCCATCTTCCTGCTGGCCAACCAACAAAGCAGGGCTTTCATGGCACAAATTGTTCCCTAAACGGACCCAACGCTGTCTGCTAAACGACTGAAACTCCCAGTGGCAAAAGACAGGTATCAGGAGAAAAGATTCATAGGGTGAACCCTATAGTGAACCCATCAGTATTTCATCTGATGGTCCTGGAACCTGCAGCATGACCAACCAAACTGATGCTGAGGACTCAGACCACCCCATGAGACAACTACAGAGCAAAGTCCCACGGAGAGATCCAGCCAAGACTCAGCATTCCTTTGACAACTGTGTCATATTGCCCTTTCCATTTTTAACACACTGCCAGCTCTCATCAAGTTATTCACTAAATTTGCTTTCTCAAATTCACTTTTGGAAATACCTTATTTTCATTAGCAGTTCACACACTTGGCTCTCCCTGAAATACTCTGTAGCTTCTTTGCATCTCAACCTTGTCTGAATGTGTTAGATCATACAAATCAGACAACCATTGAAGCAAGGTTTAATAATTACCACTTAACTAATAATCTCAGCGTGTTTCATATCAACAAGACAGCAGCTCAGGGTGAATCTACACTCTCAAACCCTGGTCTGAGAACATAAGAAGACACTGAAGATGAAAACACTTTTATCACTGCATTAACACTCACCCTGCAGAGCAGTATATACTGGAGCTATTCTGCAGCCCACTTCTCATCCTACTTACTAAAGAGTCAATTCAGGAATAGCCTCCAGAGCCCTAGCCAGGAATGGTGGATAATAGTGGGAACTCATTGGTATGAGCTCCTGTGTTCAACCAGTAGAAGGATTTACATGCATTGTAACTAAACACTTAACGCTTCCCATCACGCACTCCCTGCTCCAGAACAGCTCATTTTAAAACCATTCCCTTTGGTTTCAGTAGATTATTACCTAGTAAAGTTTATATAGAGAGAGCATTAAGTGATTACAGAAACGAGGTAAGGATTCCTCCTCTGGAACACAGGGAAGCAGACAAGATAAAAATCAGCTTTTTTGTGCAAGCTGTCCCTTCACTACAGCAGTTTCTTGATCTGTTGTCAATAAAATGCCAGGAAGTGGCCTGGTAATAACTGAAAACAATTTGATATAAAACTTCACAAGAATACACTTAAGCATACAAATGCAAACAAGCAGACAATAAGATAACATAAAATAAAAGTTTAAAGAAGCACTCAAAACATAGCTCAATTATTTGTTTGGTTGTAAGGGAAAAAAAAATTAAAACATTGCATAACACTTTTTTTTTTTTTTTTTTGGTAACAAGTCAGGCAGCCTTTGGACCAAAAGGAATTGAGAAACTTACACAGAGAACAACTGAAATAGAAAGCTCTGCTACTTTATACCACATATTTCACACTTAGGTTAGCAACTGCCCTTCATTACTCCCATTTACACAACTCCACAGCAGTCTGACCTCCATGGAGTCACCACCTTCCCCAATCAAATGTTCTAAACCTCTGCATTGATGAAACCCGAAGTAAAATTTCAAGTGTCTGATCAGTTGCACACAGGTTTTACATCTGAGCAAGCACATATAGAAAAGAGCAACACAAGGACTGGAGGCACAGGTAGTAAATTACAATACAATTCCCTATTTCAGTTCTGCCAACCAAATTTGAGGGGTTTCTCTCTGTTTCACAGATAGCTGTTACTAACAACTCTTTATTTCACCAGGGTGCTAACCAGCTACATTTACTAGACACATTTAAATAGAAGGTGTCATAGAATTGTTCCATACAGCAGCAGCTAATTTACTAACAGGAGAAAGGAGCCTGAGAGGAGGCAAAGCCTTTAGGAAAAAGCAGCTGCAATTTCTTCTCCACCATCAGAAGCCACAGCCCTGTGAAGCCCAGGTGATCCAATTCCCTGGAACTGCAGGTGTACAAGAACTGGCTATTTCTGTACACAGATACCTCAGATTTCTCCCCAGCAAAAAAGAGGGCTCCACTACAAACTCCTGGGCCAGGAACACTGAAGTACCTCTGTAAATATTCATCAGCATTCCCCTTTCCCTTCTGTCTTCTTATGAAGAGCCTCAGGAATTATGGAAATGCCTTTCTCCCTTATTGTGTCCAACACATTCCTCCATAATTCCAGAATTCAGCATCCACATCAGCCTCTCAGAAAGCTGGTGCAGATTTCTACTACATCTCCAAACAGATTGCCCTCTTTGCCATTTTTTTTTCAGTTGGTTGTTTTGGTTTTTTTTTAGTCCTTACATAATTTGAAATCCCCTAAAACCAAGAAAAACAGAAGTTCCACAAAAAAAAGCCACACAAAACTTTCTTCCTATTTAGGGTTTTCACATTTTTGAGACAACCGTATGCACTTTGTTTGGGTTTGATTTGTTTTTTAAGGAATTTTAAACCATGCAATTCCTATTTAGAAAGGAGCACTGCAAAGGAGTCTGTTCTACCCAGCAGAGCTGATACACTGACCCATATTCAACACGGAGGAGAGGTCTGTATTTCCTAATAGGTTCAAAAAAAGTAATCATATTTAGCTTCACCCTAATTAAGAGATGGTGCAATAGTCTCTTTCCTCCTCCCTCCCAACAACTGGCTTGAAAATACAAGGTATCCAATGCCAAAAGAACACATGATAAAATAATACACATACTATCACAAAATTAGATGTTGGAAAACAGGCTCTAACATTTTGTTTTACTTCTTAAAAAAAAAAGCAAACAACAAACTCAGCTTTCTCAGTGCAGATGTCAAATATGCATCCTGTGCTGGCTGGTCTGGTTTTGGTTTGGGTTTTCTTGTTTGTTTTCTTTTCTTTTCTTTGTTTTTGAGGTGTTGAGGGCAGTTATGGTTTGGGTTTTTTTCTGGTGGTTGTTTGTTTGGGTTTTTTTCCAACAAAGTTTCAGATTGTTATTCAGCACTTGGTGCATTTCAAGATGAAGCAAAGCGGTAAATGGCACAACTCAAAAACGGTCAGGTGAGGTTATTTAAGCTTTATTTCATAAGAATAAAAAAGCACTAGTATTTCTGCATTCCCCTGCAGCTACAGGCATCTATCTGCTTACAAAAATATTGCAAGAACACACTGCAGAAGGAAAAAAATAAAGAGTCCAAATCCAAGTTACCTCCTCCCAATATCAAAGAGTAAATCTGTGTGACAGGAAGAGAGAAGCAACTTCAAGCTTCATGCTCTGTTCTTTTAACTATGCTGTTAGATCATCACAAGATTAATTAAGCAATTTCCTAAGTCTGGGAATACAAGGAACACATTCCAGTTGCAAGTCAGCCACAAAGCCTAAATCCCAAGCTGTAACAAACAATAAAGGGAGACTGAGCTACAAACATTGAAGAAATAACAGGATTAGGGGAGAAAAAGCCATAGAGGAATGTTCCCAAAGACTATGGAGACAGAAAGTCAAATCCTCACTAGGATTGCTAGATCCCAGCTCACAATGGAAGGTTGCTCAACTATCACACCCAGCTCTAACAAAAGAGCTGAAGTGTAAAAATTCAGGCCCTAAAAGGTAACCCAACAAGCAGCACCAGATACAACTGTTCTACAGGAAACTTTTACAAGGGTATTTTAGCTTAATTATAGAATTGCCAAGTTTTTGCAATCATCTTTTCTTATACAGGTTGAGAAAACACCATCAGAAGTTTTTATCTTTTTGCTTCTCCTCTTCCTTGTGCATTTCTCACCCTCTTAATCACTCTGGGGAAAAACTCTCTTAGTATTCAAACATTTAAAAATGGCATTCTCCACACACTACATCCTCCCAACAGCTTTTCTCTATATTTAGAGGAAGCTCATTGGCATCTCAAATTCTGTTAACAAGCAATCATCAAAGCTTCCCTCCTTCCATACCTGTTCCACACATCTGTAATTGATCCATTTTTTTCCACCAACCTGTATCACTCCACAAAACCTTGAAGATTGTGGGGGAAATCAGAGTGGTCACGTGCAAATTCTACTCTCTACAACTGGTACAGGCCTCCCTACCAAACCCTCCTCCAGGCTGCACACAAAGTTAAAGATTTACCACCAGAAGAAAAGCAGAAATCATTGTCCCTCCCTCCCCAGCCAGCACACCTGGATTAGCTCACTGCAAAATAGCCTCAGGTGGCATCAAGGAGGGGGAAAAAAAGTCAACACAAGCAACTTTGCAAAACTGACTTCAGTGTCTTGGATATTAACCTTTTTCTTTTATCTTTTGATTGTTCTAAAGTACTTTTAATCCTTCAGAATAAAAAAGACAGCAGTTGCTTATACTGTCACAGGTGGGCATCAGCAGCCCCTGTCATTATTACTCGGGAGATTTAGATCCTCCTAGAATAGCCATCAGTTTCCAAAAAAGTTACATACTGGCATGAAACTTCCAGAATCACTGAAACTGCAGAATGATGCTAGAAATAAAAGCACTCCTGCTTTCACAGCATTTCTTTTTTTTTGTAAGACCATTAGATACCTACTTTCAGTCTTCAAAGTATAAGCTTAGTCAAGGAAAGACAGCTTTTCTCAACAAGGCTGAGCACATCAGGTACAGAAGCACCATCACCAGTGCAGAGGTTAATCAGGCCAAGAACATTCAAAAACAACTGTTTTATCTCTAGAAAGCTCCTGAAGCAGATGGTAAATCTGTAATAGACATACCTGAACAAGCTCGCTCTTTGATACAGTAGGACATTTTTTTTTCCACAAAGGCTGCTGTTCAATATCCCAATATCTTACATCAGTCCTGGACAGAAATATTCCAAAATAATTTATTTATAAGCATTGTCTGCATCAGGAGCATCACAGGCTTATCAAATGCACACTCACACTGGGTCCTGAATATAATCCAACCAAACCATTTTTTCCTGTGTGAAGCTTACCCACTTGTAAACTCTACCATTTTCTCTTAGCAAACAGAGAAAAAAAAATACTATGCACAGAGCAGTATTGCCAGTATGAAACTTTAGCCACTTTAGGAGAACTCGAGCAAACTGTACTATCCTGTTTCCCTCAGTTTAACTTTTAGGAGCCTAGAGTGTTACTTTCTAAATCCACGCAGGACCTTCCTCCGTTTCTCATTTCACAAGTGCTGGCAGCATTTCTCTGCAAGTTTCTCGGTCCCAGATTCAGCAGCACGCTCCTAAAACTTCAGCATTTGAAGCTGCTGCTTCTTTACCCTGAATCTGCTCTTGGCTTGGGTCAGTCGGGAGCAGACGTGGCCTCTGCCCGGGACAGTGACATCGCCCACTGAACCGCTCCAGAAATCGTTCCCCCGGGTTCGTTTTAAGGAAGAGGGACAGAAGGAGAAGGGGGGGCGGAGTGTCAGGGAGACGAAATAAAGCCGTTTCAGCACTCACCAAAACGCCGCATGACCCTCTAGAGGAAAGGTTCTGGTTCGTACCCGTTCCCCCTGGGCCGCTCCCGGTCACACCTCCCCGCCGGGGCAGCCAAACCCCCCGACCCGCGGCGCCCACCAAGGCTCTGCCCGTATTTATTATCACCAAGGGGCAGAGGCCACCCTAGCAAGGGGAGGGCACTCCCCACCATCATCATCGAACCGGCACCACCGGAGGCCCGGCCGTGGCCTGGCGGCGGGGCACCTCCCTCCCCCCCGTTCTCCCCGTGCGGACCGGGTCTGAGAAGGGGAAGGCGGCGCCGCCTCTTTACCCTCAGGTTATGGCGGGGAGAGCGGTCCCCATCTCTCCCGAGGAGCCCCTCTCAGCTTCCCCGCACCGCCCGCAGGAGGGAACGGAGACAGCGAGCCCAGGGCTCTGCCTCAATGCCCGCTGCCCGCTCCCGCCCCGCGGGCACCCGCCGTCCCGTACCTGTGCCGGTACCCGCCGTGCCTGCGGGCGCCTCGCCGTCCATCGCGGCTGCAGTCATGTGAGGCCGGGGCCCGCCGGCCGCCCTCCCCTTCCTCCGCAACGCCCGCCTGTGGGCGCGGGCGGAGCGGGCGGGGAGAGGCCGCCTCCCGGGGGGCCGAGGCGTGGGGAGGGAAGGAGGGAAGGGGTTTGCTCGATGGGGGTTTTGGGAGAGGACTCGTCGCTGGCCGACACGGGGTGGCCCTCGCCCGGTCCAGCGGTGCCGCCACCACCAACACCACGCACCCCCCGTTTCGGGTGTCCTCGTGTGTCCCGAAGCCGCTGTCCCACCAAAGGTGTGGTGGTGCTCAGGTGCCCAGCAGCAGCACCCCAAGATTCTGCGGTGCAGAAGGATAGCACTTCACCATCATGTCCCCGAAGACAACACCTGAACACAAACACTTCCAACACAAACTTCAGGTCTAGGGGCTCAAGGGTGCCGGGTACCTCTCAGCTCCCTCCTCAGAAGGGCTCAGACGGCACTAACCCATCCCTGCTCTTGACTGGACTGCTCAAAGCACTTCTAAACCACTTCGAGATTAGCAATAAATCTTTCTGACACCTTAAAATATAGAAGTGATCGGCTCATGGGCTTAACACAGGTTTTATTCTGAAATATTTTTTTTCCCCCCTGTAAACTGTAAAGGATGGTTTGCTGGAAATGTGAACTTAAGACAGATTTCATTGTGAGCTACATAAAGTAGATTTTTTTTTTTAATGCATTTGGATTTATATTAAGTATTACTGAAGATAAGCTGAAGTAGATTGATTCATTTTTCTGAAGGAAAAGCCATTGCAGCATGTTATGCTATATACTAGAAAGAAGGCAAATACTGTAGAAAATAAATAACCTGCTCAGGAAAGCACAGAAGTGCAGAAGTACAAGCCTTTGGAATTCAAATACACTTTCTAACACTGCACAAATATAAGAATTTCAGGTATGAATGCCTCTCATTTTATTAAAAGTTTTTTCCCCCCACTTCCTGTACTTTATTAGTCAGGAATAACGTGGTTGACACTGGTGAAAAATGAGGCATGTGTTTTGATTTTCCTGAAAACACCATCCAACGAGCAAGACACAAAAAGATGTGCAGATTCTGGACCTCCAGAAGTTTTGGATGCATTCACTAATTAATGCTCCCTGTATTTATTAATCACGGGAAGATATTTATCTCCCCTATATTTATAGAGAACTAAACCAGGAAATTATAAAATCAGAATTATTTCAGGTGCAAGTAATTATAATCCCAGTGCTCTCCCTTGGAACTTTTCATGCTGTTACAAAGACATGAATGACCTGAGTGATTTCTCCCTTCCCTTCTATCTCTTGCCCCAATGCTATTTCAGCTGAGATCCCCACAAGCGTGGGTGCAGACTAATGCTGTGTATGAAATTAAAAAAGCATGGCATTATTTAAGCTGAGAGGCCCTTCAAATCATGTTTATACAGCAGCCCAGAGGAGAGTTGTGCATGCTCAGCACTTCTGAAAACTAAGCACTATACATTTTTTTTTTTTTTGCCTATGCAGCATTTTTTGGAGAAAATGAATGGAGGAATCAACACAGTCTCATTTAGCTATAGATCTTTGATTGGTCTGTACTTAAGCTAATAGCATAACTATTTATTTGGTATAAATAAGACATTCTCAACTGAAGATTGCTTTTGAAATCCGTGGCAGAAGTCTTGAAGAAAAATACTGTGAAAAATAATTCAATTGCAGACATAATTTTTGAACAGGGGCAGAAAGATTGTTCTTGACATGAATTACTGTACACTTCCATATTTACTGTAAAGGAAGCATAAGCTTCTGGAAGACCTGTAGCATAAGGAAACTACAGTCACTGGAGAAAGGAAGAGCACGTGTCAGCAGGTTCCAGGTAACAAATATAAAGCAGAGTATGTGATTACCTGAGGCCCTGGCCTTTCAGTGTATCATTCTGTGCATGTCCCATCAGTATGAGATAAAATCTCCTACAGATCACAAGAGCTTGCTTACTCCTTCAGAATTCAGTTTAGGAAACAGTGCTGTCAGCTCCACTATTCTCAGATCACTTGCACTCAGTAAAATTCATGAGGCACTGCTGGTTTGACAGTTGTGTTATAAAAAGCCATTCCTGCTACATTTCTTTCCCCAAATTTCCTTTTGATTGGGAGTTTTGCATATGGAATACATACAGTAACAGGCTCCAGCTGCCAGTGCCAAAGTCTCTGGTTTTAAAAAGTTGTCCCATTTCCCCTCAGATTAAGTTGAAGACTGGAAGGCAAAGAATAGCAGAGAGATACTGGCAGAAGATGGGGAAGGAAGGAAGAGAAGATAAATAAAAAGTTGCTGTAACGTAAGGGAAAATGCAAAGAAAGGAAATGAGGATCCAACATTTGGATTCAGTGTTTAACCAAAGTGACTGTAAAAGTAGTAGTTAAGCTTGCAAACAGGAAGAAAGGTGATAGGCACAAATTGCATGTTCCAGCACCAGACAATGTGAGAGTGGTGAAACACAGGCAAGAGGGACCACATACAGGCTCCTAAAAGAGCCATGGGATCTTGAGGATCCAGCTGGGACCATGGATTGAACCACAGCGTGTCCTCACTTTTGGAAAAGTACATGGTTGTGATGACAGAGGAGGTAACAGCATTTTCTTTACACCTTGGTGTGGCAATGCTGCTGCAAACCAGGAAGGCAAAGTCGGATCAACTCCCGTGGTACAAACAGGGGGAAAAAAAAATGTCCACACGAAGCACTCCTCATAATTTCCATTCACAAGCATCGCCCATAGCTTAAATTTGGAACTGACTGGCTCATCCAGCTGAATTCGGGTGGTGTTAGGATGCCATCTTGTGACTACCTGATAAATTACAGAACTGAGGTTTCTTGGCCTAATTTCTTAAATAACTTCTCCAGAAACTTTAACAAAACACCAAAGATATTGTAATAGAAAACAGTGTCTAACTCTAACATTCTAAGTACAACACCTGGTATGCTCTTCTAACAATTTTTTTTTTTAATCCTGGCATTCTTATTCTGTGTATCTTGATTATTGATTGAAAGTACAGGGGTAAAATAAAGAAAACTATTGAAAACAAAACAAACAACAAAAGCAAACAAGAACTAAACATAACTCCACTGTAACACTCAAGAACTGTTATCTTTTTCCTCTAATAATGTCACTGGAACCTGAAGATAGTATTCAAGCCAAGCTCAAGTTCCTCTTATCACTTTCAATAACAGATGCATATTAAGAAAAAAAAAAAAATCATACTCGATACATTTGCAGCTTCCCAAGAGAGAAAGTAATGGTTTAATGAATAAAAGAGAGGTCAGCTCTTTCCGAAAGCTGGTCACTTGGTAGCCAGAATGAGAGAAAACTTCAGCAGTTTAAAATTCATACTAAAAGGTTAAGATGACGCAAGGTAACACTTCAGCTCCCTGGGAAGCACCAGAGAGGGACATTCCTCTGTCCTTCTGTCTGTGCCCCGGCCCTGGGAGGTCACTGTGCCCCTTGGGAAGCCTCTCCCGTTAACCCCAGGGTCGCAGCGGTGGTGCTGGCCGGATACCGCTATTTTTTACCTCACAAAAAATACTACTTAAGAAAAAAGCCCCACATAAGGCTCCCCAAAACAGCCCCTGCCCCGCTATACCCCAACCGGGCCCCTCCCGAGGCTGATGTGGCGACTGCCATCGGGCCGTACCATCCGGCCCCGCTGCCCGCAGGGGGGTGACACAGACTCCCCGGGCCCGTGTACAACCCCTCCGGTCTCACAGCACAGCGTGTGTGTCCCCCCTTGAACCATCTTGGTAGCGCCCATCGCCAGGCCTGGGCGAGCGCACGGTGGAAGGGCTGTAGGGGGGGAAGTTTCACCGCAGTGTCCGGTTACCTTCCGCCTGGCGCTGGGCAGGGAAACACATCGAGCGGCCGAAAACGCTGAGGAGGCTTCACTCGACGCCTACACAAGTCCCTGTCACGGGGCATTGCCCTTTCCTCCTCCCCCAAAAAATGGTTCGGCCGAGCCCCACCTCAGTCGACTGGAAGAAGGCGCCATCTTGGACTCCACCATAGTAAATCAGCACACAGGGGGAGCTCCGGCTGCCGCGGGGTGAGAAGGAGCGGAAGCCTCGGCTGTCCGAGCAAGGGAGGGGTGGAGACGGGGCCGCCAGCCGCCTCTGAGCGGAGGGGGCAGAAATCGGCGGTGATGGGCAGGCGCTGCGGCGGTACTGAGATTCCACAGAGCCTCCTTTCACCCCCCGCCGCTCCGCCCCAGTTAGGAGGCACCGTCGCGCGAGGCCTGCTGGGCTTGGCGCACATGGCCCGGCGGTAGGAGCCTTCACCCTCCCCCCGTCCCCGTCCCCTCCTTTCCCGGTCGCCGCTCCAGCGTTGAGCCCCATGCAGGACACCGAGGAGAGCCCCGCGGCTGCCGCCACGCCCGACGCCCCGGGGCCCCCCGAGGAGCCTGAGCAAACGGAAGGGGCCCCGGCGGAGCCGCCGCCGCAGCAGCAGCAGGAGGAGGAGGAGGAGGAGGAGGAGAAGAAGGAAGAGGGAAAGGGACAGGAAGAAGTCGGCGAGTCCGAGGCGCCGCCGGGGCCCCCTGAGCCGCCGCCCGCCTCCGAGTTGCCCCCCGCAGCCGCCGAGTCCGAGCAGCAGCTACCGGCGCTTCAGCCGCCCTCGCCTCAGCCGCCGTCCGGCTGCGAAAGCCCCGAGAAGGCGGAGGCCGAGCCCAGCTCTGAGCCGCCGGACGGGGCCGAGTCCGAGTCCGAGCCAGCGGCGGAGGCCAAGACCGAGGCACCGGCGGAGGCCGAGCCGCCGGCAGAGCCCGGCGCGGCGCAGGAGAACGGGGAATCCGCTCCCGCCGTCCCGGCCGAACCCGAGGACGAGATTTCCTTCAGCGACCCCGAAGACTTCGTGGACGACATCAGCGACGAAGGTGCGGGCTGGGCCGGCGGCGTTGGCGGGAGGGCGGCCGGAGCCGGGGCTGGGGCCGGGGCCTGGGCCGGTCGGTGTGAGGGGAAGGGAGGGGCCGCGGGGAGGCGGGAGAGTCCCGGCCCGGCCCTGCCCGCCGCCCGGGAGAGCTCGGGAGACCGCGGCTGCCCCGGGCCGAGCCGGCTGGTGCCGGGCCGGGGGTTGCGGGGAGTGCCTGGGTCCGAGCCGTGTTTGCGTGGGGAACCGGGTCCACTGCTGGGAATCGCTCCGCTTCCCCCAGCCCCCCCGGGCCTGGCAGCTGGAGCTTCCCCCGTCTTCCCTTGGTGGCCTCTCCGGCCTGGCAGTGGGATGCTCGAAACTTGGAACACGTCTGGATCCCGTCCCGGTGTCTTCATTGAAGTTTCTGCAGGTGTATGTGTGCACCCTACGGTACCGTTTAATTGCTGAGCTCAAAACTGCTGTTAAACTTCAAGAACCGATCTGTGGGCTGCCCTCCCGAAACGGAATCGTCAACTTGTGTAGTTGGCGTTTGCTTCCCTGAGTTAAACTCAATTTTTTTTTTTTTTTTTTTTTTTTTTTTTAAAAGTTAACTTACTGGCTGGCTGGTTACAAACTAAATGCCATCGTTCTGTTTATTTCCAGCGAAATCATAAATACATAATAGGGGTTTGAGAAGAGTTGGTGTTCATGAAATTATGTGGGTAATTCATAACAAGAAAATAGGGAAAGAAGTCTTTCTGGCAGTTGAGGTTCTTTCAAAAGTATTGGATGTTGGCTGTCTCAAAAGGGCTAAGCCATTGTGTAATTCGATTTATAATTATGGGAGTACTTAGAAATAAATATTTAATTTTTTTCAGCTCACTCTTTCTAGAAAAGTCATCTCAGTTCTTGAATAGTAAGATTCTCGTTTTCACAATACTTGTTGAAGCACACATGCTGTTGTAGAGTCTTACATATGGGTATCCTATGTGTTAATAGGCCTAGTATGCTTTTTAAAGCATTTGATAATTTGTTCAGTCAGCTGTATCAGTCGGTGTAATACAGATGATGGATGTGCCTTCTAGTGTTCCCGTCCTGTGTTAGCATAAGAAAACACCAGAAAAAATACCTTAGATTAGAAGAGTGTTTGCTGTTCTCAGTTTAGTAGCCTGTACAGCTTTGAACTTGTATGTTTCTTTCAAGAGACTTTGGCAAAACTGTGTATACAATTACTTAGTTGGATTATTTTTGTCTGGTTAAGTGTTTGTGTGATACAATCTATCTACATCTAGGAAGATTATATTGAGAAAGCAGGCATATTTTTCATCCTCACCTCTTTCACTGTTAAGGATTCATTTGCTTAACTTCTCAGCTGTATGAATAATGCAGTGTTAGTAGCTGAATTACAGTATTGAAGTTTAGTCACTCTTGTTGGTCTGGCTTTCCATCTGTGTGTTACTTCTTAACCTCCTTATTCTCCTGCCTCTCCAAGGGGAAAGGCAGTCTGTCAGTGTCACTGAGCCAGGGCTGTTTCAGTGTTTATGGCAACATTACATCTTCAGGAACAGCTCTGAGCCTGAGCTTTAGGTTTGGACCATCCCAGATGCATTACTTCCAACTTTTTTTTTTTTTCCAGAATGGTGTGGCATGGCAGAACAGCTGATCAGAGTTCAAGCAGGAGAAGGGATGTGCCAGATAACCACCTAGGTGCAATGAAGCTTTGTTTCAAATAATGATAGTGGTCCTTAAAATACTGCCAGCTGAAGATAGCTGTGTACCCACCACACCCCTCTTCTCTTGTGGGTGGAATAAGAGCTGGCTAAACCAGCTTCTTACCCTTTGAAGGTTCCTTTGTTCACAATTTTGAATTTCAGGTAGAGAAATGGAACAATGTAGGATTTTGTCTTTAATCTGTTAGCCTCTGGTGAATCAAAACTGTGTTGCATTCTTGCACGTGAATCTAAATATGCATTTCTTGGGTTTGTTTGTAGGCCTACAAAGGCTTTTCTGAGAAGTGCTTATGGTAAAATGACTGATAGAGCCCAAAATATTATCCTTTTGTGTACTCTTGTAAGCCTCTGTGGAAATGTCCTTGTCAGACATGCTTTGGTTTTACATATGTAAAGTAATAAGCTGTTAAAGCTTACAGTTACAGAAGGCCAGGGTTTTTTGTAGTTTGAAATTAAAAATGAGCACACTACTTCATTTCTAGAGATCTTTCCAGTGCTGTTTGTGGGCAGAATAATTTCTAGAATTCCAAACCGGGCAAAATTCTTCAAAATTATACTCAAAAGATCAACACATCTAACATGCCTTTTCATTTGTTTTCATATTTTAAATATTTTCACATGTGTTTGGATTTTTTTTCCTGTTCTCTGAATACTCTATGTAATCTGGCTCAAAATTTTATTGTTTGCATGTCCTTGTTTTTAATGCTTCTAGCTCAAACCATTGAGGACTGACTCACAGATTTAATTTTTCTGCCTTTTACTGGATCTGTGGGTCAGTACAATTCTGTAGTTAGATAAGGTTAATTTGAGAATTATATTTAAATTCATACAGTACCAGTGTGGTTTGTTTGGTGGATATGGAATAAAGAATCTGATTGAATATACTCAAGGGGCAGATTGGAGTTAGGTGTGTCTAGAACTCTACAGAATGTCTGTCTAGAAGCCTACTTTGAAAAGTTGTTGAACTTTTGTTGTTGAAGTTCCTAAATTTGTGCACTTATAGGTGGGCTTTGTACCTTTTAACTGTTTTTATCCCAGTGTGGTTCACAACCCACAGCTGCAGTGTTATAGTCCTTCTGAATGTTCTCCCCCCTTCTGTGTAGCAGAAACTTGCACATTGTAAGCAACTTCCCAGTAGAAAGAAGCTGGAAGCTGATAGTTCAGGGACTGACCAAACCATCTCACTAGCAAATACTCTCAAAGTCTGTCAGTTGATACAGGAAAAGTGGTTGAGGAATATCCAGAGTAAGAAAAGGTGTCTGCTTGTGTTCACTTGCAGCAAGTTTAAATATTACTTTCAGTGTCTTCTCTTAGACCTTTGTTTTTGTGCTTAATTAAAGGTTTAGGCAGAGTCTGAGTTCTCAAACATAATTATAATCATGGGAAGACATGCAGAGCTTCCAGCATGGCAGATGGTTTGGAATTATGCTACAAGTCTGGTGATGTGGGTGGGAGGTAAATGGTACTTTTTATCAAAGTCACCCAGTTAAATTTGAGCAAGGCCTGAGCCTGCTCAGTTTTGAGTCAGAGCCTGAGCACTAAATCTTCGAGTTGTATGCTCTACTGGCAATTCTGAGGGCTTTGTTAGCCAGTTCCAGATCCTGAAACAATAATGTTAATAGTCCAAGTGTTGATACCCTCAGTGTAAGGTGTTTCTTAGAGAGACTTTGAGTCAACTGCTTGATGTTTGTCATGAAACTGTAATCATGCCTCTTAGCAAGAAAGTCTTTGGAGTGTTGTGTATTCAGTTATTTCTCTAGCAGAGGGTTCACTCACTGCTTTGCTTTTTAATTGATGCTTGAATCATTTTCCTGAAATTTGAAAACTTCCCTTACTGTCACTTATCCTTTAATCTTTCAACCTTCCTCCTCAATGATGCAGGGTGGTGCTGTAGTTTCTTGTGTGCATTTTGTCTTTGCAGAATTACTTGGTGATATACTGAAAGATCAGCCACAGGAAGCAGATGGAATTGACTCAGTAATTGTCGTGGATAATGCTCCCCAGGTTGGGCCAGACAGACTTGAGAAACTGAAGAATGTCATCCACAAAATATTTTCCAAGTTTGGTAAAATTATCAATGAATTTTATCCAGAAGCAGATGGGAAGACAAAAGGGTAAGTGATGATAAGGATTGAAACCCTGCTCTGACTTACCCTTGATCATTAGTGTCAGTATTATTAGTGTTAATATTTTATGGCCAGTTTTTATAGTGACCTCATAGTCATGCTCCTTGCTTTCTTCAGCCTTAGTCTGTGCAATTCTTATGTTTAGTCTCAGTCACAAGTGAAGTTCCAGAGGGAGCTGAGAAGGTAAATAGCTCATTAAGCTACAGTGTATGGGGGATTTAATTATGGAAACAGTCTAATGCAGGGCAGGCCCATGCAGCTAAAAAAGTGTATGTGTGCCTGTGGCCAAAATAGAGATAAATTGCTTTTGACACTACTTGGTTAGGGACAAGACAAGAAGTTATATTGTAGATGTTTGGTACTGAGTTCTTAGTTTATCCCCATTTATTTTAATTTTTTTTATTACTAGCCTGTTATATAGTCAACAATGACTTCTTATTTTTGTCCTTTGTCACTGTAGGTACATCTTTCTGGAGTACATGTCTCCATCCCATGCA
This sequence comes from Calypte anna, assembly GCF_003957555.1. Classification (NCBI taxonomy): domain Eukaryota; kingdom Metazoa; phylum Chordata; class Aves; order Apodiformes; family Trochilidae; genus Calypte; species Calypte anna. The sequence goes on along the minus strand of NC_044260.1, from coordinate 4,880,096 downwards.
TTGGATGCTGTGAAGAATGCAGATGGATACAAACTGGATAAGCAGCACACTTTCCGAGTCAACCTTTTCACAGACTTTGATAAGTGAGTGCAGCTGTCACTGTAGATATCTGTATCTGCAGATATCTGCAGATTCTGGGATTTTCATTGAGTTCCTACATAGCTTGTAACCAATATATTGCTCTTCCAGGTACATGACAATCAGTGATGAATGGGAAATTCCTGAGAAGCAGCCATTTAAGGATTTGGTAAGGATTTTTTGATACAGGGGAAAGAATACTCAGCATAGGGTAAAATTACTACTTGATTGCCTGTAAATAGAAGCCACGTGTTCAGAGTGTAGCATAAGTTCATCATAAGTAGCAGTAGTGATCATGTGCTCCTGTTCTTTTGTTTTCACTATCATGAAGGGACAGGAAGAACTTAGTTGTTCTGCTTATTAGTTCCACATAGGGTAAAACTTAAGAGTAAGTAATGATTTTGCACAAGTCATTTGAAAATACAATTTTGGAAGCATCTTCACATATTTTTAAATGTTTGAGGCAAGCTTCTGTGTTTGTTACCACTACCTTTGTAAACCTGTGGAAGAAGAGATGCATTTTAAAATAAAAAAACCCCACAAACACTGAAAAGACTTAAATGATTTTAGGCAAGAAGTCTTGAACATCACAAGCCACCTCAGAGGTCTGCCTTTTTATGATCCTTTTCTCTTAGCTTCCAGTAACCAGTAGTTTGAATTACTTAATTTCTCTTGAAAAACTGATGACTCCAAAGTTGCATTCTCTATGCAAGACCAGCTTCCACCTGCCAGGCAGATAAAAATTTGGAGAGCTTGTTGTCTCTGACTCAGTAATAATCTTTTTGCTTCTGTTTTTCTTAGGGGAATCTCCGCTACTGGTTGGAAGATCCTGATTGTAGGGATCAGTACAGTGTGATCTTTGAGTCAGGAGACCGCACCTCCATTTTTTGGAATGATATCAAGGAACCTGTGCAAATTGAGGACAGAGCAGTGAGTGTTCTGGAAGTGCTGTACATTGCAGATACACTGTCAGTCTCATTCATTTTATGAAATGCAGGTTTTTCATTTTTAAAAAAAGCTTTTTCCCTATTGCTGAAATACTTCCTTCTGAAGAGGCGAGTGGTGAAATTACATCCTTTAGAATTAGACATAGCTGCATAAGTAAAACAAAGTTGGAGTTAAGTCTGTGGTGGTTTTTTGGTTTTTGATGTTTTTTATAAACCTTCATGATACCTATTAGTTGCCTTCATCTGTATATTACAGGTGATTCAGAAAGACCTGAAAATGCAAAGTCAAGAGTTTGAGTATGGGCTCATTAGAGCTGAGTACAGGCTGAAGTATGCTGCTTCTGATCACATTTTGCTGACCACAGAGCTGCTAAAGAGGAATAGCTGGTTTGGTAACAGCATATAAAAGGCAGAGTTAGTGTGCCTGTCTGCTGCAGGCAATTGACTTGCTGAGAACTGTTGTTAACCAGAAGCATTTTTTTTTTTTTAGTAACCCTTATGCATTACAGTAGAAAGAAGTTGGCTCTGGTATGATGAGCAATTTTGCTCATCACCATGGTCACTGGCTGTGCTCTGTATTGCTGATACTTCTCTAATTTAGCTGAAGGTTAATAGTTGTATTTTTAAGAAACTTGAAATACGTACCCATACTTCTGAGATAACAACAAGGAACAAGGATAACAACAAGGTGGGTTTAATTGTTAACAGATGATCAGTAAGTTGAAAAGAACTCAGCTGACAGTTTTCCAGTTGAAGAGTAAGTACTGCACACTATGTGCATGAAATTAAACCCAGCAGCTACTCCAAGGTATTTCTGATTTGGAGATCTTCCCTTTAGTAAATGGATTTACAAAATGTGATCTTCATGAATTCTTTCCCCTTTAGGAATCCAGCATAAAATTAATCCTTTGTGTCTGTTTTTTTAAATCCAGCGATGGACAGAAACCTACGTGCGTTGGTCCCCAAAGGGAACCTACTTGGCCACCTTCCACCAGAGAGGCATTGCCCTCTGGGGTGGGGAGAAGTTCAAGCAGATTCAAAGGTTTAGTCACCAAGGAGTGCAGCTCATTGACTTCTCACCCTGTGAAAGGTATGGAGTATGACACTGGTCTGGATGGTCATTTTGTCAAAAGGACAAAATACTTGCATTGTGGCTGCTGTTCTTTCATATCTCATGTTGTTGGGGTCTTCCATTCCTCCTTTGCCTGTGGAAGTACTGCTTTTTATGCATAAACTTTTCTTAGAATGAGTGAAACTGCCTTACATTTATTCAGCTTTGGATATTTGGACCAGATGATCTCTTTTAAGTCCCTTCCAACCTTACATTCTAACTTCAGGGAAGATGCTTAGCATAATCTGGAATAATTTCCTTGAAGCTGTTATTATCCCAAGTGCAAAGATTATATTTTTTCCTTTCTAGTTGGATGTGATGTCTGTAGCAGTATATTTCTAGCTCTCTGAAGTTTCCACTGAGTAGCAGTCTCCAAATCTGTAGTACTGAAATTAATTCCTTAAGCTTTATTTAATGTTAAAGAGCTCTTTGTAGATGACTAAAACTCTTTCAGGACTGAGATGCATCTTGGAAGCAATTTAGTTTTTTATTGTATTAAAGAGATTCTTTATCTTTAAATGAAGAGATCTAGCATACCTGTGGTTCAGGTTGGCTAAGGTCATTGGGTTTGTATTTGGTTTCAAACAGATATTCTTTTGGCAAAACTATATTAGGTAACAGTGTATTTGGTGAGTTTGGAAGCTTTCTTTATATACTGTTGGTTTTCCTTCTTCAAAAAAACTTCACTAGAGAAACTGATGTTTGAAAGTGCATTGTATTTAAATATCACTTGGATGAAAGCTTGCTTGTACTGATGTCTCAGATGAAGTTTCAGTAGTGAAATATTATTTCTTTTGTAGGTATTTAGTGACCTTCAGCCCTTTGATGGACACACAGGATGGCCCTCAGGCCATCTGGGATATTCTAACTGGGCAAAAGAAGAGAGGATTCCTCTGTGAAAACTCAGCTCACTGGCCTATTTTTAAGTAGGTTGAGAAGCAGAATTAGTGTAGAGAGAACAAGTAGTCCCAGGCTTAGTTTAATTAAAAAGGCAGTTCCTATATAAGTCTCTTTTTTTTCCTTTTTATTTGCTTAGATGGAGTCATGATGGTAAATTCTTTGCCCGAATGACTTCAGATACCCTCAGCATCTATGAAACACCTGTAAGTTCTTGCTTTTTTGTGTAACACTGCATTACAATGTCACTTTTAACTATGGTCTCTATTTTAAAAGGTGCATTTTAATAGTATACTCTAGAGGTGAGCTGAGAAGGGGAGAAATTCATTTGTTGCTGTCTTGCTCTTCCCTAGGTAAAAATTGTAGCTCAGTCTGACAGTAAATCTCACACCACACTTCCAGAAGGATGAGACAGCTTAATATAACATAATACCTAAAAGATTTGGTAGGATCAAGGTTATGTGATCCATCCCAGCTCTGATTAGCAGTTGCATGCCAAAGAACTTAAAATACACTATAGCTTGCAGCCTAGTGTAGCCTGTTTTGCTTTTCCTTGTCATTCAGGCTGCTGTGCTCAAGAATTCTGTACAGCAATTTTTGTTGTATTTGTAGAGATACTTTCATAATAAAAACCATGGATACAGGATCTCTGAATTGTACACAGTTTCCTAGTTTTGTGATCTAATAATAAGAGCAGAAGGTGTGTGTACACACAAGACTGTTACTAACTTGAAAATTCACAACTTTCTTTTATAGTCTATGGGTTTGTTGGACAAAAAAAGCTTGAAAATCAATGGGATAAGGTGAGTCTATTCCTTTAGAAAGATAACTGATCTCTTTAGCTGGAGTCTTTATGTCTGGAGCTTTTAAGGTGTGAGTAATCTATAGACTTGACTACAGCTAACAGCCTCATATGCTGAAGTGGTCAAATTAGACAAAGCAGTAAAAAGGGGTGGAAAATTCTGCATTTATTGATGTCCACAGTTGCCAACTGTATAGTTTAAACTCCTCTTTCTGGTAGTTTAATCCAGGGTCTAGTTTGGGAGTCCTGTTTCTTGTCTACAAAACCAAACTGGAGCACACTTTTCTAGGGAGTATCTCTTAACATTTGTAGACTGACTTAAACCAATGTATTTTGTATGCTCCCTGTTGTCTCTGTGTGTGTCTGCACACTAGACACTGATCAGTAAAAGAATTTTTAAGGTACTGTAAAGTAACAAGAAAATTAAGTGTACCCAGGTGCAAGAGGATTCTCTCCAGTGTAATTTAATAGGGTTATTTTGCTCAGTGGTTTAAGCAGGTTGTCTCAAATCTTTGGTTACACTGAGTGTAACCGCTGCTCCTTAGTGTCATGTTCTGTTTTGTTAACGTTGGTCATACAGGAAGTTTAAATACCAGGTTATAAGTCTGTTTTGGTATGATGTGAGGGTTATTGTCCTCAGTTGCTCATCTGTACTTGTCCTTTTTGAAAGTTGATACTTGTCCAAAACATTTAGATACAATGATGAAAATAGTTTCTACTTGTAGTGTCTTTAACTAAAAATTAATTATGATGTGTTTTGAACTTTCTTCCTGTAGAGACTTCTCATGGTCTCCAGGTGGTAACATAATTGCTTTCTGGGTGCCTGAGGACAAAGACATACCAGCAAGAGTAACTTTGATGCAGCTGCCTTCTAGACAAGAAATTCGTGTTCGGAATTTGTTCAATGTGGTAGATTGTAAACTACACTGGCAGAAGAATGGTGATTACCTGTGTGTGAAGGTAGACAGGACTCCCAAAGGCACACAGGTATGTGGGTTCTGATTAAATTAATAAAGTTTGGTTCTGTCTCACCCTGACACCTCATTTTCTTAGAGTACTCTGTTTTATTATAGACAGTGTAAGGCAAATAATGTTAAAGCTATTTTCCAATTTGAATTTGAGGCATGTGGAGAGCAAAATGAATGTAATGCTTGCATCCAAGATTTGCTTTGACTTTGGTGGCATCTTGGACTTGGGTCAGGGCTATGTGCCTCAACTCTTTTCATATTCACTGTTAAGTAGTTGCTGAAGAGTCCATGATGCACAATGTGCTATATGTTTATCTGTCTTTATGAAACTCCATAACTGTCTGAAAAGAACCAAATTATTTTGTACAATTCTTCAGTTGCTCTCTATCAGAACAGAAACATTTAGAATGTGTTTGGTCATGAGGTGTGCTGTATTGAATGTGATGTCATTAAACACATTAAATTAAAGACTCCATTTCTCATCCTGCATCCTGATAGACTAATTGTGTAGTTGTCTTAGCAATAAAATTACTTGCTCTGCTGCTTCTGTGCTGCTTAATGAGCTGATCTTGGCCTTTCTAGGGAGTAGTGACCAACTTTGAAATATTCCGAATGAGAGAGAAACAGGTGCCAGTGGATGTGGTGGAAATGAAAGGTAATGCCAAGTATTTACTTACTTCTGATCCTCTACTTTTTTGAGTAGATGCTTGTGTTTTTTCTTAAAAATACCTGTCAGCTTGTGATGTAATTAGGAAGTTAGCTCTTCTTATTGGAGCTACAATATTCATGTTGCAGAGTAGCTCATGTAAAATTGAGAAATCAAAACTTTTCTTGCTCTTCATACTTGTGACTGATTTGAAAGCTTACAAAACTGAAAAGCAGGTCATAATAAAGGGGTAGAACTGATAATAGGATAATATTGCATAGAAGATATTGTTTGTCTACATTTGCCTTAACCTGTGTTTTAAAAGGTTGTTTGTATGGCAAAGTCAGTTAACTGATGGGTTCCCTTTCTTCAGTGTCTTGGTTTTCCTTGTAACTGCTTGAAACTAAAGCTTTGTTTCATCTTTTGACAGAGTTTTGACCCCTCTGTTTTTTTTCCAGAAAGCATCATAGCCTTTGCTTGGGAGCCCAATGGAAGCAAATTTGCTGTGTTGCATGGAGAAGCTCCACGAATTTCTGTTTCCTTTTACCATGTTAAAAACAATGGAAAAATAGATCTCATAAGTAAGTGACTGAAAAACAACAAGGTGCAAATACTAAGCATTGGGCACTGCAACTGATGCATCAAACTCAAAATTTGTGGGTGTTTGTGGTGGATAGTGTGACCATAGGTGCTATGCCTGACATTGTGTTCTAGAAACGTATTTTTTTGGTGGCAACTAAATTGTTTTCACTTTGAATCAGTCCAGGATCTGGGAATAAAAGGCCTACAAGCACAAATAATTCTGTGGCTTTGGGTGCATGCAAGGTGATAGTACAGGCTTGGCTCACTTTAGATAAAAATTTATTCCCAACTTAGGTCTTCTGATATCCTTCCTTCTTCTGCTTTGGATATTCTGGTGCTACTGGGTTTTGTCTCTGCGAGTATAGAGACAAGGACTGTTGCAGGACTTGCTTGCTGAGTTCAGTTGCAGTCTTCAGGAATGGGTGGAGTTGACTGCTTGTAACTTAAGTGATAGCAATAGATTGAGAGATTTTTCTGAATTTGTCTTGTTTCTTTCCAGAAACATTTGACAAGCAGCAGGCAAACACGATATTCTGGAGTCCTCAAGGACAGTTTGTAGTCTTGGCTGGCCTCAGAAGGTGAGAACTGCACAGGTTACTGAATATGCATGTTGGTGCTTTTGTTGCATTTATTGTTGTCATAGCCTTGTGCCTTCTTGTGGGCAACAGCTCTTAACTCTCTTACAGAACAGCTTTGTCATTATCAAGAAAGTTTCATGTCAGAGCAAGTGAAAATTATTTTTCTTAACCAGTTGAGTTGCATTTGCCTTTAAATGCTTTCAGACAACCAATTCTATTTTTTCTGTGTTGTTGGCTTAACTACTTAATTGTCTAAGCATGTGGTTAAGCTTGGGTTGTAACTTTCCTAAACTGTGTTTTCACTGTGACTTTTAAGAACAAACATAAAATGGATTAAGGGACATTGAACACAGAAACAAAAGTGTAATTCTCTCTTGGATTTTCATTCTTATTCATGGTGTTGCGTTCTAGCCACAGAGACTGGAATGAGCCTGTCTCTTTGAAGCATTGAGGAGTTGTAAAGATACAGCTTGTGAAATGCTTGTAAGCAAACAGGCTGTACAAGTGTGCAAACCAATCTTTATTGTTTTGTCTTTACAGCATGAACGGTGCCTTAGCATTTGTTGATACATCTGACTGCACCATGATGAACATTGCTGAACATTATACAGCTTCAGATGTGGAGTGGGATCCTACAGGCAGATACATTGTGACTTCTGTGTCTTGGTGGAGCCACAAGGTACTAGTGCTTTTCCTTTGCTGTTTTTTTTAGTTTTTTCTTTCCCTTCCAGAAGTATTGAAAAGGTTTGGTGGTTAGGAAGATACAGCGGAGACCTGTCACTCATCATCCAGCTTAAAACCTACACCATAGTTTTATGTTAGTTTGTGAACATCAGTATTTATTTGGGCCATGAGCTTCACCAGTTGTCCAAAATCTATCTGGAAGGGCAGTTTATGAATCTAATCTGGATGTCCTTTTTCAGAATTTTAATTGTCTTTATCAGTTTAAAACTTTATCTCCTTGTGATCTTCTCAGAATAGCAGGATTTTACTACACCTGTCATTACTATAGCATGGTTCTAACCACTGCATTATAAATCTCTCCTAGAATCTAATAAGACTTAAGAATATTATAGAAGGGCTGATTTATTTTTAAACTGTTGGGATCCTCCAGAAGGTAACTTCTTACAAAGCTTCAGCAGAATTAATATTTTGCTGAGGACTTTGATTTATGCAAAGAATACACTAAATAAAGTGCCCTGGTTTGGTGTTGAATGGTGCTGATTTTCTAAAAAAAAAAAAAAAGACCCCTGAGTCAAGAGTGAGGACCAGAGTGTTGATTTGTATCTTATCTTGACTGAGATGGTGCACTACTCCTCCAGGTGGACAATGCATATTGGTTATGGACCTTCCAAGGCCGTCTGCTTCAGAAAAACAACAAAGACAGGTTCTGTCAGCTCCTCTGGAGACCACGACCAGCTACCTTGCTCAGTGAGGATCAGATAAAGGTAGTGTATTCCACTGACTTTCTGTTGACATTGATTTGGTGTGTTGGCACTTTTGGTTTACTTGCTTTTCATGAAGATGAGGCTTGAACTGTTACAGAATCACCTTTTGTCCCCCACTGTATTGCTGTGTGAGACCTCATTTCTGGGAGTGACTGTAGATACTAACTGTTCTCTAAGCACACAAGAGAAATGGTGACCAGTTGTTCTCACAGTGAAATAGTATAAAGAATAAAAAAATTAATTTAACTCTCTGTTCTTCTTTAACTACATGTGTACAAAAGCATTTAAATAATCTGTAAGCCAGGCAGAATGAACAAAAAGTTAGCAAAAGGGATTTGCCTAAAAGACAGATGTTTTTCAGAAATGTGAAGCCTGCTTAGACTTACTGAAGGAGTTTTGACAGAACGTGGTGGTTTTGATAGCCAGTCTGACATCCTAGTTCCCTGTTTTACAGCAAATTAAAAAGGACCTGAAGAAGTACTCCAAGATATTTGAGCAGAAGGATCGCCTGAGCCAGTCCAAAGCTTCAAAGGCAAGACACTTTTGGAATATAAAAATGTAGATGAAAATCTTGCAATCTGTCCCTAGTTATTTTGTAATAGTGATGTGTAAATTAAATTTCTTTTATAACAAGTCTCTAATTTGTATCTGCATGTTCAGAGTTAGTTCCAACAGGTAGTTCAGACAGATGCTGCTTAACTCTCAGGTTAATCTGGAGAGTGACTGGTGATACCTCATTGAGTAAAGATGGTAAAACTTGGGGATTCTTGGTGACTTGCTGTATTAGCCAGTCTTCAAAATAATTAAAGCTCTTTGAATTAGAAAACCAACAAACAAACCTCACCAAAAAGCTTTTTGATTATGTAAGAAAAGGATCTTATTGCTTTCTGAATCAGTAGTAACTATGTTTATGGGGAAAAAAAAAAAGACGTTTCTTGCTAACAAGTGAATCCCATGTGGATTTGAGTTACTGGGGAAGTTTAACGACCTCTTCCTGGCTCTGTAGGAGTTGGTGGAAAGGAGGAGGACAATGATGGAAGAGTTCAGGAAGTACCGCAAGATGGCACAAGAGTTATACATGGAGCAGAGGAACGAGCGCTTAGAGCTTCGAGGAGGTGAGCCCCACATGGGAGTTGTAAAGACTTTGCTGCTAAATAACTGCTGCTCCTTCCAAAATAACTACCCTCTTCTGAGGGCTCATCCACTTCTCTCCCTCCATTCCCTCCCAAAGCTGATCCCTTGTTCTCTGCAGGTTATTTATACTTTGTATCCTGAACCACAATTTATCTCATTTTTTTCTCACGGGAGAAAGTGCAAATATTTCTGGCTGCCAGATTTTTGTATCTGTGTTTTATCTCATCTCTTTACACTTCAAGGCAAGCTTTGGTTTGACCTTGGGATAAGACTGGGAAAAAGTTTAAACATTACATTTAACCTGAAAATCCTGTCGTGGGAGACAGGAATGCTTGTTTGTCATTTAATGAATTTAATATGTCCTTGTTACAATTTAAAGCACTAAATACTTTTTATTTCAGTGCTGGTTTTAAAGACTGTGCCGAGAGAATAAAATCTTTCCCTTGCTGCCTTGTTTGATGCATTATTATTTGTTTGATGCATTAATTATTATTATTGATGCATTATTATTTTCTCCATTCCAGGGGTAGACACAGATGAGCTGGACAGCAATGTTGATGACTGGGAGGAGGAGACTGTTGAATTTTTTATCAATGAAGAAATTATTACCCTTGCAGAACCAGAGTAATTAATAAAACTGTGGTAAGATTGCATACCTCTCTGCAGAGAGAAACTCCTGTTGGCTTTTGCTATAGATTCAATAATTTGCTTGAGAAAGTTAAGTTTCTTTGGAGGAGTGAATGGAGTATTTGCTGAGTTGGTTTATGTGTTCTCTGCGGCTCACAGGGATAAGCAAAAGCTTTTCTGAAAATCACAGATCAGATTTCTGAGCTGTCCTGAGCAGAATACTCTCTGTCCTGTCTTGCCACAGGAATCAAATCCACTGCGGAGTCAGGGTCAGCTTTTTAACACAGTGAGTTGTAGATTCTTAACAGTTTTCTCAATAAAGGAATTTTATTTAGTGGTAAATGGAAGTTTTACTTTTTGGAACAAACTCCTGGTACCTGCCTTTAAACACACATCAGTTTAGAAAGAGGTGCACAACATGCTTTTGTAGTCTTTTACAGCCAGCACCTGTGGTAAGGTTGAGCTGTTTGTATAAAACACAGGAACTAACTCACCTCTTTTCCTTTTCTGCAGCACCACCATATCTTGTGCTGAAAAGAAGTTCGCTCACTTTCAGAAAGCCTACATCAACTTTGGAATTTTTAGTCCATATTCTTGCACTCTGGAAGGGTGGATGCATCAGGTTTTCTCCATTCTGACACATTGTAGTGCCTTGAAGTCTTGCTGCCTGCTGCGGTGAGATACTGACAAGGCGCTGCTTTTAAATTTTTATTCCCCTTGGTTTGTTTTTTGTTTTGTTTTTTTTTTAGGGTTTGGTTTATTTTTCTTTTCTTTTTCAATCCACTACTACCAGTATTTACTACCCAACTCCTGTGCAGTACTTCCCAACTGGTGGTTTTTGACTATTGCCAGTGAGGTGAGGTTCATCAGTGCACCTCTCTTACACACCTGCGCAATGTTTCTGTTTCAGGACTCTTTCTATGTCCCAGGTGCATGGACAGATGTTCATTTTGTTTGGGGAAAAGGCAGCAGAACCATTTTTCGTATGATGTGTTTTAGTGTGCTGAAGCAGCACTACAGTGGGCTATATCCTCCTCCTTTCAGATTGTGAAAGGATGTCTCCCTCAAAGAGCTGAATATGGAAATAAAAGCAGACCTATACTAAAACCAGGCTGGCTATGTGTTGTTTGTAGGGAATCTTTCCCTGAATGATGAAAATCAAACATTCCCACAGGAGCAAGAGTGTTTGCTATATAGATTGTGTGGTTGCTTTGGATTTTTTAAAAATCTTTTCCTTATGGTTCTGGTTTTGTGTTATGGTTTGTTTTTTCAGTGATGATACAGCTCATTACTCTGACAAGTTGACATCTTCACTATAGTGGAGTGACTAGAAAATGAGCAGATTTCTTAAGCCATTTGCAAACTGATAGCAGCCTCAGGAATTACTGGATCAATCTAATCCTAATGAACATTGCAAACTTCCAGGGAAGTGCTCTCTATACTCATGCCTTATGCTCCCTGCTACACTTATCTGATTTCATTTCTAAAGCCCTCTGTGTGCAGAAGGGAGAAGCTGGAGCAACTTCTTTTCGTATTTATGAGTAGAAATTTTTTTCTGGATATTGTAAGAGCAGTGAAAGAAATTGCTGGCCTGCTGCTTGCCATTTGAGGGGGAGAGGAGAGCTAGGATGTTCCTGTCTCCTCTCCTGGACTGGCCAGTGAAATTGCTGACATGAGCCCTCTTGACTGGCTCTTGAAGTAATCACTGTTCTCAACTGTTCTTTAAGTTATGAACTGAGATGAAAGGCTTTTCTTCCCCCCTGTCTCCATGCAATGAAGTTTTAATATGTATCTCTTACTGTATTTTATTCCTGGTTGTTTGAATTTCAAAGTAAAGAAATGTAATGTTAAATGAATTATCTTATAAAGGTGCTTCTCTAAAGTGTGGATCATCAGTAAGAAGAAATAAAACAACCCAAAAACCAAAATTTGGTGCTCTTCTAGGAGTTTTGGAAGCTGACAAGGTGTTGTCCTGACCAGCATTTAAGGCCTCTCCTCATCTGTAGTGCTGGTATTTCTCCCTTTGAATGTCTGTTGTGTAGTGTTGCTTCTAAAGCTTTCTGCAGCTTATGTGCTCCTGAAATTACTTTATGAGGACATGTTTGGTAAACTACTTTATTTGGCATATCTTGAAATAACACGAAAAGTTGTAGCAGGGAGGAGAAGGGTCTTGTTGGACTGAATTCCATGTTAGTTTGTAGCTTCAAGCACTCCTTGCTGCTGGTTTTCAGTCTGTGGTCTGTTGTCCTCACAAGAGCTTCTGAAGGATGGTCAGAACACAGCCAGGTTTGTGGGTACTGTATAGAAATGTATGGGTGGGGAAAAAGGCTTCCAGCAGCACTTGTTACCTCCACTGAATGCCTTCAGGGCTCCAGAATCTGGGTGGTGATTGAAACAAACCTTAAGCATTAAGTAGGATAGTATCTCATACTTGTTAAAGTATTGTCTTAAGTATTTTTAATTGTTCTTAAATAGCAAGATTAACTGGAACAATTCATATAATCCTGGGCTAGTCTTCACTTTCAGTCTTTATTTTGGATTTGTAAGAAATAAACATTCTCATGACCTTTTTACCATCTATTGTCCTTAGTGGAAACTTCACAGAGCAAATCTTGTTCACTTCCTAAGTGCGGGTTTAACTTCTTGAATTCTAATATTTTTTAATAAAGACTTTACTGTAACTTTTATGAGCTCTGACTCACTATCCAATAAATAATGAAGACAAAAGGTGATCTTGTGGGTTTGTTTTTTGGGTTTTTTTTATCATTGATTGTTGTAATGAATTGACTGACACTAAAAATGCTGAAAGATTGCTTTCCTGCATGTAGGTGTCGTGAAATACCACTATGTGGGAGGTGAAAATGCAATGGAAGTTTGCAGTTAACCCAGGGAGGTAGCAAACTGTTTCCTGACTGTTTCAATGGCTGTTGCCAGTTCTTTTGCAAGACTGGAGTGGCCAGGGTGCTTCTTGCTGTTTTTGATGGACCTGTGGGCCCCTGTATCTGATTGTGCTGCGTGTTTAATCCTAGGTGAAGGTGGCATCCTAGAGAGGTGAAAATGAATGCTGTGTCCTCAACCAAGAGCCTATGCAGGTGGATTTGCATATAAAGAACTGATGTAATTGCAGGTGGTTTCGTTTTGCTTATCCTGACCCCTTCCATCATGTCCCATGCGAGGTGCAGTGGTGGCACGGTGCTCCCCACAGCCTGGAGCAGCAGGGATGTGCTGCTACCCCTTCCTGCCTTTCAGTTCAGTGTTCCACTGCTGCCTCCCCTGCTCTCTGCAGCCATCTCCCACCAGAAGAGCACAGAGATTCCCTCCCTCTCCCTTCCCTGGGGTGTTTGCTGCTGCCTCTGAGCCACCCAGCCTCTTGCCTGTGCAATCTTCTGAAGGGATCCAACTCGATGTGCAGCTTGCTGAGCAAATCACCCAGCCCTGAGCTGGCAGCATCCTGCAGCTCTGCCAGGAAGGAGCAGCAGCTTGTGGTGAGTCTACTTGCTTAGGGGAGGACACAGGATGTGGAGGAGCAGCTGGGTTGTAACCAACCTCAGCATCCTTCCAGTTGTTTTCCCCATCTGTCCTCTGTTCTGTGTCTCTGTGGCCAAGCCAGAGGAAAAAAAAAAAAAAAAAGTCAGGCTTGTTCTGTTTTTGCAAAGCTCTGTGTGATTTGTTGTAAAAGTGGGGTGTAAGTATCATTGCAGAGAAAAAAAAATATAGTAAGGGAGGTGAGACTGGGTAAGCTGGCAGGTGGTGGTGGTGACTAGTCCTCCTTGAATGGTGATTTTCTGAGTGATGGATTGATAATAAGTCACTAAAAGCAGCTGGGATTATAGTCCTGAGTCTGCACCAGGACCACAGCATCTCTCTGTGTTGAGCAGAGTGAGAGGAGTGCTTTGAAAATGTAATTCTTTCCCAAGGTTCAACCTCCAGCCCTGTGGCTCTGTTAAACTGAAGTATTGCCCTCACACTGTGCTGAAACATGAGTGGGGCAGACACACAAACCTCTGCTCAAAGTGGAATTGCTTAAAATAAAGTCAATAATATCTAGAATACCTTGCATTCCTCTCTAAGGCAAGATGAAGCCCTAGTACCTGGTGTGACCCATCTCCACATGCTACTCATTTGGGTTTTTTTTTTTTTTCCTACCCTCTGTGCTGAGGGCTACCAACTACTGAGATTAACCACTGTTCCAGAGGTGAAGGCTGAGAGATTTTCACTATTCCCCACTGGTCCTGAAGGATTTGGGATTATGGTGTACCAGATAGTATTTTCAAATGCTTCTAAGATGAGTTCAGCTCATGGGAATGAGGTGCTCATAACTCAGTGTAACTCAGACATATTTAGGGAGATGATGAAGCTAAGTTTATTGTTGCATTCTTGTGAATATTAAAAGCCATCCAAAGCCAAGGACTCTTGAGATATTCACTGTGAAGAAAATGTTCCTTTGCTGCTGCTGGAGCTACTTTAAAAAATGTCTGCTATAGTGCTTAGGACTGGGAGTTGCTCATGAAATCCTCATTAAGTTGACAGGTAGCTTGACTTGTTACTGTGGAAATAAATCTGGTTCCTATAGAAACCAGTTGCTTGTTACTGGTGGGGCCATAGAACAAGCTCTTTCAATAACTGCACTCCCTCCTGATGAGGCACCATTTATGTGCATTATTCAGTGTTTCATCAGCATCAGCTCTCCTGTCAGGAGCTGTGAAGGAGATGCTGCTGTATTTTATGGAAGGAAAAACAGCTAGGGGAAGGTGAAAATAGAATTTTTCAAATCTCTGTTATTACCTGAGACACCAAGGGCAGCTTTGAGGTGGGATTTGAATGGGTGGTCTTCTCAGGGGTCTATCCACCAGGTTTGAGATCTGGGAGTGTGCAGCTCTCCTCCAGGTGCAGGGAGACAGGGCCAGAGCAGGACCTCAACCTCAGGGGGATCCACTCAATCCCAAAATTGATCCAGCACACCTCCTGGCTTTCTCTCCTGCTTCACCTGCAGGTTGAACAGGCTGAAATACATGTGCTCTTGTACATTATTAACACTGACAAGTACAGCCTGTGTCTTTCAAATCATTGTGTCAAATTATCATCTGTGTTCCAGATTGATTGAGTTGTGGCATAAGATGCTGGGAGTTAATTGCTGCTTTGTAATCACTCCAGTCCTGCCATGAATCCCACCTTCTGAGGACCCCCATGGGACCTGCACAGATCAGGGCTGACTTGCTCTGATCTGGTTGAACAGGCTCATAATCATTGCTACCTAGGATTAAATGAAATGGGTACTTAGTGAAATGCAATTCCCTTTCTTTGTCATGGATAACTTTAATCAGTGTTTTGGGAACACTAGGGGAATATAAGCATGCTCAGCTCTGTACCACAGTCCCAGATCTCCAAAGGTTCCCACTGGCAGCAGCAAATGACACAGCTGAGTTAATTTTGCCACCTCCTCTGTCAGCCAGTTGGAGCCTTGCTGTGTTGGAGATAGAAACGGGGGAAGAGGGAGGAAGAATTTGTCAAGATAAAAGTGCAAACCATGGGAGAATTAACTGGTTTAAACTTCACCAACTTCCATAAACTCTCCAGGCCCTAAGCTTAAGAGATGCAGCAAGAAACTGTAGATATTGCTGGTGTAGGCAGGTTAGGGTGGCCTCAGCACACATAAACCACATGTGTGTGTGTGTGTGCAGGTGGCCCTTCGCATCCGTCCCATCAATGCAGCAGAAGTGAAGGAGGGAGCTGCTGTCACTGCCCACAGAGGGGATGAGCAGGTGAGCTGGGGGGTGGTCTGGTCATGCCTGGGCTCCAGAAGATCCCCAGCCACGAGGCTCTGGCTCTTCTGGTTCACATGCAAACTGTTGCTTTCAAATCCTGCAAAACTACCTGGTCTTGCTGTGACGCAGCAGGGTTAGAGCATCCTATGGAAACGGACCCTCTGCTCTGCAGTTCTGCATCTTCCACCTCTTGCTCCCCTTTTTAAGAGGAAGAAATTGCAGGAAGTCTCCACTTTGACCACTACATCTATTTATATATATTTATTGTGACATGGTTATTTTTCTTTTCCACTGTAAATCCCTTTTCTTTCTATCACGCTTCACCAGAACACTTTCTAAATGTGTGTGAATTCTGTAATACATCTTGTCTCCATGCAATAGTCAAATGATAGCAGCCCTCAGAAGCAAAGAGAGTATGAATCTCTCTTTCCTCTTTATGGATTGTCTTTTCCTCTTTATGGATTATCTAACAAATGCAGTTTTAGTTCAGCTTCACTGGATGTTTACTCATGAAATACCTTTTTTGGTTTTTTAAGCAGCTTTTAACCTTAGCAGCTTTATTTCTATATAGCTTATTCAGACTTGCATCATCTGCCCTGAGATCTGTTTTCTTTAATGGAAATCTGGGAAGGAAATGTGCATTACATTAGTATGAGTAACTTCTATCTATGAGAATTAAGTTTCTCTTAATAATGCAAATAACTCTAATTATGAAAGCTATATTAATTGATTGATTGGGCAGTTGAAGTACTTAGATTTCTTGTATTTTGATTTACATCATGTTCCCTGCTATTTTTACTCCCAACCTAATTCATTAAGAGCTGCTTCTGCCTGCCTATTAATCCTAACTCAAAATTGACTCTGTTTGTGTCTAATTATGTTTTAATTCTTCCTTGCAATAGCAGAAGAATTGTGTTTTTAGAATACTGCTGGTTAGATGAGATATTAGCCCCAGATTGGAAGAGAAGGACTCCTGGATGTGTGCATTCACTGCAAGTAAAGCTTGGATGTTACAAGGACTCTAAAAGGGGCCCCAAAGTGTTACAGCCAGAATTTCTAAAGGAAACTTGCTGACCTCACTCTCCAAGCATTGCTCTTGGCCATCACACTTGCATGTGCAGATGATTACACGACAACCCATCTTTTGCAGGCAAATACTTCCACTGAGGATAAACCAACATTCTCATTGGAATATGTTAGGTGTTGCTTCAAGTTTTAAGGTCTGGGCTGGACCAGTTATTCTCGTAATTGAAAGACTGCAGGTCAAAACTAGAGGTGCTCATTAGACTTGGAATTTAGCAAGAAATGCAAAAGAAAAACCAGTCCTGATGTTTCCTGAACTCCCACAGGTGCTTGTCCTAGACCCTTGTGTATCTCCTGTGCCTGGCACACCAGGGCAGTTATTCTGTAGGTCAAGTGCTGGTTTCTCTGTGCTTTAGCTGCTTCTCTAATGATCTGTTTACCTGAGAGAGAATGAAAGCAGCTCTGAAGCAGGAGGCACAGGGTTGTCTGTCCCTTCCCTTGAGACTTGATCATCTCCTTACAAGCAGTTTCAGTGGAGGAGAAAGAGGACCATTCTCCACAGTAATTGTGCACTGCCATAATTATGTACTAAAATAGATCCTAAGGGACTGAAAAGAAACAGAACCAGTTCTGTAACCCGCTGCAACTCCTCTCTCACCTCTGTTTTTTTCCCTCATAAAAGCCAGGAGTGGAATGAAGTTGCTGTCCTTGACCAATGCAGATATTTCTATCAGGCAAAAAAGGCCAAGATGACCTTGGGCACTTTCGCTCCTGACCTTAACTATTTTCTTTTGCAAGTTCCTCTGAATATAGGCTGAAAATGAAGGTAAGAGGCCCTGCTCCCTTTCTACTTGCTTGGAGGCTTGTTGAGTCTGATGGCCCTGCAATAACCACTATTACCAAACACAAGCAACTGTTCCATTGCACAATGGACCTTCAAAGCATTTTGCAGCAGCTTCTAGTTCTCCAAACTACAGAAGCTACAACATCACTAATAAAAAAAACCCCTTGTCAGACTCTGCATTGTGTGTTTGCCAGGCAGAGCTGCCATGCAATGTTCTTTTGGTCATGAGATAAAACAGTGATAGTGCTGTGAGAAACCCCAGCAGGCTGCTAACACAAGCCAGGCATAATGGTTCTTCTTCTGACTTTATTTTGTGACAGAAAGTGGTCCTGATGGATCCAAGTGAAGATCCAGATGACATCCTGCGAGCTAACAGATCCCGAGAAAAAACATTTGTATTTGACATGGTTTTTGACCACAGAGCAACCCAGGTAACATCCTTTCATTTCATTTTTTAAATTATTATTACTTTTTTACCAGAAGGCTTAACATTAGAGTTGTTTTTCCTGCTTAGATGAGTGGTTTTCGCAGATGAGTAGAACTGCACAGGCCAGAGGCCACACATCACCCAGAGAAAAGGTGACAGTGCTGAAGGTGAGAGGACAGGGAGGATTTTTCCTTTGTTAGAGGTGCAGTATTCAGTCTGCCTCTTCCTCCTATACTGGGGCTCCCCAGGTGCAGCACACCTCAGGAGAGCTGAGGAGCTTTGTGTCCTGAGGTCTCTGCTGAATGAGATCATGGTCACACTGCTTGGCTCTGGTGCTCACACACTTCTTCCCTCTGAATCTTTTGTTTTCCAAGCTCTAGTGAGCTCCAGTGCCCTTCCTCAGCTGTGTTTTGCCAGTAAGGTGATGCAGAGTAAGGATTTCATCAGCACCTGGATTTTGTCCTCACCCTGATGCCAGCACAGCCTTGCTTCTAACAAGCAATTCAGTCACTTGTGTTCTCTTCAGTATTGCACCATCACATCCTAAGACATTTCTGGAGACCTGGTGGCAGCTCTCAATAAAGGATAAGGTCAGGGAGAGAATTTACCCCCTTCTTCAGCAGACACAAATTAAAACTAAAGGACTTCGTGTTCAGAGTCCAAGAAAATAATCCAATTCAAGGATATTTATTTTAGTAAGCTCCGGCAGCTTGTGTGCCTCTAGAAAATTCAATAAGCCTCTGTGCTTTTCTGCTCATTTTGATGATGTTTCCAAATTCAAATAGTTTGTGAATTGTTCCAAAGCCCAGGAAGTTTGTAAAACACAGTGAGAAATTCATGGGGAATGCAATTAAGTATAGATTGTTTGGACAGCTGTTATGCCTGACCATAAGTTTATGATTTTTTGACTGAATTAGGAGGAAGTATATGTGTCCACGACCAAAAGCCTGATAGGAGGAGTAATTTCTGGCTACAATGCAACCATTTTTGCATATGGTCCAACAGGTAAAGTAGTTCCTGTGGCTGTACTGCTCCAAATGAATGAAATGTGTCTGTACAAACCAGAAATTAACTATAATACAAATCAATTGCCTATTGTCAGAATGAGATTGAAGCAATAAAATACCATTCTTATGGGGAAGGGTGGATTTTCCTTCAATGTTAAAGCCACAACACAGGTCCCCTCTTTGAGAAATTACTTAATTGGGGTGGAATTCAGTAGAGTCAAATCTTCCTGTTGAAAAAGAGAATGAGATGAGGGTGTCTGTGCAATGCTGGAGACTGATCTACAGCTGTAGAACACATCCATAAGCTCAAGATTATTTGCAAATACAATCCTACCCAAGCTCTGAACCACCTAGGTGGGCAGTTACCCTCCTTACCTGCTCCTCTGCAAGTCCTCTTCCTACCCATTTTGAACAATGAGACTGCAGCAGTCTCATGTGGGGTGAGTAACTGGGGGAAGTTTAAGGGAGGAGGGACACGAATCGGCAGGAAACCAGCCTTTATTTATTGTGGAAACTTGGTCACATGGAAGTTCTTTGCTGCTCTTTCTTGTGTCTTTAATAGGAGCAGGGAAAACCTACACGATGCTTGGGACAGACAGTGAACCAGGGATTTACATCCGCAGTCTTGAAGACCTCTTTAAGGCCCTTGAAGCTACCACTGAGGAAATGGATTACAGGGTCTCCATGTCCTACCTGGAGGTGAAATATCTGTGTTGCCCTCAATCCAGGCTCTGTGGGAATTCAAAAAGCCCTTGGAAGTGGGGTATTGAAGTCTGTCCATCATGTGGCACTCCCCTTAGTTTTCTACAGCTTGACTCCTCCCTTCTAACCTTCAACCCCCAAGACATAGAGGATCAGCACAACCCTCTTTGCAGATCTAAGGACACAAATTTAGTATCACACCAACCCCTCGTTTCTTACCCTCAGATCTATAATGAAGTGATCCGTGACCTCCTGAATCCATCCTCGGGGTTCTTGGACTTGAGAGAGGACCCCAGAGGCAGCATCCAGATAGCAGGACTTACAGAAGTCTCCATTACAAATGCTCAGGAGGTACCTTGGGCTATGAGGGGGTTATTATGAGGTTTGTGCTTTCATTTATCAGTGCTTTAGAATTTCTTGTCACTTTCCTATTGCCTGTGCCTTAAACACAATAGTAAGAACATTTTGCAGTAGGGACGTGGTGGACTTATGTGAATAGTTGGATGGAAAGTGCTGATCGCGGAGCCATGTGAGTGGTAGAAACCAGGATAAAATCCCCATGCTAGCTCTGCTTCCCCAGGGTGCACACTGCTTTCCTGGAAGGATGGGAGTGCTTTGATTTGAGTCAACAAACCATTTGGAGGGGGAGAAGGAATAACAAACCACACTGGCGTGCACTGCCTTGGGCAGGAGATGAAGTGACCTGCCAGCAGCACAACCCCAAACCCCAACTTCCAAGCTCACAAGGGCAGTTCTGGGGGAAATCACCAGCAAAACCCCCACTGGCACAAGCAGGACGAGAGTTTGTGCCCTGGGTGAGGGGCTGAGCCCATGGGGAACGCCGTGCTATGACTTGGGCAGAGCTGCACATCCCTGAGGGTTTCTCTGCATCCTTTAGGTCGTGCAGCTGTTGATGAGGGGGAACAAGCAGCGCACCCAGGAACCCACAGCTGCCAACCCCGTGTCCTCCCGCTCCCACACGGTGCTGCAGGTGACAGTGACACGGAAAAGCCAAAGGAAGGGGCTGGGGGAGGAAGTGCGAGTTGGGAAGCTCCTCATGGTCGATTTGGCAGGGTCTGAGAGAGCAGCCCAGGTAAGGATGGAGCTTGGCAGCTTTGGGTGACACCAGGCTGGGTTCTCTGGCCTCCTGTGTAGGGTCTGCCTGCCTGCCCTCATCCCTGGGGAGACACCCCCACTGGGTGTTTCTCTGTTGCTTTAGAGGAGTAGTTTGTACCTGAAAATGAAATCTGAATCTGAAAATAAAATACAAAGTTTGGTGGTATTGGTCATATCTTTTATGAGACCAACTAATACAACTGGAAAAAAAATGAACCAGCTTTTGGGTGTAGCATTTTCTCAGGCTGGAAAAAGCAGCAGCAAATTTCATGGCTCAAGAGAAGCTGAAGCTTGTTAGGCAGGGATCAGCTGGGCTGTCAGAGGAAGCTGGTACCAGTGGAATAGAAGGATGCTGGTGGGTGGAAAACAAGCAGCTGGTTCCTGTGGGAAGGAGGAAACACCGAAACTCAGATATTTGTGGGAGAGAGATTTTACATATTCAGTATTTTCATTGAGACCAGGAATTCTGGAGTGATGTAGTTACACAGCTTAACTTCAGAAATAATCTTTAGAAGATAATTAATAGCTGCCTTTTAAGAATCAAAAGGTCAGAGCTGGGTCAACCTTTCCAAGAGATGTATTCCTGTGCCTCAGTGGGATATAACCCCCTGCACTTCCAGGCTGGGTTTGCAGGAGGCATTGCTTTGGCAGCCAAACCTTGACCCAGGTGATGCTGTGTGTCTTCCTCAGACCCAGAGCCACCCTTCTGAACTGTGTGCTTCTTTGTCTCTGTCCCCCCCTTCCTCCCAACAGAGTCAGAACCGGGGCAAGAGGATGAAGGAAGGAGCCCACATCAACCTGTCACTGCTGGCTTTGGGCAACTGCATCAACGCCTTGAGTGAGAAGGGGGGGAGCAGAGCCCAGTTTGTCAATTTTCGAGACAGCAAACTCACCCGTCTGCTGAAGGTACCTGTACACCCTGGGTCAGCAGGAGCTTGGGGTGTCTGTTGCTGGTATCACCTCCTAAATCTGTCAGGATTCAAAAGCTGATCCTTGAAGATATCTATGTGTTGTCTTTACTCAGCTTGGAATGCTCCTCCAGGATCTGGCACTGCAGTCAGGGCTTGTTTTGGGGCAGTGCTGTCTCTGTAACAAGCAGGCTGTTTTGTGGGCTCTGGGGTTAAGAAAGGACAGGCTGTAGGGTTAAGGAAATTTGGTTGTAGATCTCTAAGCTCACAGGTGGCCAGTGATTTTTTTTAAATTAACTTACTGCCTTGGAGTGTTTCATGCCATCTATAAGATTTGGCTGAAAATAGCCAATAAATTTGGATGTTGTTGGGACAGGAGGAAGCAAGACTGAGAATGACTGTGTGCTGTCATAAGTAGTCTCTCCCCTAGGAAATCAGAAAGGTTGCAGACATGCTCTTTGCTACCCTGGTTATTTTATGGATATGCTACAGCCTCATGTATGAATCTCATCTCAAGCCTTGGCCCTGAGATACCACTGCACAACAAATGTGTTTTCTGGAAGATAGGGAGGAAAAGAGATGGAGAAAGATGCAGGCTTGTGGTGTGAGCAGCATTGAGAAGCTGCCAGCACATTTGTGGAAATTGTGATTTTCCTGCAAAAATTCTTCTTTTGTAGAGAGTTAATTACTTATTGATTTTTGCTGTTGATGGAGAGAGAGCCTAATGAATGTTCTTTTGACAGCACTTCCTTCACTCCTAATTAGGATTCTCCACCAGAATCTCAGTGAACTGCAGGGGTACAGAACCACAGTGGTAATTCCTGAGCAGCAAGGCTTTGTCATGGCCATACTAACCACAGCAATATTACATCCCTGTAGGACTCATTAGGGGGCAACAGCAGGACTGTAATGATTGCACATATCAGCCCAGCCAGTACCTCCTTTGAAGAATCTCGAATGACCTTGATCTATGCCTATCGAGCAAAAAACATCAAGACCCAGGTAAATGAGTGAGGAACTCACAAGGAGGTGGGGGGGTTGAGATTAAAAGCTTGCAAGGTGCAAATAGATGTCACGGGTGAATGGAGAACAAACTTCAGGAGGGGGCAGTGCAGGATCATGTGGGAGCTCATTGTGAAGAAGAAAAGCAGATGAAGGAACAGTAGAAAATGTGTGGGTCATGGATAAGATGAGGAATATGAGGATGAAAAAAGGGAGTGGAATAATGGAAAGGTAGAGGATGATGTCTTCTGCAGAACAGAAGGAATGATGGTGGCAAGATTGGGAGGACAATGTGTAGATGCCCAGTGTGGATGCTGGGCCTGGGAAAGGAACTGAGAGGCTGAGGAAAGGAGGAATAAAATGGAGAGGCTTGTGGGGTGAAGAAAGATTAACAATGATGTTCCACAAAGAGAGAAAATCATGTTGATTTCTGGTTTCCCTGTGGCCACAGTGTCCCTGGCTTTTCTCTGTTACCTTTTGGGAATTTCTTACAATTAGGGAAAAGCACTAATCTATAGTTTTCCCACCCAGAAGGGAAAATTCTTCCCCATCACAGGATTCAGTGCCCCTCCCACGGAAAGCATAGTTTTGTTTGCAGCTCTTGTATCAATAATGAACTCCAGGACAAATGTTCACATCTTCTGGCTCACCAGGTAAAATGTAACCTGCAGAATGTCTCCTGCCACATCAACCAATACACCAGCATCATCACGGACCTCCACAGGGAGATAAAGCATCTGAAGGAGAGGGTCAAAAACCAGGAGAAGAAAAGTGCAGTCAGCTCTGACCTCGGGGGCCTGCAAGGTAGATCCAGGAGCAAGAACAGCTCTGGGATATCTGGAGGGAAGGCAGCTGGGAGATGAGCTGTGTGGATGTGTTGTTGTTAGCACTTGGTGGGCCTCCAGGCAGATGTAGCAGAGGGCAGCCAGTTAAACAGTGCTTGTAGAGAAGCAGAGTAGAAAAGTTGTTTCTCTGTGTGAGCCTGTCCCTGATGTACTGTGTGATGCTGGACAACACACCCAACCTTCTCAGCATCTTCCCCGGCATTAAAATGTGTTAAATTTTACAAATCTGCCCTTGAAAAGAGCTTTGACATCAACTGGTGGCATTGCTGTGGAAAATCCTGACTCTTAGAGAGAAGTCATCAAGTTTGTTGCCTGCATCATCACAGGACCTAAGGTCATGTCAGGACACGGAGCTCTTCTGTATTGTTCATTGCACCTAATTATGAGAAAATAAAATAGCAAGTGGGGCAGGGTGAAGCTTTTAAAACATTGATTGTGCTGCCCTGGGGATTGTTCCTTTTGTCATTGGATCTGGCAAGGAATGAAACAAAAATAGTCAAGTTCTCTGACAGACAAGACATGAGGTATAAAATACCAACACACGAGGTCATTTCTAGCTAACAAACACAGCAAGCAGACACCTTTTTCTTTTTGGTGGGTGGAAGGGGGGAGAGATGTCCCTGCAATGCAGTAATCTCTTAATCTCACAAAAGCAGCAGCAATGAAACCTATTTCTGGCTAATAATACAGTCATCAAGATAGATCAGATTTCTTAAGCACGAGATAAACTTCAAGGCACTGCAGAATGAAGCAGAGTCTTTTATCCCAAATGCCTTGTACCATGTGGTCTGAGTGGCTTGGTCCTAGACAGCAGTTTTGTGGGGACTTGGCAGAAGTTTACGTGGCCTGATGTCTGATGAGGAAAATCTTCTCCTGCAGCAGAGAGGCACCAAGGCTCTGAGGTGCACAGTGGCCAAGTGATGAACACTTTGAGGGCACAGCTTCTGGGGGCTTTCAGGGAGCAAATGGAGATGTGTCACAGCCTGATGGAGCTGGAAAACACCAACATTGAGCTGCACCTTGATACCTGCAGGCACCTCCTAACAATCACAGAGTGAGTAGCTCCTTAGCTTGGAGCCCAATTTATACCTGGACCTCCAAACCCATGGTGAAAAATGCTAATAGCCCAGGATTCCCGCAGTAAAAATGACAAAAGGATGCTGTGAAAGTGAAGATTTAATTGCTCATGCAGAAAGAGCAGGTGTAGGTTTGAGATTTACCTATATGACAAGGAAAGACTGTGGAGGGTTGTGGTCTGCAAAAGGTACTCAGGGATTTTGGGTAGAGTAAATCCCTGAGACTCTGAGCCTTAGATTATGGTGTTATATTTCCAATGGGTGGTTTCTGCTCTGGAGAAGCACATCCCTAATCCCTCCTGGTGCTTGTAAAGAGACTGCAGCCTGCACACAGTGCTGCAGTGCAGTGCAATTGCCTGATGTAACTCTCTAAGGCAACCAACTACCTCTGTCCTACAGCCTAAGCTTAGGACTCAAAGTATAAATGAGACACCTCACTTGTATTTGGATCTTATTCTGGCCTCGTGCTTTACTGGAAAAACTGGATGGCAGTGCAGATTGGGCTTGCTGGTCCTTTCACATTCCAGTCACCCTGTGTTTGTAAGTGGTTTCCATCCTAATGCACTGCATCTGGTTATAATTTCCAGTCAGAGAAAGCAGCATCATCCTTCTGGATAAATTTTAAGTAGGTGTCATTTCCTTCTCATTATCATTAGTCACCCACTTAATGCCTCTGTAAATTTAATGGTCCCATAGGATTTGGGTCAGTTGTAGTTAAAATAGTCTTCAGGACAATTATAGGTCTTCAACAAGTACCTGTGAATTGGGAATGATTTGTGATGAGCATGGGGAAAAGCACTGTTCTCTTTGCCAGGGAAAGAGCACATGGAAAGAAATTATTTGTGCCCTTCAGCATGGTTTGTCCAGCTACAAAGCAGCCTGGACTGATCAGCTCCACTGCTGCCATGAGAGAAGATGTTCAGATGTGAGGAAGGGCTACACATGTATCATTAGAGTTACGATACCATGTCCTGGAAGTTCCTTTCTTTTTTTTTTTTTTTTTTTTTTTCTTTTTTTTTTTTTTTTTTTTTTTTTTTTTTCTGGCAGCTGGGAACGAGAGAAGGCTCAGGGTGCACTCAGGTATGGAAAGTCAGCAAAGGAGGAGAAAGATGAAAACAAAGAGGAGAAAGAGAAGGAAGTGGATATCATAGATACACCTGAACCTCCTGAAGTTACAGCAGCAAGAGAAGAGATCAACCTTCTGCTGGCAGAGCAAGGCAGGACAGCAGCCCTGAAGGTGAGGAGGAGAAGTTGTCCTTATAGTCACAAATCTGCAGGTGCCTCAGGGGCAGGATGGCAGCAGTGTAATTCAGAGAGGTTCTTGTGGGTTTGGGCTGGCACCACAAAAGCAGGGTGGCACCTGGATTGCAGCTGGACTCCTAAATACCTTGGTCTGCTGAAGCATGGAAGCACTGATGTTTGCATCTTGCCTCTGTCCCTTGTGTTTTTTTGGATAAGGGAAACTCACAAATCCACTGTCTGGGCTTGCCCACCCATCACTGAGCTAATTCTTCCTCTTTCCCCTTTCAGGGATGTTTTGAGGGTTTGTCACTCACTGGTTGTTCTATCTTATGGTAATCATTTTTGCTGATTTATTTTTTGGTGTCTAATATTTGTGAGGTCCTCTAGGTAACAACTGTGCATCTGGATCCATCTGCCATGGTGGCTGCTAGTAAAATAAGCAAAATCCTTTTTGTAGATATTACTTTAATCTCAGCAGGAAAGACACAGCAAAGATTTTCTCAGATGCCTTTGTTATCCCAAGAAGCTGAACTGCCTTGATAACCCCTGTCTTTATCAGACAGAGCTGGAGCAGCACTTAGCAAGTGCCAAGGAAAAAGCTTCCCAGATGGAGGAGTTTTTCCCCAGACAAATCACCAGCGAGGATCAGCAGGAGGTGCTGAGGCTTCTCTGCAGAGCCCATGAGCTTGAGCTTGGCAACACAGAGCTGCAGGCAAACATTCTGTACAAGGAGAATCTGTTGTGCCAGAAAGATTTTGTGATCCAGCAACTGCAGCAGCACATGCTACTCTGTGAAGAAATAATTCAGCAGCAGCAGATGCTGATAAAAGGTAAAGCAGCATCTTTGCCCTTCCTCTGCTGTGCTGCTGTGATTTCTGAGCTTTGTTTACTGATGCCAAAGTGGGGAACAGTCCATCCAGAAAAGCTTGTCTTGGGTGTCATGACCCCACAGTTCTCAGCTCTTTACTTTGAAGCAACCTTTAACTTTTCCTTCTCATCTTTGCTCCAGCCCAGAACATTCCTGTCCCAGAGACACTGCTGAGGTTACATCACCTGCACCTCTCTGAGCTGGAGGAGGGGACACTGAGCCGCCTGTTTCTGCTGCATTCAGTGATGTCCAACATGCTCAGGGTAAGGCAGAGTAGATTCTTGTCCTGGGGAATCCATGCTGTCCCAGGACTTTATCATGGCCATCCAACTCTCCAAGTGACTGCTGAAGGAGATTGTCCTCTCTGGAGGCTTCTGCTTGTTCCTGGCACAGCTGTTATTGAGGTCTTCAGGTCTTTCCTGCAAGGAGGGAAAGATGCTGCTTGCCCCTTTGTCTTTGGAAGAATGTGTGTTTTCAGTAAGGGGCTGCCAGGAAATTGCCAGACTTCAACCGGGAGTCCAAGCAGCAGACTTGTTTACTGTGATTATTGTGTTTATTGTGATTGCCTAGATTGAACAGGTTGAGGAGTTTGGTATCACCTTGAATAATAAACTTAATGCTTGTCATCCTGTTATATGAGAGATTAAAGTACTTCAAGTGCCCTTCCACGGGAGAAGATCAAATAGGAGGTGCCCAGAACTATGGAAAAGCATGTGAGGTATCAAGAGTGTCTTTGTGACAGGGTTAGAGGAGGGCCTTTACAGTTAGAAAAGTCTGCTAAAGGTCTCATTCTTCCCTCTTCCTGCAGCCCTGTAACAGCTCTTCACTGGACATAAGTCAGCATCTGGATCTAAATAAAGATGAAGTCAGGAAGGGTCAATCTGGGAGCACAAAGGATCTTCCCTGGGGGATGAAGTTTGACATTCCCTCCATCACCCTTGAATCAGACAGGTAATGTGAACCCTTCTCATTATTAGACTTATTTTATAGGACATGAGGACCTTGACACGTCTCATCTCTCTGTTGATAAAGAGCCTGTGCTTTATTTATTAACTTCTCAGTGTATTCATTTCACAGTGGCAGTTGCCTGTCATCTAAAACCACACCCTGGAGGAAGGATGGGTCTCTGGATGCCCATCACAGCCCAACATTCTCTCTCTTGTCAAAAGGCCCAGTTCAGCAGGTCAGTATGCCAGGAACTGAATGCAAGGCACATTGTTGTAGCTAGCACCTGCCTCTTGTGATGGCACTGCATCTGAAACTATTCTAAGTGAGAAAAGTAAACCTTGGCAGGATAAAATCACTCTTGGAGCACTGGCCTTAGGTTTAAGGCCTGGGATTCACTGAAGAGTCCAAGGCTTTGCTGTCACCTCCAATTGAGGCTCTCCCTGATGTGAACCACTTGGTGCGTCCATCAGAGTGACAGGGCTTGTAAATAGGAATGTGGCATGGTCTGGTGTGAGGGGACCTGTGCTTCCTGGGATGGGCACCTCCTTTTACACCATTAACTGATCTGCTGGGCCCTGATTATGGCTCTCTGGTGAGACTGATTTCACTCAACAAAGGAGCCTTAGGAGCTCATAAATCTCTTGCTTGCCAGCTGACTCCTTTTGTAGCCATGGTTCTGTAGGAGATACAGAATCAAAAAGCTTTGCCTTTGTTTCTCTACATGGAGAAGTTATTATTTCAGGTGGAATTCAGTGTCTTCCAAGTGTCTGAAAGTGCTTTGAAAGTGGAAAGTATAAAAGCATCAAATGAAAAGCCAGCTATGCTTTGATTTTTAGCAGAAACCAACAGGTGTTGCTGCAGACAAGATGACCCCCACGCTGAGCTCCCCCACCTCTCTAGACTTGTGTGGCAAGAAGTCACCTGCAGACATGGCTGCTGTTCCACTGAGTCTGGAATCCTTGATGGAAAGAGCTGCCAAAAGCATCTCCCTCACTGCTGCCAGACGCCGTTCCAGAGCCCAACACCGAGACCTTGGGAGCAAAGTCTCCTCGTCCCACTTCTCTGAGGAGGACAGGCTTGAGCTGAAGTATCTAGAGGCTAATTCCACCCCAGATTTTCAGAGAAGAAGCAGTACAAGTGTCAGGAGTTTGCTGCTGGAGCCTGCAGCTTGGAGCCAGCTGTGCTCCCCGGCCAGGAGACACCAGGAGATGTCTGCTGAGAAGACAGCTGGAAAGAAAAGATCTCGTTCTCTTGACCCAAACTTCCACAGGGTGGGTCCTTTGTGTTTCTTTCTAATGGGAATGGGTTGAGCAGAAGGCATAGACCCAGTGGAGTTAGGGTGGTGTTAATATATGGTAAGAGAAACAGTACAAATTGCATGAGGAAATCAGTATCTTCTCCTACTTTAATGCCCTTGACCTCCTATCTAAACAGCAGGCTAAGCTAAAGTTGGGTGGGAAAATAATCTTTTTGGTACAACACTGTAACAATCAGATGTGAAAAGTATCGCCTTGATGTTTACTTGGTGTCTTTCAGACCTCAAAAGATAAGGACTGGACTCCCTCAAGCCCAACTACAGACAAAGCTTGTGAGAACCACCTGCATGGTGCCAGCCTCCTCCATCTCTCAGAAGCTGCAGGTAACATATCCATTGCCACAAAGGTCAAGGTTCCTATCAGCCACCAGTCAGGTAGGAGCCAAAGAGCTGATGGTGACATCCTGCATCAGCTCTGTTGGAAAAGGAAAGTGAGAAATAAGCCAAAGTAAAAGCTAATAGTTAGAACTCTTAGTAACCTGATTCTAATTTTTTTAAAGAAGGTCTTAAGTAGCTTCTGATGGGGAAGAAAGCATATTCTTTGCAGACCACTGCCTCCTGTAATCTAGGGGGAGACATTTATGTTCAGTTGTGTCCACATACAACAAGTTGCTGAGCTCAGTCCTGTCATCCAGGCAGGTTCACATCCAAACCAAGTCTCAGCAAGGAGACCAAGGTGAGACAGAGCAGCCTGACCATTTGTCAGCTTCAGTCACTTTGCTTTCTGCAGACACACAAGGCCAGGGTGAGATTAGGGCACATGGATACCCAAATCCTTCCCTATTCTGTCAGGAGGTGCTTATTAGTGCTAATTGGGTTTGGTTTTTTGTTTTTTGTTTTTTGATTTTTTTTTTTTTTACTAAAAGGTTAACTTATAATTTACAATGCTACAATTCATTTTAGCAAGCTAACTAGCAGCTCATGCATTGCAAAGTGTTTTTCAGCTGTGCTCTGTCTGTGCACTTGTCTATAATGAAGCTCTCCCTGCCTTTGACAGAGGGGACTCCACAAGAGGTGCTGTCAAAACAAAATGATCCTTCAGGCACCAGGCAGCAGGGCAGAGCTGATGGGGTCAAAGACCAGGTCCTCCAGAAGCAAGTCAAGGGTGAGTACACGAGGCTGGCAGGCTCAGAAGGTACTACTGTGTTCTTCAGCACTTACTCTGTTGCAATCTGAACCTAAAGAGCTGTAAATGCAACATAAATGGACCAGCTGGGAAAGCAGTCACATGGGTAAGGGTGTTTTACAGCCAAGTTTTAAGCCTTTTATTTTTTTGCAGCAGATGACATGGGCAGTGTTCCAGGGTGAGTTGCATTCCATCTCCCTCTTAGCCAGAAAAACCCTCTAAGGAAGAGAGAATATGAACACCTCGAAAAATGTTAATCCTAGCCTAATCCATATGTGAAGTAGAAAGTTTAATCTGAGTTAGCCATGTGACAGCACACTGCTCCCACCAATGGTGTCACCCGAAGGTGACGATGTGTCAATCCTATTGCCTCTGCTCAACTCGCCCCTCCACAGCCCGTGACAGTCTGTCTTTCCCCATTTGGACTGGCAATGATGCTCAAAGCCCAGCATGAGAAACTCAGCCAAGTACTTCATCTCCCCTCACTTGCAGGGCCTGCAGATGGTGCCAGCAGTCGGCAAAAGCAGCAAGCAGTCACCCGGGTGGGGAACCAGCCAAAGACTAAATCAAAGTGACCAGAACTCACTATGGTCCCAAGAGACTGCAATTGCAAGAATGCTGGAAGTAGAGGAAGCAGATGCAAGGGGAGTGTGCTTTAAAATGTATTTTACTTTCTGTGTTGTGATGCTGAAAGGGAAGGCTAGCAGTGGGGAAAGGGACCTTATATGCTGTAGGTTACTTTTTCCATATTCCTACCACAAGTCTTCCCTCTGTACTGGGTGCTTTTAGCTGTTAGATTCAGTTTAAGACAAGTAGGGTGTTAACGGAGTCCAAGAGGAGAGGAAAACCTCATTTTCTTGGCGGTGTTTGCCTCCCAGAAGATGTCAGCATGGAATCCAAGCGGACTTTTTTCTCGAGGCAAAAGTGTGGATGCCACCCATGCATCCAAAAGGCTCTCTGACTATTAAAACCAAATGTAAATGCCTGAGAAATAGTTTTCCTGTTCTTCCCTGCTGTCACTGTGCATTGCTGTGAAGCTGGGAGGTGTAACATGTGCCTGGAATGCTGTTTGGGTGAGCAGATGTTTGGCTGGAAGAGAAGGCAGAGATTGCTCCAAGCTCTTTTCCATCTACAGAGCATTTCAGATCTGACAGCAGCTGGGAGAAGCAGCACTGTGATAGGTGAAGACCCTGAAAAGAGCTAGACTGGAGGTAAACTGGGGAATGTGTTCTTTTTGGAACAAATGTCTCCAGCCAGGAGCCCTCTCCATAAGGGGCTTCATTAAGTATTTTCTCCACTTTTTAAATATGCTGCAGATAAAGTGGTTCTAGTCATTGCATAGTGACTCTGTTCCCCAAAGAGGAATGGCTTCCCTTCTAGGTTTGCCAGAGAATCTAAGATAACAAGCTCAGTTAAGCTTGTGCATTTTTTTAAATGGATGAAAAAAAATCCATTTTTTTTACAGCTGCAGCATTTGCAAAGAATTCTCCTACGTGCTCTTTCTGACTTGCTGCGTGATGCTGTGCTCCCTGTTCCTCTATGCCTCTTCCTTTGCTACGTGTTGGGAAGATGAGAGATAGTTTACTTCAGGGGTGAGGATGCTAAGATTACTTATATTTGTAAAATGCCTTAAACCCCTGAGGCGAGGCAGCAATGCAAGCCTGGTAGCTGGTACAGCAAGCAGCCAATTTTCCTAATTCAACTGGAAGGAGCAGGAAGAGGTGTGATGGTGAAGTAGGGGGTCAGGAACACTTGTCCCTGGGGGCTGACATTTTCAGATAAACAAAGATATAAAAAAGGACACAGAGATAAAATAAGCACAGGCTGTGTGTAAAACAAACCTGTGCCAGCAGGTCTTGAGCCAAGCCTGTATTTACAAGACCTCACGTGACCTGCAAACACTGAAGGGCCAAAAGTGAGGGAAAATGGGAGTTTTCCAAGCATATACATTTCCACCAAATACCTTTGAGCTGAATCACCATGAAAAGTTGCAGTGTTTGGAGCTATTTCATACAGAGTGGGACAGTTGAGCAAAACGCCTCAGTTTGAAGCTGGATTTCTGGAAGGGATGTTGTGTAATAAAGAGTTTGATAATTTGCCATGAGTGTTGTGAAAAGTACAGAGCCACATGATGTGCTAACGTCCTTGTTTGTAAACCACACATTTTAAGTCTGTTAATAAATGTAAAAATTGGGAATAGGTATCTCAGAAGTGGAATCAGTGAGTTATCATTTGTAGCTTCAATAATTGCTGGAGATGAGGCTGAAGCCACCAGCACAAAGTGGGACCATGCTAATGGCTTGATTTGATTGTTCTAGGTCACAGTAAGAGTAGCAAAGGGAGCTTGAAGTGTTCTGAGCTTTTCAAGCAGCATTTTCTAGCTGCTTGCTGTATCCCGTTATCTCTACTTTGCTCCTCAGACTGCTGGGCTAGAACCCAAAAGGCTGTGTTCGTTTTTTTGTTTTTTTTTTCTTTTTTCCTACAAAGCATCTGTGAGCTGCCTATATTTAAGTGGGAGCTCCACAGCTAATAGTGATAGTTGGTGTTGGGATGCTGCATGCATCTTGGGACAAGGACTACTGCCACCGCATCCATTG
Organism: Calypte anna; assembly: GCF_003957555.1. Taxonomy (NCBI): domain Eukaryota; kingdom Metazoa; phylum Chordata; class Aves; order Apodiformes; family Trochilidae; genus Calypte; species Calypte anna. The sequence continues at coordinate 4,847,467 of NC_044260.1, read as the reverse complement.
CTCACTCTTATTCTTTGTCCTGTCCTTGGGGCAGGGCAGGTGCTGGAGGGGGGTTTCTGATCTCTGCAGGCCAATTAAATACCCATGCAGGCTACAGGCAACCTGTAATGACCTGAGATGAGCAATGGAATGAGTCCCAGGTTAAACTTTCTTCCCACGATTGCTTGAAGGGCGGAGGGTTGGCAATGCAGCCCCGTTCAGAGGGAGTCCTCTCTGCATCGTTTGTCACCCCCGTTTTTACAGGGGTCTCCGTTTCGCTTCGGCGTGTGGGAAGGAGCCGGGGCTGCTGTCCCCAGGTGCCAGGAAGCCCCTCGGCTCCTGGGCATCCCGCTCTGCTCCCGGGAAGCTCCTCTGCTCCCGGCACCGGCTTTGCAGGCTGGGCTCCGGTTGTCTTCAGGGCCCAGAGCCCCACCGGCAGCCCGGGGCGGGGAACGGATGCCAGGCCGTTGGAGAGAAGCGGCGGGAGCGGAGCGGGGCCGGGCGGAGCGGGATCGGGATCGGGCGGAGCGGCGCCTGCGCCACGGCCCCTCGGGGACCCCCGTGCCCGGCGTCTCGCGAGAGGCGGCGGCTCCCGGGTAGCGGCGGGACGGAGATCGGCAACGAGAGAAGGAGAGGAAGGAGAAGAGGGAGAAGAGGAAAGCTCCGCTGCCCTGGCAAGAGGTGAGCACGGAGCCGCCCATGGCGGGGTGGAGCCGGTCCGTGGCTGCGGACAGGGCGGGGACCACCGGGGGTCGGTGCCCGAGGGGTCGGGCTGGGCGGAGGCGCTGCCCGGGGCGAGGGTGAGGCTGTCCCGGCGGGGGGTTCCGCCCCGCCGCGGCTCCGGGACCGGGCCAGCTCCGGTTTCGAGTTGCGGTCGGGGCACGGCGGCCTCTCCGCGTTTCCCTCTGCATTCCCCGGCGGGTTCAGCGTGCCAGGTAGGGCGCAGCGCCGGGCGGTTCGGCGGGACCCGGCTCTGGGCGGGCAGCCTGGCCCATCGCGCCTCGGCGGTGCTGGGGTTGAGTCCGTGGGCGCTTAGAAGTGGCGGGCGGTTCTGCGAGGTTGTTCCTCTTCTCCAAATCGTGAAACGTTGGCTTTTCCACCCTCCTCTTGGTTGCCGGTGCAGGGCCTGGGGGTTGCTGCCTGTGCCGGGGGGTTCCGCAGTCTGCATTGCTCCGGGTTCGGGAGCGGCTACGAAAGCAAAGCTGGGAAACAGCCCCCTCGGGACACTGGTTCTGAGGACGTTTGTAACGCTGCTTCAGAGAGACGGACGGCAGCGGAATTACCCCGCTTCAACTTCATGCGCTAAACTTCAGTGCAGAGCTGAACTTAGGTCCAGTAGAAAACTTAAATCGAGGTGTTTGGGTTTGTTTTTTTTTTAAGCAAACGCTGGTGGTGCGAGTGGCAGGTGATTTCTTGCCTCTGCGTTGACATAGAAGAAATGTGCTGAGGGTTTCTGACCCCGACAGTGGGTGTGCAGATGTATAGACACAGGTATATCTATTGCTGAGACTCCCCCTGTGTTTGTAAGGCTGTGCTTGAAGTTGGTGACAGAGATAATGAGCTAACAGGACTTGGTGTGTTTTGGGATTTTCCTCCTGGAAATCTTAGAAATAGAGTTATTGAGTCAACTTCCAAGTATGGACATTAAAAAAGAGGTGACCAGTGCTGCCAAGCCTGTACAAACCAGGCTTTGTGGCAGTGCTGGGAGGGAAGGTACTGGGTTAGCTTTGTAGATTAGAATGTTCTTTTGCTGGTCTCTAGCATGTGTGTGCTAAGTTGGGGTAAAACATGCAATGCAAGCCCTCTTTTTTGCTTACACTGAGCACTTATACTCCTATGATTGCTGATGTCATTACAAGGGTTAAAACTTCCCTAGTCTGCAAAGGGTGCTAGCTTTTGGGAAAGCTGGGGAGAAGCAATTTATTGGGTGGTTGCCAAGTGCATGAAATTAGTTTCTGATTATTGATACAGCATCAATTTGCTATGGGTGATGGAGCTTGTTTTCCTGCAACTGCAGAAGTTCCACTTTTCTAGGACCTGCTTATTCCTTAAGCAGAACTGGTAGCAGGTGTGTACCTTGGTAAAGAAAGCTGCACGGGTAGAGATTGCTGGTGTGAATACAGGTGCCCTGAGGAAAAGTAACCATTTTAATTTGGGGTTTTTTTGGATTTTTTTAAAAGTTCTCATGTCATCTCTTTCTATCTTCAGAAGCAGGCAGAGCCAAGGTACCAGAAAACCCTTATCTTTCTGTGTTAAAACAAGTGGCTGCTGGAAGAGGTGAGCTGGGAGCTGGTGCCTAGTGCCTGATGTGTTCCTTGTGTGTGTCCTCAGGGAGTTAGGTGAGGGATAAGCCTGGGGAATACAAAGCAAGAAGGGATGGAATCTGCACCCAAGCCTTTGGAGGCACAGACCCTTCGAAACCATCACTGTCCACAGAAAGAGCTTATTGTTCCCTGTCTCTGGTACATACCTGTATGCAAGATCCTGTAGGCCTTACTCCTCCTGTAAGCAGGCCGGAGTTACTTTCTTCTGCAAAGAGAGGATGTGAGAGAACGTAGTTTTTGCATGAAGCTGACCAAAGAGGAAGAAGGAAACAAGAATTAGTGTAGCTGCTGTTTGCTGTGAGAATGAACAGTTACTATTGGGCTGCGAAGTGCAAATAAGGTTTCCAAGTCCCTGAGAAGCTGCATCTTAGCTTTTCTGCTAAGAGTGCTGTGGACACATCCCCCTTTTCTGGTTTTAAGTGAGAGCTTGAGATGTGATTATTTGCCATGGGGCTTGTAGTAGGAGAGGGTGGGACCAGTGACCTCAGCATCTTTCTTAAACCTGGGATGGGGAGAAGAATCCTTGGTTCACACCCAGGCCAGCTTCAAGGTTGGAGATGATCATGGGGTGGCTGCTGAGGGCACTCTGCAGGATGATTTTAGCACTTGGTCAGTTTCCCGGTTTGCTGGCGTCGTGTCACAGAAGCAGCTTTGTGTGGATCCTGGTGCTCGTTCATGTTGGCTGGTGACTTTGGGTTAAACTTGAATGTGAATTCTTGGCTCCTCCTGGAGGCTTTTCCTTTTGATTCTGGCAAGGGGAGGATGGAAGCATGTTCCCTCTGATGTGCACAGAGACTTCTGATTTGTGCTTTCAGTCTGGTGTCTTTTCTGAAGTGTTCAGGAAGAGGATGTATCGTGGTCAACAGAGCAGTTCTGTTTTCTGTAGCATTTTTCTTATGAGGGAGAATTAAGCTGTGTTATTGCTCTTTTTTCAGGGTTCCTCTCTGGCACTGGTAGAGTTAATAGAAGTGGAATCATTTTGATTCTGTGCTGCTTACTGCTGTGTGTCTTGGAGAAGCCAAAAGCTTGGGCAGGCCTGCATGCTGTGTCCTGGAAAGCAGTCTGGAGTCCTTGGGGTGCTCTCGGTAGAGCTACATTATGGTGGTGGCTTTGACAAAGAGCTCTCCTCCTGTTTGCCCCAGGAATGCATGTGCCACACACAGCGTCTCATTTGCTTGTGTTGCTGCTGCTGAGAGGTCGAGCTGTCTGTATTGGGGTGGGATGACTTTGCAGAAATGCGAGGAGGCTGCTGCACTGCCCGAAGCTGTGGAAGCTGCTGGGTATGGGGATGGCAGAAAGACAGGCTCTGTGCAGCTTTCTGGGCTTGCTGCATTCCAGCCGGCCTGAAAGTCTTGAGCACCATTGGAAACCCAGCGTGCTAGGAATGATGTGCACAGTGGGCACCCTATTCATCCAGAATAGAAAGCAGTCCCTGTCCTGAACAGCAAACCAGCTTGAAAGCAAGAACAGATTCAGGCAAAATGCAAACCCAGAGATGTGCCAAGCAGTAGGCTTGGCAGCATCACTCCATTATCTTCTGCTGTTGGACCAAGATGCTTGGCCTGAAGTGCTGACGCACAAACGTAATTTGCCCTCTCTTTAACTCCATGCTCATCGCTCTGGGTGTTTCTTCTTAGATCTGCTCCATCCTCAATCATGACTTGCTGAATATAGAGAGTTGCTGCTGAGTAATACCTGCTTCTTGCTCCACTGAGTGCAGAGGGTTATGTCTGCATTTCTTCTGTCTCCTCTTCATGTGCCTGGCTCCAGGTAACACAGTTTGGTATTGCAGACCAAAGCCATGTGTTAAGCTACAGCTTCACTGAATTCCTCCCTCTCTCTCTGGCAGAGTGGGGAGACAAATCTCCCCTGAAGAGCTTGCTGGTGGAAGGAGGCTGGGAGTCAGCAGGGAAGCAGATAGCAGTGAAAAGATGTGACTGCCTGGCTGCAAAAAGCAAAACAAAAAAACCCATATCAAACCTGCTTCACCCTTCAGAAAAGATCTCTGTGTTATCCTATTAACAGTTCTTGCCTCTTGTTGGTGATCAAGAGTAGTTAGAGATGAGTGTGAGAGAAATAAAAATGATGTTAAACCAGGAAAATATGTCCTATGAACACAGATTTACCAGGGCATCCTTAATCTCAGAAATCATTCAGTTAAAAGTAATAATTCCTTTAGATTTTTACTGATGTGTGGCTTTTATTGTGGTCATGTCCCTTTGGGGGGTTTTGTAGGAAAACTGTAATCTCTGTTCTTGACAGAATGAATTAGCTACTAAGAAAAGTCATGGAGGTGACATCTGCTGGGGGCATTCACACTGATTAGATGAGGTGGTGCATTCAGGTCAGTGATATTCTCTCAACAGGGCCTTGCTGTAGCCACTGGGGCAGTGGCATCATCAGTTATGTCTTCATAACTCCAATAAGGTCTTTGTTTTCAGCTCAGAGCATCTTCATGGGGAGATGAGACCACAGTGTGATAGCACAAACTAAAGCTGTGGTTTGAGCCCTGCTTCTTGTTTTGTGTTAGACATGTTTAAAAATCAAAGAAGTGTGGAAGGTAGTTGGCTCTGCATACTTTCTGTATGAAGTTGCATTTTTTAATACTTTCAAACTTCCCTCTCTAAACTCTATGCCTGAGATCTTTATATTTTATTTCTTTTTTGAATGAAAACAGAGCCTTTCTTGAAATCACATGACTCCTGATGCTTGAGATTGACAAAACAACCATGACTGCTATGGAAACGGGTAAAATTGCAACACACTACGCCTTCTTTTGGCCAGTGAGCTCTTCTCCACGGGTTCTGTATGGGTTCTTCATGCTCACACAAATCTCCAGAAAAAGATGGGTCAGCCCCATGATGAGTCCTGAATTGTGCAAGGTCGTTCTCACCAAATCAGAGTGATTAAGGGTTCAACTAATTTTTTTTCTGGTACCTTCCTAGGCTTCTGGTCTGCAGCACCATGCTGGATCCCAAGCCTCACTCAGGAAGCCGGAGGTGAATCCAGGTGAAAGCCAGCAATCACAGAAGGTGTCAGGATGACCAAAGCACGGCTCCTCCGTCTCTCTGTGGTTCTGGTCTCCATCTTCATGATCCTCCTGATCATTGTGTACTGGGACAACGTGGGAACAGCTCACTTCTACCTGCATACGTCCTTCTCCAGGCCTCATTCACCAGGTATCACGGCAGGTGAGGACTGGGAAGCCTTGCCAGATGTGGATGAATTTTTGGCAAAGCTCCTCAGTTCGAGCCTGAAACAGAATAGCTCGATCCCCCGAAAACCAGAGCAGCTCCTCATCCAGGGCTCCTCCAAACCTGTGGTGAGCAATTTGGAGGAGAACGTGCGGGGCTACGACTGGTCTACTCACAATGACAGAAGCACCTTGGACCAAGAGAAACTGCAGAAAGAGAGGCAGAGGAGGCTGCGTGAGTTTTGTGCCAATTCCAGCTTCACCTTCTCCACCAAGGAGCGTTCCTTTGATGACATCCCAAACTATGAGCTCAACCACCTGATCGTGGATGACCGCCATGGCATCATCTACTGTTATGTCCCCAAGGTTGCCTGCACCAACTGGAAACGGGTGATGATCGTGCTTAGCGAGAGCCTGCTGGACCAGGGGGTCCCATACCGGAACCCTCTGGATATCCCCCGGGAACACGTCCACAACAGCAGCACCCACTTGACCTTCAACAAATTCTGGCGCCGTTATGGGAAGTTCTCCAGGCACCTCATGAAGATCAAGCTGAAGAAGTACACCAAGTTCCTTTTCGTACGGGACCCCTTCGTCCGCCTCATCTCCGCCTTCCGCAGCAAATTTGAGCTGGAGAACGAGGACTTCTACCAGCGCTTTGCTATCCCCATGCTAAAGCTCTATTCCAACCATACCAACCTTCCCAAATCCGTTCGAGAGGCCTTCAAGGCGGGCCTCAAAGTCTCCTTTTCTGACTTCATCCAGTACTTACTGGATCCTAGGACAGAGAAGATGGTTCCTTTCAATGAGCACTGGCGGCAGATTTACCGCCTGTGCCACCCGTGCCAGATAGACTACGATTTCATTGGGAAGCTGGAGACTCTGGATGAGGATGCTGCTTATCTCTTGCAGCTCCTCAAAGTGGACAGGCTGCTTCGCTTCCCCCCCAGCTACCGGAACAGGACTGCCAGCAGCTGGGAAGAGAACTGGTTTGCCAATATCCCCCTGGCTTGGAGGCAGCAGCTCTACAAGCTTTACGAAGCAGATTTTGTACTCTTTGGCTACCCCAAGCCAGAAAACTTGCTTAAAGACTAGAAATGACTGGGTGATGGGTGTGGGAGGGAACATCTGAAATACCAAAAATGTTTAAAGCCTCCTCCTTGTTCTTGCTCTTAACTCCCTTCCCCATACAGGTTGGTACAATGGAATATATTTTTTCTACTGCTTCCCCTTCCATTTTTGCAATAATGCCAGAGTCCAGGGTATTCCAGCCAGCTGTGCATATGCAAAAAATGCCAGTTTTATGGTTTGGGTTGGTTTTTTGTTGTTTTGTTTTTTTTTTAAATGTCCCCATGTTTTGTAATGGGTCGCTGCCCTTGGTCACTCTGCCAGCTGTGTCTTCAGTGGCTTTTTATTAATATTTTTTAAAATTAATATATTTAAAATATTTAATACAAAGCGTGTGTCATGGCAAAGGAAGGGAAGGAATAAAAAAAAAAGAAAAAAGAAAAGTAAAAGAAAAAAACCCAAGAAATCATCCACCTGCCTCTGTGTGTTGTCTCAGGGCTGCCATTTTGGAGGTTTGAGGTTGGCAGAGAACTCTCATCACTCTGGGAGCTGGGTTTGGTGGTGGTGCCTTCACCAGCTACATTTGGTGGTGCTGTCTCTGAGCTGGGTCAGTTCCTGACTCTGCCACACAGCCCTGGCAGGATACCAGCACTCTGGTGACACACATCACTCACGGCTGGTGAGGGTGGTGCCAGGATCACAGGAAGGAAATGGCAGTGGGGAGCAGTGACACGAGGCCCCGTGGGGTGTTTCAGGACATGCAGGTGGCCAATACAGAACTTCTGCACTGCTTCAGCTTTTGACAAAGTGGGGGTAGGACTCTGCTCTCCAAAAAGCTGAGGTTCCTCAGTCCCTGTATGTCTTGCTGGGGTGGAGCATCTTCCATGACATGGTGCCTGAAGTTCTTGGGGGTTGTGGCCAACCTGGATGGGCAGAGGATGCTTGTGGATGGATGTGGTGTCCAAGAATTGGCATCTGGGCTTCAGACTGCGGTAGCTTGGGCAGAAGCAGGGGTCACAAGATTGCAGCCACTTGCAGAAGGGGGAGGTGATGCATACAGCCCAGGTCCCTTGAGAACTGTGCTTTGTCCTTATTCCCGTGCACTCTCTCTAAGGGGAAGTGGCAGGGATGCAGATGCTTATCCCTGGAAGAAGATCTGAAAAGTTCCTTTAAATCAGCAGGCATCAAGGTGAACTCCAAGTTCATTTGTTTTCAGAGTGCCAGCTCCTGCTCGTGATGCCGCATCCTCATCCGCTGCCTTTCCGTTTATACCAAATGACTGATGCAGATTTAATCATCTGCCTTGCTGGGACCTGCTGCAGCAGTGATGGTTGCCCACTGTGCTAGGAGCATGTGGGCTGCTTCCCAAAGGAAATTAATGCTTTTAGAGAGACTTTTTGTGTCTCATCAGCTGAATCTGCTTTTCTTTTTTTCTCTCTGAATTGCTTGGCAAAAACTGTCTGCTTAGCAGATCAGGCAGGCAGCTCTGTTAGAACTGAAATGCTTAATTATTTCCCTAGGCTGTGGGTGGTATTGGAGATTAAGGTTCCAGGGTCAGGCCTTGGGAGACAACCTTGTGTTTTGGGCAGACTTTATAGTGGCCTTTTGCTCAGTTTCTCTCCAAGGCCATCAGCAGGCACTACTTTTCCCCTCTCTCTCCTTGCTTCCCCAATCTCTGTACATCTCTATCTTCTTGGCATTCCATGCTTTTCCTAGCAAGTACACAGTATCAAGCTTGTTAACCTATAAATGAAAAGCAATTGCTAGTAGTTACACTCAAAACAAAGCCTTTGCTTCTCATTGTGTTCACTCTGCTGTAATTTCTGCAGAGATATTTGCAGTTTAAATGTGCCTGAGGCCGTGATCAGGGTCTTGGTGCCTAGCTCTTCACAGCTTCTGGAAGAAGGAAGTGCCTGTTTGAGTCATTATTTGAAACTAATAATAGAAAAATGTTGCTCTATTAATTTTTTTTCCACTTGCCAGCTAATTGCTGCAAAACAGAAAGATGTCAAGATTTTTGTCTCCTGTAATGAGTAATCCCAGGAGTCTCTTGCTTCCTGCTACATTTACATTTCTTCAGGGTGGGTTCATCTCTCTCTTCAAAGATACAGCATGGTTGTTTTTCATCTCTTGTCTTTACAAAGTATTTTTTTTCTCTTTTAATTTAAATTTAATTGATGTTTAGTACGTGTACCTGTGGGACCGTAGTGCAGATGTCATGCAAACTTCCTTCCAGCTGCTTCCCCTGCACCACTTGATCTGGTCCTGTCTCTTCCTGCCTCTCTGACCAGTGCTTGGCCATGCTCCAACCAGTACCCCAGTGACACCAGTTCCCCCTTCAAACCAGCTGCTACCTCTCCAGCCACAGTTGTCCTGTGATTTGTGGCCATGGCTTGTCCCAGGTGAGAGCCCAGGAGCATCTTTTCAAGGTGCCTGTCACCCAGGGCAGAGGAGGAATGGGCTGTAGATTGTTACCATCCCTTTTGGTAGCAAGGTCCTGGTTGTGCAACTAGCAGAGAAGGTACAAAAATGGCTGCAAATCCTGCACAGCAACTGCTGTGTGTGATGTGAGAGTAGACTCTCACCTTATGTCTGCCTTGTAATTTAACAGCAATAGAACTGAAAGCCCTCCTTTCCCTGTAGGCATTGGCTAGAGAGGGGAGACTTTTAGTGAGCTGACTTCTCTATTTCCATCCTAGGCTGGAAAAAGGAGGTAAATTCCAGCATTATGTGCTAATACTGCCCTGCATCATGGTGAAACCCTTGCACACCCCACGTGGAAGGTTCAGCAGGCTGCCTGTGTCCCAGTGGCACCCAAGGAGCTGCAGGAAGCCCACCCTGGGCTCTGTCTTCTGTATTTTCCATCTTTCACCCTGTCAAGTCCAGTCTTCTCTGACATACAAGACATTTTAATATTTGTTGGTCCATACCCAACCAACACACTGTGTGCTGTTGGCTCTCTCCTCATTTCCCATTTCCATGCTTCAAAGTGCTTCCCAGGAAGAGCAGGAAAGCTGAGATGGAGAGGGCTCGTGTGGCAGTGAATGGCTTCTGGGTTCTAAATAGCTTGTTCCTTGCTGCTCTTTTCTTTTGAAGCTCTCCTTCCCTACCCTTCCACCACTGTGGATGTATTGTTTGGAAGTCAAAGGGGATCCAGGCTCCTCTGAGCTTTGTGGTAAGACTGCTGGGTTGCCAGAACTGGGATGTAGCCTCTGGCTTTGGGAATTTTTTGTGGGTTTCTTGCTCTGTCCTAATGATGTAAAAGTTGGTGTGTGGTGTGTGGTGTGTAGAGAAGGACAAAAAGTTCAACCAGCCATGCTTCCTTCCCCCCTGGATTTCTAAAGGAGCTGGAATTTGGTATTTGACAAATAATGACAAAATGATTGGAAAGGGCAGGCAGTATGCATCCGTGCTGGCCTGAAGTCAGAAGAGGGCTAAAAAAATCCTGGAGTGCAGATGATCATGATGCTAGCACTGATTTTATGAAGGGTGGAAAAACGCTTTGAAGCTGCCTATTTGTGTCTGAATAAGCCTGGCTTTGTCATTTCATGCTTAGCCTGCAAAGTTATGTCCTGTTCCCCTCCTGGCTTGCTTTTCCCTGGGGTTGGCCACTTGGCCAAAGTCAGCACGAAGTCTCTAACCAGGCAGAACTGATGAACGGATGCAAAAATAACCTGGGGTTTGTCTAAGATGTTTCCAGCTGGGTAGAACTGAGACCAGCTTTAGTGCTTGCTCAGTGTCAGAGCCAAAGTCTTTACACAACCAGTGAAGAGTTTTGGTCCCTTGCTGTTTGATGCTGGATTCACCTCCGCAGTGGGATGCGTGTGGCCTGGCCCTGTAGCCCCTGCAGCCTTCAGGCCTCAGAGCTCTTTGCTTTTGGAGCAGTGACATGGCTTTGCCAGGGTACAACATGTCCTTAACACGTGGTACCTTTGCATCTCCCTTCTTTCTGCCTTAACCCTTTAATTCACTTACAGTTTAGGGGGACAAAATCCTGAACCTGCTACCCACGGACAACCAAAGTTTGCCCCAGGATAATGCACGAGATAAAGCGTTTGGGCTGTTGGGTTTTGTATCCCTCAAGGTGGCACTGGGTGGATGGAGGGCAGGGGATGAATGGCAGCATTGAAAGGGTGGTGAAGAAAAGCTAGTTTGTTCCTCCTTATGTAAGCTGGACCTTCGTGGCAGCCTGCAGGGAAAGCCAGTGACTTGGCAGGGTGCTGTGTGGCTGTGGTGCAGAGCAGTGCCAGGGAGGGTGCGGGGTGTGGTGACTGACAAGTAAGTCGTGTACTTGAATTTAAGGGCTTGCCCACCCTCATCTTGCTCAGAAACCCTCTAGGGAAAGGAAGGAGGGTGGGGTAAAAGGGAAGGGAATGAGGGGATGAAAACCCAAACCACAACAGAATTTAATAAAGCCTTCGGTACCTGGCTGTTTGCAGAAGAGATGAGGAGGGTGGGTGGCATTGGGTCTGGAGTGGAGTTGATGGAGCTCTTCTGCTCTCCCATTCATTAAATCCAAATTGGGGATCTCTTTTGGACTGTGGAAGTTGAGGTTTGTCCTTGCAGGAGCTGGGTAGTACTTGGCCTGGGTGCTGCAGGACAGCCCCATGCTGGGACAGGAGGGATGCTGGGCAGGGTCCTGTGCTGGAAGTGAAGCCGGGCAGATACTGGGCAGGTGCTAGGCAGATGCTGGGCATGGCACTGGGGCTGTCTGCCTCTCATGCAGTGGCTGTGTCTGTGTGAGGCAGGGCCATGTGGCTGCTCCCCAGTGGCCCATCTGAAACCTATCTTCTGCCCCTGGACTCTGGCAGACACTTTGCTGGTCCCCCAGTCTGGTTCCCATGCCAGCAGGGTTACACCTCTTGCACCCCCTGTCAGCAGCAGTTCCTGTCACGGGTGCCCCATGAAATGATAGAGCAAAGCACAAGCCAAGCCTGCAGCCTGGCTGGGGCTCTGCAGGAGCTTCTGTTTGTGCAACCTGTGCTGTAGGTAGTGCCCAGCCTCTGGGTTGCAAAGGGCTGGAGTATGATGGGGGGGGAACAGTTCTTTTCCCTTCATCTCTGCTCAGTGTTCCCCCCATGTCTGGCACCACCAATGTTCCCTCAAGTGTCACGTAGCCTTCCTGTATGGCTGGTGGCAGTGGCTTCTTGTCCTCCTGGCCCCACTCCGTGTTTTGTGGTTTTGTCTCATTCAGGGATGGTTTAGAATAAAATATTTAAAAAAAAAAAAAAGAAACGGAGAACTTGCAGTAGCTGATTCCTGTGGGAAGATGTGAGATCAGCAGCCTGACCTCTGACAAGGAGGGGGGGAATTTTCCTCACCTGCCTGTGACCTAAACCTTTGAACCTCTTTGAATTTAGGCCTTTCTGTTCTTTAATGTTTAAACCCAGCTGCCCTATGTGAAGATGGTGTTACCTTGCCTTGGGAGGCTTTGAGTTGCAGCTTTATCTTCTCTCCTGTGCCAACAGAGCTGTGGTCAGTTGAGGGGCAGATCAACAGGGATGCTCACCAGTCTGTACTCACTTTTTTGCATCTTAAGACTACTGCTTTTTATTTCAGTGGCTTTCCAGGTGTTGTTGTCATCTAAACTGTGAGGTTTGGGCACTGCTGGTAGGGTCCTTAGCATTTGAAGAGGGAGGGTGACCCTCAGGCTGCCCTGGGATGCAGGGCAGTGAATCCTGGTGTCATAAACACAGGGTCTGATGTTATGGACCATGTTCTCTCCTTCAGACCATGAGACAGAGCTGAGGAGCATGTTTTTAATGAGAAGTGCTACTTTTTTTTTTTTTTTTGGAGGCCCTTTGGTGAGTCACTCAAGCTGTCCTCTGTTTGTCCCCCATAAAGGAGATGGGGTAGGCACCTGTTTTCTGGAGGGCTCCTGGGTTTGAGCTGTGTCCCTCAGGGGTTTGAAGGTCTCCAGGAGGAGCAATACTTTGGATGTGAGTGTTGGAAAACAGGGCTGCAGCACTGGGCAAAGAAAGCCATTAGAAAACTGCCTCAGTCCAGACTTCTCTTACCACAGGGTGAGTCTGGAAGCTGTTGGCATGAAATTTAGGCAGCCCTCACCCTTTGGAGAGTTCTAGGGCTTGTATAGGTCCATGGGCAGAACTCAGATGCAGAAGTGCGTGGAGGTCACAGCTCACAGTCCTGCTCTGTCCCTGCCTGGCTCCCAGGCAGTTCAGGATGCAGGAGAGACACCAAGCATCCTCTTCCTCTGAACAAAATGTCTGTCTTTATCTTGGAAAATGCTGAATGTCCTTGAGTAGAGGCTGCTCAGTCAGTGAGGATGGCAGTGAGCAGTAGCAGGGCTGTTGCTTTTCATCTGATGGAGGTGTTTGTAATCTTGTCTCAGGTTCTTATCCTCAGGCTGTGCCAAATCCACCTGTCAGTCTGGACCAGTATTAGAACACTCCCAGCCCTGACAGAATAATGTGTTGAACAAATAAGGGAGACTTTTCCTGACCCTCCAGGCAGTGCCTCCACAAATCCTATATTGTATCCCTCAGGCAGATGGATCACACACAGCTTTGGCAAAACCACATTTTGTGGCAGACAAGCTGCAGTTTTAGTGCTTATTTCTCTGTCGTTGCAGGAATTCAAAATGGATGGATCAAAATGCCATTGAGATTGACTCTTGTTTTGTTTGGACCCTGGACAGGTCTCTGTGGAAAACATAGGAGGAGCACCGGGGACAGAGAGGAGCCAAGAAGATGTCAAAAAGAAAGTGGTGGCCAAAGGAGTGGCCAGCAGGGAGTGGAACAGGGCTGGGGATGTGTTTCTGAAGGATAAAAAGAGGGGGGGAGTTGAGGGCATCTATAAAGGAAATGGGGATGCTACAGAATGGGTAAATGTAGTGAGAGTGAGAGGGGCTGCTAAGAAACCAAGTGTCATACGCTGCTGCATGGAGACCAGACCTGCCCTGTTTGCTTTTCCAGGGGTGGGAGCAAGGGCCAAAGTAGAGGGGGAAACAAATAATTGAATTATTAAATGGTGATAGCTTATCAGAATCCAGTGGGCAAAATCCAAAGGGTTCTGATACACAATGTGAGGTCCAGTTATCTGAAATAGATGTGGCTTCATGAGTGCTGGGGAGACTTGTAGGCTTGGACCAAACAAGAAGTCAGTGAGAGGCAGACTCTAATAACAGTGGGCTAAGGTGCTCCTTGCTGGGGCAGGAAGGCTTCCAGCTTCACCAGCTGTCAGGCTTTGGAAGCAGGACAATGTCTATGGGGGATGGAAATGCAGGAGCCATGGTGCCAGTGACCTTTCCCACACTGCTGGGCACCTTTCTCTGTCTCCCTCTCAACCTTTCCCTGCCTTATTGATTGCAGGCTATGTATATTTTTTGCTTTGGGTAAATCAGAAGTCTGTGTCACCTAGAGTGATCATGCTGAGAGTATAAAGCTTTTTACAAAGTCTTCAGTGACCTTTAGCTAATGAGAAATCAATGAGCTGAGTGTATAGAAGCATTTCCCAAGTTCTAGGTAGTGCTGTGCACAGTGGGGACCCACCTTGGCATAACATGGCAACCCAAGAGCAGTCCAGCCATGCAGATCTTCTGCTTCTTGCTTCAGATCAGGATGACCTAGGCTTGCTCTTGATCGTCTTTACTTGTGCCTTATACATTGTGAGGATGAATGTATATGTGTATGTAAACCCAAGTATCAGAATCAAGCCATGACCCTGGGCAGGTGGATGTGTCTGAAATGTTTAAACATGTAGGGTTTTGTTAGGATGAAGTATTTGCAAGTTATGGCCTTTTGTTTCCTGTAAGCAAAGGATGGTTGCTGTGATCCCAGCTGGCACATTGCAATGGATTGTCACTTCTAGGGTGGTCACTCTTCCCTGTCACCCCAGTGTCTTTCTTCAGTCCTCCTCAGCAAGCCCCTGCTGTGTCTTGGGGCTTCTTGTGCTGTGCAGCTGCCATGGAAAAGCAAATGTTGGGTTGGGTGTGGGACTGTCATCCTCTGCTCAAAGCTGTGGACAATCCTTCTGGCTCCACACCCCTGAGCCTGTGTCCTTCTTGCCTGTTCCAGCCACCATTAACAGCCCAAGAGAGAACCCAGTACATGAAGAGGTGGCTGCTCGTCAGGTTTCTCTGCATGGATCCAGGGATTATGGCAATTCCCTGGCTGGTGGGGCTGGAAGATAATCCCTGCTTCAAAATTGGGATCTGCAATTTTGTTGTTTTTTTTCCTGTTCTTATTTAGATGTCTCTGAGCTTTCTGGATTTCTTGGGTTCTCAAAATAGCATCAGGTGTCCTTCAGACCTCCCAGCTGGGGGAAGAATGTATGAGGGGCAGTAGAACTCATGGGGTTATTCCACAGGTACAACCAAATTGAGGCAATTCTTGGATTTTGCCAGCCTGAAAACAAAACACTTTTGTACAAGGCCAGGACAAACCATGTTTCTGTTCCACTCCACAGCACCAGGTAGAGGCAGAGCAGAAAGGTGAAGATGCTGCATGGTGAGGTCCCCTTCATCTTGGTCCCCCTAACCAAACCCAGATTCACCAGCACACCCATAACTCCAGGCTACTGTATGATTTCTGGGAGCAAATCTATTTAAAATAAGATGCAAAGTGGCTTTCATCAGCAAATGAGAATGTGAATTCAAGATGTCAGGGCAGGTGCCAGATGCTGTTGCACTTTGCATTTATTACATTTTTTAGAGCTTAGCAAAAGGTCAGTGTGCTTGGAAGCAGTTCCTGACGTTGGGAAAGTCTGCAGGTCTGAGAATAATGCTTTTCATTCTGTTTGTAATAGGAAAAGAGCCTGCTTGAAAAGTTTGCCTTTGGAATTCTAATGCTAGCTGAGATCTAGCTCTTCAGTTTGTCAGTTTAGGCTAAAAAGACAACTAGAGGCAAAGGTTTTATTCTTTCCTTCTGCGTTTTTTCCCCCCTTCAATATACAGGAAATAGCTTTCAGTATAGATTAGGTTGTTGTCAGTGTTAGCTTTTTTTTCTATTTCTTTCCATAGCTATGCTGATTAGAAGGAAATTTCCAATATAGCCTAGTTGCCAGAAACAGATTCTTTGCTGGAACATTTTAGTTAGAATGTTCTGACTTGTTTCTTGCACTGATGCTGTCTCGTGTGAGAACACAGAGAATTGGCTGCTATTTTTTTTTAACTCTGAGCTTGACATTTTCTTTTTTTTTTTTTGTTGTGTTTTTGCTGGTGTTTGCTTTGGACAATCCTGTTATCACACCAGAGATCGTGGTGCTATGCAGATGTGTTCACAAGCAAAGACTTTCTGCAGGATCCTTTCCTGGCCTTTCTGTAACCCTGTGTGGCCCTGGGAATCAGGAGCAATGGCAGGAGGAATCCCATCAGGATGGAGTTAACATGATGGTGAAGGAGCATTATGTGGGCAAGGTGCTGGAGACAACCTTTTTCTTCTCATCTTTTTCCTTCTGGGAGTTAGGCACTCCATCTATTTGCCTCAGAGATCTCATTTGGTGCCTTCCCAGGAAAAATGGGGAAAACCACACGTGTTTGGCTTGATCTGCCTGACCCTGGCAAAGCATTTCTTAGCCCATTGTGCTACTGCAGCTTTCTGCCCTGCAGCTGTGAGGCCTGAGAGCGTGGTGCTGAGCCATCCCTCTTCTCAGCCCTTTTTAGACAGTTACCCAAAGATAGCAGGAGCTGGATTGGGATTTGTTTTTCTTCTTTTCTTGTTTGCTCCAAAGCAGCGGGGAGGATATTTCTCCCCTGAAAGAACAGCAGTGTTTGGTTTGAGAAAGGATGAGGTCAAGGAGAGGCAGGAAAAGGCTGTCTCATTGTGTTCTCAGTGACTCGGTTGCTCTTTTGCACCTGCACCAGACTTCCACTGGTGAGAACTGGGGCTTTGCTGGGCTCCCAGAACAGTGCCGGTGGAGAGGAAACATCTTCCACTCCCCAGTTGTGTCCTGTGTTTGCCTTTTCACTCTGTCATCACCTTACAGAGCAAAATCCTGAGCTCACACCAATCTCTCTGAGGTCTCTGGAGCAGCCCCCAGTGGGTGGCTGTGTCTGCAGACCCCACTCTATTGCTGGGCAGGCACCAGCTCAGTCCCCAAAGTGATGGAGCTGAAATTTAGCTCCTCAGCAGAATTTTTCTGGCTCAGAGCTCTTGTCACAGCTTTACTGTTTGCACTGCTGGAGATGATTTTGCCTTGTGTGCTGTAAAACTGCCTTTAGGATCCTGGCCTTGACATAAGAAACTGGGATTGTGTTTATGGGAAGGGAAAGCTGTGTTATCTTCAGGAAATGCAACCACCACCTGGCATGTAACTTCTGTACCTTCCTAAACACACCATGGCAGGGAAGGGGAAGGAAAACCCAGGACTGGCTGCATCGTATCTTTGAGTATGTTGACTCATGGCAATGGGCATTCATTCCCCACTTCTGGAAAAATGCTCATTTTTCTCCTGGTTTTTGTTTTGTTTTTTTTTTTCATCCCCTGCTAGGGGTGTGGAGTAGATGAGCACATCTGGAAGGTCAGAGAAGATCAGCTCTGGGGTTTGCACCCTTGCAGCCTCAGCCCCATTCCCAGCAGGGCTGTTCCTTGCTGCTGAGCAGACAGGGAACCTGGATACCTCAACAACAAGATGTTTTTCTTGCTGTGGTTATCAGGAGTTTTTGTTTCTGGCTCTGGTTGGGCCAGGAGAGTGGAAGTCACCATCTGTGAAGGGATTAACAGGCAGGAGATGCTAAGGGCTCTTTACCCATTAGGGATGTGTTTCCTGTTTTTATCCAGTGAAGTTCTCTGCTAATGAAGAGAGGGTTTAAAAAATGAGAAGTTGAAGAGTGAAAATAGAAGGAAGAATAAAAGAATTTTAAGAAAGGATTTCTTAAGAAAAGGACAAAACAAAATAAAAAAAAAAAAAAAAAAAAAAAAAAAAAAGGAGAGAAGGAAACAGAATTGACAGGTCACGTTTCTGGGCTCTGTCACGTTTCTGGGCTCTTTCAATAGCAGTTTAATAGCCAGAAATTCCTGTGCGTAAATGTCTTGGAGCTGCCTTTCCCAAGAGCAGAGAGCACCAGGAACACAGCTGTATCCAAGGACCAGGATATATGACAGAGAAGTTGAAGTGAAGGGTTTTCCATTCTTAGTTCTGTAACTGAGTCACGTTCTGCTCTCCAGTGAGCCACTTACCTGCTGGATGCCTCCAATTTTCCTAAGGTTCCAACCACTAACTTGTTTCCAAGGATTCAGAAAGGCTTTTGGGACAGACAGATACAAAGAATTCCAGAAAACACATTTTAGGGTAATGGTTGCATCAATATAATGGTTTCAGCTGTTTACTACCCCAGGCTGTGACTGGAGGGCAAGTTAAGCAAACAATTAGGTTGTGACTGGTGCTCCCCTGTAGGGAGGTGCTGACCCATTAAAAATCTTATTTTGCTGCACACCTGGCAAAGAGGTTTTAGTTGATAATAGTTCTCCTTAATCTAAATCACGTGTACTTGATGGTTTAGGGGGCTGCAGTTGGATCCTTTCCTGCTGTGTTTTTCAGGGATGTGTGGTACGTGCCTTGCTTTAACTCCAGAATGCTGTAGACAAGGTTCTCTAAGTAGTCTCTGGATTTTAATAACTTACCAGACAGGCTGATGGTAAGTTGACATCTGTCTAGTCCTATTGGCACATTCTTGGTTATGACTTTGGAAGCTGTAGTGGTTTTCCTGCCAAATAATTTTATTCCTGGAGTGGTTTGGGATTTTTTTTTTTCCCCTGCTTTAACTTTGCCTGCTCTGCCTGTTTGAAAGAATGAAGCAGGCTGCTGGCCCCTGTTCTCCTTCCCTGCTCCCACACAGGGTATCACAGCCTCAGTTCTGCAGTCAGTGCAGTTTGAATGTGTTAGATGCTCTACTTTCTAACACCAGCTATTAGGGTTGTGTTCAGTCTAGCAGTATTTGAGATTATATTTGGGCTGGTGGAGCTGGCAGAGGACATCAAAACCACTGGAGAAGAAAAGTTATTCCAGGAAACTGATATACTCTCAGGACCCCTAGGGGCAGCAAGAGAGAGAATAGAAGTATCTTATCTAAAGCCCAGGCAAATAAAATATTCTTATTCTAACCCCCTGGGCCCTATGCCAGTTGTCTGTAAGCAATATTGCTCTTTGCATGCCACTTTGCCTGTTAATTGGACATTTATTATTTCATGATTTCAGCAGGAAAAATGGCCTGAGTGTGACTTTAGTACCCAAGTGATACTGTGTGTTTTCTGAGCCCTCAATTGTGAAAGCTCTCCCAGTTGGTCCCTTCTCCCTCTCCAATTGTGTATGTGAACTGTCAGAGCTGCCTGGTGACATTTGCTAGGGGTGGCTGGTCTGTGACAGGCTCCTCCAGCAGGCAGCTCTTTCTGGGATGTTCAGGGCCCTGCAAGGATGGAGGGGGAGGCAGCTCCTGTTTCCCCATCTCTCCTTGCTCTGCCTGAGTACCAGTTTTGCTGCTTGCTTGGGACCATGGGGATAGCTGGAGGACAGACCCAGACCCTAGGGATGTGGCAGCCCAGGATCAGTCCCCCAGTGCCCAGGTCTCTCTGCCAAACTACTTCAGCTGCAGTTGTATCTAGAGGTGTTGGTGGAAGCAGCTAATTTTAAGCTGATGCAATTTCTTTAATCTTTTTTTTTTTTTTCAAGATCCTGATTTTGTAAACATGTTTATTTGTCCTTCCTGCCCGACTTTGGATTTATCCACACACAGCTAGGAAAAGCAGACCAGAGTCTGAGCAAAGTAATAGCTGCCTGCCTGGATGCTCTTAACGAATTGTTTGCAGACAGCCTTCAGACCTGCAGCTACTCACAGAAATTATTCAGCAAATAGTTTTGAATAATGAATCCCTTTGAGAAATTTGAGCTGTTTTGCAGGCAGATTCCAGACAGAGAATATGCTCAGAAGTTGTAGCTGTTTAGTATATTTTCCTCTCTATTTGCCAAGCTGTGGAATTGACATAGCATCCTTTTCTGGTACTTTCCCATAGGATTAAACTGCTCCTTCAGACATGTGGGATTCAGATTGAAGGTGCCCACTCAAGAGTCTCCTGCTCTGGCAGAGCTACAGCCCACATCCACTCCTTAATGGTGGTCTCAGTTTTTCCAGTGCAGTTTCTCTGGAGCAAGGCAGCAGGGATGTGTTTGCCTATAGATTCTATTGGGAGGGCAGAGCATCAAGGGTTGGAGATCTGGGCCCTGCCTGGCATCACATCTTTTGGCCAATAATGGTTTTATGATCTGCAAAATCTGCACCTTAAATTGCCACAGGGTATTTGAGCAAAGGGGCTGTAGAGGTTCAGAGTCAGGAGAGGTTTGGGTGAGAATTGGATATCCTGAGAGCTAAAAGAGGAGGAAAGAGCAGCTCATGAGGCCAGGTGTCTCTGGGTTCATTCCAGCTCCCACTCACCAGACAGTGAGGCATGGTGTGGGGTGTTTTGTAGCTGGGGGTTGGAGAGCTTTTGGAAGGGAAGGCAGAAATGACTGACACCACTGTGCCAGCTGCTTGGTCCCAGAGTCCCATGGAGGCTCTGATGGCTGTGGAATAAGAAGCTGGCACTTGGCAGCAGGGAATCTTGAGGGCAAGGAGCTGAGGAGCTGGCTCTTTCTTGGGGAAAGTGACTTTCAATCAGCTGCTCTGCACCCTGCAACTGGCCAAAGCAGTGGATGCTGTAGGAAGGACAGGGCAGAGCCTGGTAAGCACACTGGTAAGTGAAGGACACAGGTCTTGGGGTGAAGTGGAGGCTTCAGCCCTGTGGCCCAATAACCTGATGGTTAAATATTTGGGCCTCATTTGCATGGTTCTAAATCTTCTGTCTGCTTTTGCAGACTAGGGAAAGGCTCTGGCATCAAAGAGGAAAGGAGAGGTGATTCCCACTGAGAGACCTGCTTGGACCTGGTCAGGAGATGTGTTTGGGGCAAGGCTCAGTGTAGTTCAGATGAGTGTCCTGTACATGGAGCAAAGAGCAATGGGAATCTCTCCTTCATGAGACAAACCCTGCAGGCTCAGGCTGTATCTGTGGGGCTGGGGACCCTTCAAGGTGAAGGAGAAAGATTTGGAAGGTTCTGATGGGTGTCCTCTCTTCCACATGTGGTCCTGTCCCCCTGCTGTCAAGGGATGGGGATCCATAAAACCAGAGGTGGCCATTACCCCAGCAGCAAGCTCTGAGCATCCTCACTCAGCACCCTGCAGAACACATCTCCAGCTCATTGTCCTCCCCTGCCTGGGAGCTCCCATGAAACCAGGGCTGATTTCCAGCTCCCCAGGGGAATTTGCCTCAGTGAACGTAGCAGCTGCACCTTTTCCACCCCAAAAGGAGGAATGTAGGAGGAGGAGAGGGGAAAGCCAGAGATGGCACGGAGAGGTGTTGGGGAAAGGAAATGATCCTTTCTTCAGTTTTGGAGCTGCTGTAGGAGAACCCAGCAGTGCTGCCCGGGCAAAAGGGTCATAGACCTCTATGGGCCACATGCCCATCGCAGGGAGCCAGCAGATCTGTCAGAAGACAGGCTCGGTTCCGGTCGGTACCGTTGTTTGCATATTTGAAGCACCATGGCCACGGATCTGTCAGCGGGAGAGCAAAGAGCTTCAGCCGCCGGTGCGCAAATACCTCAGCCTGAGGGTAGGAGGGGAATACAAATGAATTCCCGTCTCTGTTGAGCTCTCTGCAATTAGATTTGCAAATCCTGCCTTTTCAGCCGAGTCCGAAAAAACCACCCCAAAGCTCCCACAGTCCTTTTCCGAAGAGGTCGAGGTGGGAATTTCCCTTTTTCGGGATATTTTGCCACCTAGTGCCCAGCTTGGAAATCTCAGCCGGCAGCCCGGGCAAAGCTGAGGCCTTGGGGAGGCAAAACCATCAGGGATGACTTTTCTAGGAGAATATAAATACTTTAGGAACACCATGTTGTGCAGGAACTTAGGTTTAGGGACTTCTGAGACTCATTGGCAGCCACTTTTTGGTTTCTCGTTTCTGACAGCAGACTCAAAATCTTGAATTGTTCCACTGCTGCAATTCCTGTTGCATCTCTGAAAAGGCAGTGGTGGAAAGAGGGAAGAAAGGAAAGGAACAAAGACTTGCTGATCTGAGAGATGAGTACCAGAAAGGGCAGTAGTTTGGATGGGAAGGGAAATGGCAGAATAGACAGCCATGACGTGGGAGAACATCTGGTAAAAACCCATCAGTCACTGATCTGGGTCTGTCTTGGTTCCCTCATCCTTCAGACAGCAGCTAGCACCTCCTGTCCAAGTGTTTGGTAGAGCTAGAACTGATGGTGGGACTGAAGCTTTGAAGAGAAAGCCCTCTGGCTTGTTTTCAGTGGATGAGACCTCTCTGTGTGTAGCTGGCTGGGCTGTCAAACAGCAGGAAAGAGCAGGGACACTACTGGTTCAGAGAGACCCAGTTGCAGAGCAAAGTCCCTGTCTGCCTGGGAGGCAAAAACTATCAGGTGGGAGGCCAGACCCGTGATGGTTTCTCTCTCTCTCTTGTGACTATGACAGATGCAGAAATGCCCTGCTGGTCAAGAAGGGTGAAAAGGCAGAAGATAGATGTGGAGCTGAAGGATCAGAGGTGAGCAAAGCCTGACAGAGCATCCTATGTGTCTGTTTGTAAGTGTGTCTGCTTGTGTCCCTTGTCACATCTCCTATAAACAGGGCATGAGCAGCATGCACTGCACAGCCATCTCTGGCATGGAGACTTGGGACCTCTCCCATCACCAGGTTTTGCTGGGAAAGATGAACTGGGAGAGCCCCTGTAAGAGGTGAATTCCTGCTGCTATGAGATGCAGCCTTAAAATGCCACCTGGAAACTGCTGGGGAGCAAACATCACAGTGCCTGGGCAATGGCTTGGTGCTTTTCCTAGCCAGGAAAAAATCAGGAGCTGACTTAGGAGAGAAAGCCCTGTCCTAAAGAGGCCTCCCACAAGCATCCTGCCTGTATCCAGAGGGACAGGCACCCAGGGTGGGTGATTTGCCATCTGGGGCATCAGTCTGCCCAAGTCTGGTATTAACTAGCATGGTGCATTGAGCACTCTGGCTGGTTCAGCCTCAAGGATGGTATTTGCATCCATGTCCTTCTGCCACTTTGTATTTGTGCTGCCAAGTAATCTGGGGCTGCATCCATCCCATCCCATCCCACCGAACACTTTGTGCTCACAAGGATCAGATTTTCAAAGCTGTTACAGCCTCCTAAATATTCCAATAGGTGACTAATGGCTTCTAAGTGGTCTGTGCTTTAACAAACTTGAGACATACAAAGGGGCTGCAAAAAGGCAGGAGAAAGCTCAGGGCTTTGTGTAGTTTTAGAAAAAGCTGCAACTCTGAAGTATTTTGAAAGAATATTTTTAATGTTAACCATTAAATTTCTTATGAAAAGAAAATCTTGAGAGGGCACTCAAAATATTCCAATTACTTTATTGATTGGTATTAAAAAGTATGTTGCTAAACCCTGTTCTGCTGTGGTTCTGCAGCAACTGATAAACAGTATTCCTGACAAGTGTTTTCACAAGTCCCTTGTTTATATTTCTGTAGTTTGCAAAGTGCAGCTTCATGGAGCTCAGCTTACCCTTATCTATTTATCTTAAAAGCAAAGTACCAAAATAGCCCCATAGCAGCTACCTGGATCATCTCAAGTAGTATCCCTCTCATGATCTTAGAATTGGAAATAAAAGAACTCAAAATATCATCAAAGGTTGGAACAAAAATAGAACCACTGGTACGTGCATTAAAAAAAAATATTTTGCAAGTTTAAAGGTCATACAAAATCCATTTTTGCTGTTTGTAAAAGTTCAGGCATCAGAAGAGTTTATGTCAGAGCAGGGATAAAGTCTTTCTCCCCATAAATGAGCTGATGTAAGTAAGAAAATCCACATCTCTGACCTATGAGAGACACAAAGCTGGTGCATAGGGAAGAAGCTACAGTTCAAAATCACCATGAAGTCATCAGAAAATCTTTTCCAAGTTGCTTTTATCTCCATCTGGGAAATGTGGTGAAAAGTAGACTTTCCTCATGCTTCACAGAAATTAGTTGTTCAGGCAGCTCCTCTACAAATAATTTAAGTTCCACTTATGTGGAATGAAGATTCCTATATCTCATCAGGTCATCATAAAGACAATCAACAACTTTGTTCCATCCTGAATCCCTGTGGAAATCGCCCCTTTTTTATTCCTGAGACACAGTGCTGTAGTCTTGATGTGAGCAGGCGTGGGTTGCAGGGCAGCAGTTCTGCTGAGGCATCCATAGCTTTCAAAGCTGAATTTTAAAAAAAAACACCAAACCCACACCTCTCAATTTGTCTATCTGATACAAGTTTCAGAAGCATGGGAATTAAATTTAATGGCCTTTCTTTGGAGAGTCCAGAGGCTTAGTAATTTTAATGCTGCATTCCTCTCAAGATGGTTTTTAATTTGACAGCATTTTTTTTTACCTTGGATTACATGGTGCAATGCAGAGATGGGCTGGGAATCCTGGGTTGCTTTCTAAGGAGCTGGAACAAGACAAAATACAGTGATCCACTATTTCTGATATCCCAGAATTCACTCTCAGGATACTGGAGTGTCTCTAGGGCACAGTGAAATGCCCAACCTGGGTCATAAAAGCAGGAATAGCTTCTCAGTAGGTCTAATGTGGTATTAAATTGCAGCAGCAGACCTAGGAAAACATATGAATTCTTATTCATTTCATATCATCTTGTGGATCTCTGGACCAACTATGTCATGGAGAAGTGTATTACTTCTTCAAGAGCCACAGAATCTGTGATGGGGGAGATTAAATCCAGACATCAAATGTTCCAGGTGTATACTTGGCATTGTGGAAACCTTGGATTAGTGGCAAAGAATTTAACAATTACCAGGCCACCTCCATGGCTTTGGGGAGTGGCTGGGTGGTCTCATGCATGCCAAAGATCATAGAATCATAGAATTGGCTGGGTTGGAAGGGACCTCAGAGATCATCAAGTCCAACCCTTGAACCACCGTTGCAGTTGCTAGACCATGGCACTGAGTGCCACATCCAGTCTCTTTTTAAATATCTCCAGACACGGAGAATCCACTACTTCAGTGGGCAGCCCATTCCAATGCCTGATCACCCTCTCCGTAAAGAAAGTCTTTCTAATATCTAACCTAAATTTCCCCTGGCACAACTTAAGACCCTGCCCTCTTGTCTTGTTGAAAGTCGTCTGGCAAAAGAGACCAACCCCCACCTGGCTCCAACCTCCTTTCAGGGAGTTGTAGAGAGCGATGAGGTCTCCCCTGAGCTGCCTCTTCTTTAGGCTGAACAGCCCCAACTCTCTCAGCCTCTCCTCATAGGATCTGTGCTTGAGTCCCTTCACCAGCCTGGTTGCCCTCCTTTGGACCTGCTCCAGGACCTCGATATCCTTCCTGAACTGAGGGGCCCAGAACTGGACACAGGACTCAAGCTGTGGCCTCACCAGGGCTGAGTACAGGGGCAGAATCACTTCCTTGGACCTGCTGGCGACGCTGTTCCGGATACAGGCCAGGATGCCATTGGCCTTCTTGGCCACCTGGGCACACTGCTGGCTCATGTTCAGCTTCCTGTCGATCCAGACTCCCAGGTCCCTTTCTGCCTGGCTGCTCTCCAGCCACTCTGTGCCCAGCCTGTAGCACTGCATGAGGCCTGGAATCACCAAAGAACACAAGGAGTGGGTGAGTTGAAAGCCAAACACATCAACTCAAGGCAAGTCCAGCAGAGGGGCTTATATAAAGGCTTTGTGTATATTGTATGCTTTAACTTAAACCCTTCTTCTGAATTGGCTCCATGGCCTTTCCACTGCGTGGTTTGAAAGAGAGTTCAAAAGCAGTTACTTAACGTTTTAGTTGGATGTTTCTCTTAGGTTTATATTTCTTGGATGTAGGAGGAAGAAATGTTCATACAGTGTTTCCTTATTAAAGGCTCACAGCCTCACCAGAAAGAGAATACCTGTGTCCTACTCTGCTATTTTCTTTGAAGACTACAGAAAGAAGGAGCCTATGGGAATGGGGCTCTCCCCCTTTTGCCCCACGGTAGCCAAAAGTCTGTGAGATGGAGTCAGGAGCTCTTCTGGGTTTTGCAGGTGCTTTTGTGCATTTATCCGCAGTCCCATGTCACAACCTCTTCTGCATTTCCCCAGGCACCATTCACTGCTGGCTCTTGGCTACAACAAACGGCTCTGCTTTCAGTTCCTTCATTTCTCAGCTGTTTCTTTTGACACCCAGTAGATGGTGCCACCATGTAGTGCATTCGTTTGGGCAGTTTCTCATCGGAGGTTTTTATGTGTCCTTCCAGGGCTTCACCTGGTTCACTGTGGAACAGAATTTTTTCCTTCCTCCTCCATAAAGAGTTTTCCACAGATCTTGAATATTATGCCAAGAGGCGTTTAAATTTTCCCTTATGTCATGTCATATATTTAGCATCATATTTAAAGTACAAATACTTATTAAAACAAAATCAAACAACAAATTGTGATCATTTAGGTTTGAATGTATATTATTTCCCTGGCTTTTCCTGGTTTTTGAGTAAAAGTCAGTGTTTAGGTTTTGTATTGGGCCAGAATCTGGTGTTAGAAAAACCCTACGAATCAAGTGGTTCTGGAGAGGAAATGTTGCAAGGGGATGCTCAGCATCCTGGGTCACATCTTGAGGAGTCTTGGGTCTCTGCTTTCAGACTCCTCATCAGCACCTTTGCAGACACTGAAGGATCTGCTGTTGGTTTTACCTCTGGCTGGGCTTGAAACTCACAGTAAGCTCATTTCTTGTAACCAGAGCTGACAGCAAAGACACAAATGGTGAGCTGTTTCTGGCTTTGATGTCTTCTGCTGCATCAGACCCAAAACGACAACACCTTCTTTGTAGCTTTGATAATTCAGGCTTTAAACTTCTCTGCAAAAGGCAGAAAAAGGGAAAGGAAGGCTTCCCTGTGGCCAAGGTGCAATATTTCATTCTTGATCCTTTGTTTGCTTTTTTCTTGGACATGTCACTTGTTTGAGCATTTGGTTTTCTTGGTCTCAGAGCATGGCTTTCCTTCTGCAGGCTGTTTAAATATTTACCTTCTCTGCCCTTCCCATCCCACCATGCTTCAAACTGGAGGAGGGAACATTTATCCACGTGCAGACTGGAAGATGCTTTGTCTGAATGAGTAACAAATATTTGCAGTTTAATAAAGACTGGAGCTTTCAGTCTTTGGAAACAAGTATTTCAGGCTCAATGTGGAATAGGCGATGCGGGGATTACTAAACCCCAGTTGCCATGGTTAAGGGAGGAATGTGATTGCTTTTTGATTGAAAAAACTGAGAGGTTACCTACAGTAACTTCTGGCTAACAGACACTCAAGGTGCACTTGGCATTGATGCATCTTGTGGGGGGCAGCAGTCAGTCTCACTAATGTCTAAGGAGTCAGCTTTAACAACATTACTTATTGATGCTGAAGGTCAGGTTTTCCTTGTAACATCCCTCAAATTTTGTGTGGCTGTGGGAGTGATTCCTTCCAGGGCAGCTGATTGAATTTGACATAGCAGAGGTCATCTTCCATCACGCTGGGGACTTTTTTAGAGGGAGCTGCTGGAGGCTGTGAGATGGTCTGCAACCACCTTGTGGCTCTCAGAGAGGCATTTGGACCTCAGCACCTTTCCAGGGCAGAGTTTTATCTGTGAAAACAGCACCAAACTGGGGCTGAGGTAGGGCTGAGCACACCTTTAGGAGCTTGAGAGTGATGGAAGGGCTGGACTGGGTCGTGGCTCTGTCTGCTGATGCTGAGAAACACTGCACATCTTCATCCTGACCTACCCCCTCCTCTGCAGAGTGTGCCTGAGGGCTGTTCTTGGTGTCTTGATTCTCTCTGAAATGAGAAGTAATTTGGGTGTGACCATGGAAAATACAGGCTAACTCCCTCCTTATTTACTGGTTGCCCCCTCCAGTATTTCTGAGAGGCTCCTGCAGGTGACAAACCAGTCTGTATGCCCTGGCCACTGTGGGTTTTTTACTTTGCTCTTTTTGTCTGCTTAGTGCTTCACATGTTAGAAACAGCCCCCAAGTAGCCAGAGTCTTTGGAATAACACTTAATTCCCTTATTGTCATCCTTAATGATCAGACAATGGTGGAGACACATCACTGTAATTGTGTTTACAGCCTTCCCTGGCTTTCCTTGTAAATTTGTTCCTTGCATTTGTTACTGGCTGGCAGGTGTGTTGATGGGGGGGTAGTTTCAATGTGTTTATCTTTTGTGTGCTGTATGTTTTGGATATAGAAACAGTAGGAAAAGATAAGTGCATTGAAACAACTTCTGCATTAATGCCAGTAATTCAGAGCTTATAAATATATATGAGAGAGATTCCGTGATTAGGAGTATATTTTAATACTTTGCTTAATGCATGGACTCTCTGAAGACAAGAGAGAACCTCATTTGTATAATTTGAAGGGCTGGCAATAAAAATAGGAGCAAAGAAAGGACAAATTGAATAACCATGCTTTCAAATGTATGCAGATAGCATTTCTTTTGAGCACCTGAGCCTTGCAGGGGAGTCTGTGCAGCTCCAGCCCATCCTTTCCTGGACTTGGGCTGTGGAGCCTGTGGGACCCAGGGTCCCAGCATCTCCTGGAGGGTCCCAGGGTCCCAGCATCTCCTGAGGGGGTGGCAGGACTGAGGGAGATCAAATCCCGACTTGTGTGGTGGTACAAGGGTGGCATGGGGAGAGTCCCTTGGCATTTTCCATTTGAGGGGACCATGGAAAGGACAGCAGGGAGTGTCAGAGCCAGTGGGCCACCCCTTCCCCTGGATGAGTGTCAGACCAACATGTGCTAACAGGAAAGGCATAGGAGAAGGCAAATTCATGTGGTCTCCACTCTGAGGACTTCTAACAGAGGAGGTACAGATGTGTGCTCACCAAAGGATGCTTCATCTGTGTTCTTTCTTGCTGCCTCACCATCTAAGCTGTGCTCAACTCTTTGTGTCCAGCTTTGTTCAGGGTCACACTCCATTGTCTCACCTCTTTATTTGCAGATTCCTCTTATTCCAGCACAGCATGCCAAGGAATAATAATAATAATAATATAAAAAAGCTTAAATTTTCTCACACTTGAGAAAGGACTTGGAGGGAAAAAAAACCCAAACCAACCAACACCACCCAACAAGAATCTATCAGAACATTTCCCATGGGAAAAGGCTGCTTGACCAAACATGCTTGAGCATATCAGCAAAAATAAAACACTAATTTTCTCTTTCTCACCCCTTTTGAGTCCTTCTCACCAGCAGAGCAAACCTCTTCTCCCACAGGGCAGGATATGGACCTTCATCAAAAAGTGCCATTCCTCCAGACATGGCCTCCAGTCACTTCTGATTGTCACCTTCAGAGGAGTCTACAGCTTACTGGCCACACTTCCATGCTACAAGAGCAAGCAGCAAAGACTTATTCTGGTCCCCTGCCTGGTTTAGTGCTTAGTTTGATAGCTTCAAGTCTGCAGATAAGAAATTTAAGGTCTTGCTGTCTGGTTGGGTTGTAGCCTTGAAGCCAGCCACACCTGGAGTGTCCTGGTGGTGGTTTTTTTTGGCTTCCTTTGGTCCTGGAGGAAGAGTAGTGGCTCTGTTACCACTGCCCAAACCCCAGCACCCATCACTGCCCTCCCATTTTCCTAAGTTTCACTTTTTGCTTGCTGGAGCCAAAGCCTGGGGAAGAGTTTGCTGTTGCTAGGAGTCCTGGCATTGTGCCTCCCAGAAAAGCTTTGCTGTTTCCATGACAATTTTGGCAGTTTTCTGGCTTCTGGGCTGTCCTGTCTGGACTTCAGGATGGGAAATGGGGAGATCAGATCAAGAATATTTTGTCATTTTACTTGAGAGCAAAGACTTTCCCCCCCTACACAGTTTTCCTGCATGGTGCCTGCAGATGTGGACATCTGGCTGCTGTGGATGTGGTTTTCCTCTGGGATGTGTGTCTGTGGGGATCCAATTCACTCTCCTGCAGTTGGTCCCCTGTGACATGATATTGATTAAGCCATGAATTTCCATTCACAGCCTGTAGTCACCTGGATATTCCCTGATTTTTGGAGGGACCAGGGTGGTTTGAACTTGGTATGCCTACATCATTATTGGATGGGAATTCTATGTAAATATTAATTAATTCTGAAGTATACAAGAAAAAGCTCCTATTGATTTAAACCTATTTATTCTTCATTATCTTAATTTTTGCTGCAAGAGGCTGCACATCTTCAGGCTGCTGCTTCCTAGCAAATGGCAGTCTCAGGAGGGGGCTTTATACCCCTGGCAGCAAATTGCTGGAGGGCTCCCTGGAGGATACAGTTGGGTTTTTTAGGGGCCCTGTGGAACAAGCAGATGGCTGAAAAATAACTAACCTTGAGACTTGAAGGTAACCTAAAAACATTAGTGACAATCTCACCTTTCTGCAGGGAGAAAAATGAAATTCCTCGTAGCTCAGACCTCTTGGAAAGATCTAATGTGGTGTTTATTTCAGAAATAAATTTGATTTTATAAAAATGACACCTTTGTATTCAGCCTCTGGTGAGCCAGATCCAGCTCTTACTTGTAAACTGGGAGTAGATCCATTAAGTCTATGGCTGATGTGCCAGCAGCCTCACTTTCACAGTATTTCATTCACTGGGGGCTGCACTCTAATCTCCTGCTGGGATAAATCAGAAAAAACTCTGCTGAAGTCAATAGTGGTGGAAAGGGAATCAAAGAGAAGCAGGAGCTGCATGTTTCCAGGCAGCAGATACCCTGTGAGCACTTCCCTGCAGGGGAGGCAGCATCCCCACCACCTCGCCAGGCACTGGGGAACCTGCTGGGGCCATGGCATCAAAAATGTTTGCACAACCTCTTGGCTCATGCTTTCTGGTTGCTGCCTGGATGCACCTCTGCACCCCCAGCCTGCCAGGGTCACCATATGGACCTCATGGGACTGCTTGTCCCACCCCAGTTTGTTGTCCCCCAGCTTGGGGAGGAGTGGGCTGCAGCTTGGCCCCTGCCACAAGGATCTCAGAGGAGGATTTTTGTCTTTTCTTGATGCACTTCTGCCAGAGTTCGTGCTCTGCCTTTAGCTTTTGAAGAACATCCCAGACTTTGTGGAGACTTTTTGAGTTAGCCCACTGTGAATCCTGATCCAGGCTCTGTGGGAATTTCTTGTTTTCTACCCAGAGCCCCACAAGAACAGTCTGAAAAACTGCTGGATGGAGCCATAAGAAATTGGGTTCAGTTCTCAGCTGAGGGAGGCAATTAGGGAGGTTTCTGAGTCACAGCCACCCAACAGTTATCCTGACATCTCAGGATAAGGGACCACTTAACCTGCTGGAAATGCTCTTCCTGCAGGCACGTGGCTTTGTAAGCTCCTTGGGCTGCCTATGGTGCAATTGCTGCAGATTTAATAGTGTTATTAGTTTAGCCAGTCAGACCTTTATCAGGAAAGATTAGCAGGTGCGTGAGAGCTTTAATATCCTTGGCAGCTCTATTTCTTCCCAGATAATTGCCTTAAAATGGTTTTATTGCACAGGCTGGATCTTCTTTCATTCCCCCTTTTTTTTTTCTTTAGCCTGTTTCCTGAATATTTTGCCACCTTTTCCTTCCTCACCTGGAGAAATAAAGAGCTCCTGACTTGTAATGGGATACATCTGCCTGAAGAGCCATTCATACAGCTCTTTAAGTCAGCAGCTCCATTCTTGGGGTGAATGACTGAGGAGAGGAAAGGAAGGGTTGGTTTGAAAACACCTTGTGTGAAAAATGAAGAAAAGCAAAGACTGCACTGGGGTAGCAGCACACCTGTACAGCCACACAGAGATGCTGGAGCATCATCAGCTCATGGATGGCAGGTCCTTGCAGCTGCTCTCTGCAAGCTCAGCCTCACCACAGTGATTAGAAATGAGAATAGTTTAATCACACAGTTCGATCAATAGTTCAGTAATAGGGAAAAGCTTGAGCAGAGAAAACATTTAAAATCAAAGGTCACATTGCAGCTCCATGAGATATCCCCTTCCCCAAGTGGTGGAGAAAAGTAATCAGTGTCCCTTGCTCTGGCAGTCCTGATCCAGCTCTTTACTGGTGAGCTGCAGGCACTGATTTCTTCAGGAGGTTTCTTGCAGTCAGCAGGGGACATCAAAAAAGAAGACTCTGGTGTAGATTCCTCACTTGAAAAAAACTTGTTTTCTAAAAGTTCTGGGTCCACTTTTATAGCTGAAATATTTTCAAATTAAATTATATGACAGCCTCACAGCTGTGTTGTCAGCTCTGAGTCTTGGGATTTTGTCTAAAAAGATGTTTAGCAGGCAGAGACAGCAACTAATGCAATTCCTGTGCCCCTGGGGCAGACCTAAGCAGTAGTCATTTGTTGCCAAAAAGTTTGTCAAAGTGTTAGATGATCTCCATACCTGCCAGGTGAGTAGTACTTCCCAGAGACTGACTTCCCCAGAGGGCTTGAGTGATGTCTTTAGTAGTACCTCTTCATGGTACTCATAGCTGCTCTTTTATTTTGTTCTAGCAGCCTCCTGTGATTTATTTTCATGCTGAATATAACCACAAGGGTAAACTGAGCTGCAGTGATATTTCCTAGAAAATTTACTCCGATAGTTCTGTGGTTCTGTACAGTAAGGATGCTGTGGAAACACAGGCAACTCCTGGACTCTCCTTATTCTTTTTAGATATTTCAAGGTAGAAGAGCTCAGGTGGTTGTGTATGGGGTGTGCTGTGGTGGGGCAAGTGTGGGAGGACATGTGGCAACTGTGCTGGGGGCTTCTGATGTTGCAGGTCACTCAGCTGGCTCCCATCCTTCTCTGAGTCCCAGCATCAGGAAGTCTGTAAAACCACCAGCAAGCAGGAGTGTCCCTTTAGAGGACATTCTTCCCTCTGGGTTCTCGCAGTGAAGGTGCTGAGCCACCAAAAGGACTGTTGGATACTAGAAGAGGGATGAATCTGTTGTGTTGCACCAGAGTGGGCCCCGTGCAGCATCCACTGGGACCTCTCTGCTGCAGCTCTGCTGGTGACTGAGCATTTCTCAGCCTGTGCTGTGTCAGCATTAACGTGTTCTACCTCCAGGTGATTCTGTCCTGCAGTCTTACTGCTGATCAAATTATATAAGGTCTGAAATCTCACCCCCTGCTCTTCCCCCCACTCTTTAAAATAGGATTCTGCCTTTTTTTTTTTTGGATAGGGATGTAAGAACAAAGGTACCAAATAGATCAAGTGATGCTCAGCCCAGCATCCTGCTCCCAATGGTACCATGTGTCCTGGGAAGGAGCAAAAGTGGAAATGATAGATTAGATACCCAATAATCTGTATGCCAGAAGCTGCACCGTGGTCTTTAATAGCCCTTGATGGTGCTTTCTGCTGTGAACAGTCCATTCTCCTCTTGAACCCTTTTTATTGCTTTCAGCTCTCACCACCTCCTCTGCCCCGGAGCAAAGCTGCTGCTGGAAGTATGAGAAAAGGTGCTGCTGTGCCCTTAAATGTGCTGCCTGATCATTTCCCTGGCTTCCCCTGAGCATTTTATTATACGAAACATCTAAGTGATTCATCAGTCCCCATTTGAGGACTACATACCAGTTATGATTGTACATAGCTCTGTGATACCTTGTACAAAAGATTCTCTCTTTTTTTTTTTTTTTTTTTTTTTTTTTTTTTTTTTTTTTTTTTTTTTGTCTCTCTGGTGGCTCACAGGCACAAAATAAATCAGTGGCATCTCTCTGACAGTACAAGAACAGATCATGGGATATTCACAGAGAGAGTTACTGAAGAATAACTTTCTGTATATCTTTACCACAGCAATAGGATTCAAGTACAACTGTTTAAACATCTGATTTTGGTAATGTGGTAAAATGCTGGTATTGATTCAAATGGCAAAGCAGAGAAGAAAGACCCATGGGGAGAAAAGTGGCACTGAGATGCATTAGCAGCATTGCCACAAGAAAACATTGTCCTCGAGACATCTAAAATTCACATTTCCAATCTGCCTGGGTGCACTTAGAGAGAAATACGTTTCCTCAGCCACACAATCAGTGTGAGACATTTGTCTTGAGCTCCTTTGAGGAAACCATCTGTGTTCACCAGCCAGAGCCTTGGCTGCTCCAGATCCCTTGTAGGGCCAGGACTCCCTTGAATGCCTATCAAAGAGCCTGCTGTCTGAAACAAGGAGCTTGTGTGGCCTGAAGGGCCCTCAGGTGTCTTCTGAGCTCTGTATTTAAAGAGATGTTTGATCAGCTAGGAGGGGGGAAAGCTCAGCTCTATATTTAAAGCGATGTTGGATCAGATAGGAGGGGGATTAAAAACTACTCTCCCAAATGCTGGGGTTTCACCAGCGTGAATCACCCAGGCACTGCTGGTTACACAGACCTGGTCAGGTTAATAAAATCATTGCCAGGGCCTGGGCACACAGGGGATGCTGGGTGGCTTTCACATTGACGTCACTGCTTCTCATTTCCCCTGAGGTGCTAAGGACCAAAATTCATTAGGACCTGGCAGCCAATGGGTAAGCCCTGCAAAATAAATCAGCCCTGCCCATCACATAGAGGTTTCTGCAGCACAACAGGAGCCATTCACATCAGCAGGGCAGGGAGGGATTTTTTATCAGGGGAGTGAAGACATGAATGGATCGTTAGAGCAAAGGGAATTTGCAGGCAAAGAGTGATAAGGGGGAGAAGCAGGAGGAGATTTCACTATAGAGGGATTGGAGAAGTGGTTGGAGAGTGGGGGAAGGAGAGAGCAACAAAGGGGAGTTAAAGTGAGCAATTTGACTTTATTAAGGGAAAACAGGAACACTGAATGAAACTGGAAAATGCATTTAAAAGTGTGAGGAGGAGAGGACCTTGCCCAGGGGAAGTGGTCCTTGCCACGGTGTATCTTGGGGGTCAGGAGCTCTGTGGGGCTGGAGAAAGCCATGGGCACCTTGCATCAGGATGGGAAGGCACCAGCAAGTTCAGGAGAACACCCAGTCCCTGGTGTGATGCTGCTTCCATGCATGGTATGGAGATTGTAAAGGTACAGCTTGTGAACCAAGGAAAAAAATAGTTCTCCTCTGGGATACTTTAAAATATGGATTTCTTGCACGTTTGATGGCATCATTTCATCCTGGCCATTTTCAAGGCTGGGCCAGCATATGGGGCAGAGCTGGACTGGCATCTCCGTGGTCTTTCCTGTGTGGTTGATTCAGGGCAGATTAAACACATTGGTCAGGACAACATAGTGAAGTTTCAGTATTGTGTCATGTCTGGTCTGGGGGTGGAGGACATCTGTTTCCAGGACCTGGAATCAGTGGCCATTTGGAACAAGCTTTTAGTGCTCCTCAGCCTAGAGCATCTTGCCAGCCCTAAAAATATGCCTTGAAAAAGGAAATAAAATTTTCACAGGATCTTCTCCACAGCTACTAAAAGATCAAGCATTACCTTTATGAATCACCTGAAAAAATGCAGGTGTTCTCATCTCCCAGAACACATCAAAGCCATTTCTTATTCAAAGTAAATCTGGGTAGTTGTAATTTCTTTCTCCTTCACACAAAAAGAGAATACAAATTGTGGATGGCACTGCCTGTTAAGAAGGAATCTTTTGTTTTCCATTGTTAACGTAAACTGTTGTTGAGCAATCATTACAAAGGTGGGGATCCTGTTGAGTTGAACGCCTGTTTTTCAGCTCCATTTTTTTTTGCCAGCAAAACACTCTCTGGGAGGCAGGAGGATATTATTTGAGACTTAGATTTCTCAGAACATCATTCTCTTGTTCAGTAATAATAAATAAAATAGAAGTCTCTGGTCATCAAAAGCCTGAGATCCATTACACATGCACAGTCCTCTCCCAGTAAGGTTCCTCTGTTCATTCTGGGGCTGCTGCTCTGGGTGCTGGGACACACGGAGCATGGGACACAGGGCATGGGCTCTCCTGGCTTCTGGGGACAGGGCACATTCTGCACACTTGGGCAGGCACAGGGAAGGGGCTGATCTCTAGTGTCAGTCCAGCCTTTTGGGACTCGTATTATTTCTTTTTTCCTCACCTGTTGCTTGGTCTGATGCATTTTCACACTGAGATCTTTGGGAGAAAGATTTCCTTTTCTTGTGAATTCAGATCCAGTGTTCAGCATGACATAATTCCCAAGCTCTAGTGGGGCCTTTCGATGCTAACTTAATAAAAATATACAACTTATTTATCAGCTCTTCCTTTCTTTAAAGGACATGATGGAAGAAATAGGTTTTAACCTACTTCTGATCCTCAGGAAAAGCAAGCACTTTGATTCCCTCCTTCTCAGAACAATAGCATTGCATTAGTTGATTCTGAGTTTATTAGCTCTAACCCCTTTCTATTTTTATTTTCACATGCCATTGACTTTGTTTGGTATAGACACAGCTGAACAAGAGCTGGTTTTTCAAGTGCAAATCATGTCAATAGATGGCCAGTTCTTTCCACTTCACCTGCAGGAACCCAGCTGTAAGAAAGAATGCTGATGCTCAAAGAGTATTTTCCTACTGCATTTCTTAAGTTACCTCCAAGGCCACATAATCCCTCCTGGAGCCCCAAAATTCCCCATTGGGAAGTAGTGGTGGTTGCTTTAGCACTTCTGGCACTGTCTGTTCACATCAGGAGAATTTATTTGCATGGAGGAGTGAAACAATACAACCAGACAATGAAATCTCAAGCAGTAAAATGTGTGAAATTCTCCACTGCTATTACATTTTATGATACCGTTTCCAGCATTTCTTCTCTGCTTGCGACTGCAATTGGTGGATTTGGAGCAGAGAGAGCTTCTCATTATCACAGCTCTTTATCAGCACAGGATGAGCAGCAGCAAGCAGTCAAATCATTGCTGTATCCAAATGGCATCTCTGCATCCAGAGATGGGGGAGAGCCCACTCACTGGGGAATTGGTCTACCTAATGATGTGACTGCAAACTGGGCAACAGGCTACAGGTCCAGTTATCCCAAGTAGAAATCATTTATCTTAAAACTCGGTCTGAGTTAAAATACATCATCTTTTCTTTTTTTTTTTTTTTCTTGTTATCTGCTTCTTTCCCTGTCTCAGTTTTTGAGCTGGTGGTGGGAGCGATTAGAAGAAAGTTTTTCTGTGTCATTAAAGTATCTGGTAGAAAAAGACCTGGAAAGAATCATTAAATGCAGATGAGGGTATGAGGTGCTCTTCCTGAGTAGAATTACAAGGAAGTGTTCTCACTGGAGACAGTGTTCAGAGGTGGATGCTGGCAGGAGTTCAAGTTTCCACACTTGCTCTTATGGCCATGACTTCCCTGAAATCTCCTGCCCATGGTGGGAGTGCCAGAGGGTCCTTTCCTTGCAGGCTCCATTGAACTCCTGTAAGAGAGCATCTCTGGGACTGAGGAACGTGTTGTCCCTTCAGAGAGAGAGAAATTAAAGAGAGAGACCATTCTTTGGTGGTATTTGCTCTTCATTTCCTTGGCTGACCTGTAGAGGTTCCCAACAAAGCAATAGCATATAGGGTTGAGGCTGGAATTGGTGAGGCCAAGCCACTGGGCAAAAGGTCTGAGCTGCAGGATCCAAGGAGAAGGAGCTGCATCCTGCAGAGATGTAGGGATGTTGAAATCAATCCAAATGTCCATCAGGTAGACGGGCAGCCAGGAGATCGTGAACAGCAGGACCAGGGCCACCACCATCTGTGCTACCTTCTTCCGGATCTTCAGCCTGGAAGCTGGGAGGGATCGGTTCAGGGCAGTGCTCTCCTTCAGATGGCTGGGGCGGCTCCACAGCCGGCGCACGGTGAGGAAGCAGATGACCATGTTGAAGAGGACGGGCAGGCAGTAGAGGGCACAGAAGAGCAGAAAGTTGTAGGCTTGCTTGAGCCTCTCCTGAGGCCAGATCTCCCTGCAGATGGGAAACACCAGGGGCAAGCCCTCCACCACCCCGATCTCATCCCGTTTGTTCATGAAGATGAGGGGCACGCATATCCCTGAGGAAAACAACCACACCACCAGGATGGTGCTGAGGATCCTTTTCTGGGTGAAGAAAGAGCGGGCGTTGAGCGGGTTGTGCACGCTGTAGTAGCGGTTCACGCTGATGACGGTCAGGCTGAGGACACTGGCGGAGACAGAAACAGCCTGGATGAAGGGCACTGCCCGGCAGAGGAAGTCCCCGTACACCCAGGCTTTGTAGATGAGGTTGCCCACGGTGATGGGCATGCAGACACACACCACCATGAGGTCACACACCGCCAGGTTGATGAGGAGGCTGCGGGTGGCGCTCAGGCTGGACACCCGGCTCCGGCGTTTCCGGGTGAGCACCCTGATGGACATGATGTTGCCCACAAAGCCCACCATGAAGGACACCAGGTACATCACCGTCAGGCTGATGGTGACAGGCTCCTTCGCAAAGAGGAAGAGCATCTTCTCCAGCTCTTCCCAGCCCAGCTCCTGGCTCCCGTTCCAGAGCCCTCCTTGCGTTTGGTTCTCCTCCTGCCAGAGCTGCAGAGGGCCGAGGGGGGGCCGGGGGCCGGTAGGGGAGGAATTCATGGCTGAGCCCCCCCGGGCACCCCGGGCTAACGGGGCAGCGCCTGCTGCCGCCTATCCCGGCGCGCTCTGGGCATCTTTAGCTGGGACGAGCGGCGCCTGTAAAAGAGGGTGCAGAGAGGCGGGGTGAGTGAGGTCTCCGGGCAATGTTTTCCCTTCTGGGAAAGGTGCCGGGTCCGAAATGGCTTCTCGGAACTTAGTTGAGACGCGGCCGGGAGCGGCGGGCGGTGCGGAACGGCTCGGTGGGCAGCGGCCCTGGAGGGGGCGGCGGAGCCGGCGGGGAACTCCGTGCCCCGTCAGAGGAGGGGCAGAAGGCACCTCCGGGGTGGGGGTGGGGGGTTCGTTGTGACAGGGAACGGGGCAGCGGCACCCCCTGTATCCCGGGAGAGCGGGGGATCCGCCGCCACTCCCCTCCCTCCCGGGAAAGTTGCGCGCCCGCGGCTGAGCTGACGGTCCCTGTTCCCGAGCTGCCCCCAGGCCCGCGGCTCCCCCCTCCCGGTTACCCCGCGGTGCAGTGCGGTGGGGTGCGGTACGGTGCGGAGGCACTCACCGGGCGGCGGGCGGGCGGCGGGACGGGCTCCTCCCGCCGGCGGCTCCGGCTGCGGCTCCGCGCTCAGAGCGCAGCAGAGGCAGATTCCGCACACAGGCTCAGCCTCTGTCCTGACCCTCCCGGGCACACACACGCTGCACACACCCCCTGCGTGCCCACCCCCTCGGCAGCTCCCCCGTCCCTGCTCTCCCCCCCAGCGCACACGCATGCCTACAGACCCCCCTGCAGGCACCCCCGCGCTCTCTGTGCAGACTCCCGGAGCACAGACGGGGCTGCACGCACCTTGCCACAGGTGCCCCGCACACCCCTCCCTTGCACACCCACAGCCACCCTGCGCACTCACGCACCACCGTCCCCCTGCACCCCAAACCCGCTCTGCCCTCTCCCAGCCTCCTCCCCTCCTCGTCCCCTCCCGCTCACACGCACCCAGGTTCGGCTCAGCCTTTGCACCCCGTGTGCACCCCCGCACGCGCTTTGCACACCCATACACATCCCTCTTGCTCTGCCCTGCAGTGGACACAGACAACCGCTCCCCGAATCTCTCCCCTCCGCTGGGAGTGCTGGCAGGTCCGGTCCTGAACCGAACCGAGCCGGGCCGAGCCGAACCCTTCCCGCCAGGGGTGTCCGCCCGTGGTGCTGAAGGGACAGCTCGGCCTGGCCGGGCAGCTCCGGGCAGCGCCGGGAGCAGGAAGGGAAGGACCGGGCAGGGGACAGGCAATGCCGGGCACTTTTCGAGTGCCATGATCGTTCTGATGTTTTTCTTTCTCCTCTCCTGGCGGTTCTCTGGGATAGGCGGCAGCAAGGTAAGGAGGTATCAGGCGCTTCAGTGCCTACTTCCAGTCTCACAATGCCATCAGGAGCAGAAGGTGATCAGAGGGCTGAAGCAGCTCTGCTATGGAGAGAGGCTGAGATAGTTGGAGTTGTTCAGCGTGAAGAACAGAAGGCTTCAGGGACACCTTAGAGCAGCCTTCTGGCACCTGAAGGGGCTACAGGAAAGATGGAGAAACTATCACTACAGAAGCATGTAATGATAGGACAGGGAGAATGGTTTTAAGATGAAAGAGTGCAGATTTAGATGAGATATTAGGAAGAAATTCTTTCCTGTGAGGGTGGTGAGACACTGGAACAGGATTCCCAGAGAAGCTGTGGATATCCCATCCGTGAAGGTGTTCAAGGACAGGTTGGATGGGGCTTAGAGCAACCTGGTCTGTTGGGAGGTGTCCCTGCCCATGGCAGTGGGGTTGGAACTGAATGATCTTTAAGGTGCCTTCCAAACCAACCAGTCTGTGATTCCATGAAATCCACTCTCCCCCTGTGCTTGCCAGCAGGGGCTGTTACATCAATGGTTAGCACCACAGCAGGTTTGGGTGGGACACTACTGAAGCAAGGAGTGTTCCAAAAGGCAACTCAGATCTCTGTCTTTTTTCTTAAACTCAAGGAGTGGATAGAATGGGCCACGGAAAAAAATCACTTGTAAAAGTTGAAGGACTTGGTTGGAGAACAAGGTTATTTTGTAAAATGAAGTTTTTGACCTGAGGCACTAGATGATGACAATGAATCACAGGTGACAATGTTCGAAAGGGGAACTGATCCCTTTGCCTGAGGTATTTAATTCTGATTTTCCTTCTTTGCCTTCTCTGCTAGAGAGCAAGCTTACAAATACAGCCCAAGTGGAGGCTGTTTGTCACTGGACGGTGAATGCCCTTGATTTCCATGGGAAATTCTCCATCCATTTTATTCTATTTATGTGAAAGAGGAAAGTAAATATTTTTGTTCAGCCTTACGTGAAATGAAAGAAAGATCAGCAGTGGAAGCACATGGAGGGTGGGAGGGGAATGTGATCGGCCCGTAGAGCTCATCTGCATTAGAATGCATTTACTTTAAGCTTGTGACTGTTTATTGCCTCATAGTTTTATGTATGTGTATTTATAGATCTTCAGAGACAAACAGCTTCTACAAACTAATTATACCGTGTTGCTCAGAGCACAAGGTACTCATTATTCTTTGCAGGGTAATGCATGGATACTCTCATGGACACCTAAAATCTGCTACAATTTCACAGCTGCTCCACAGCAAATAGATCTGTCACAAGCAGGCAACTGCACAGGCCAGGGTCAGCACCAGCAATTGGAAATCTCCATGTACACAAACCCTTGCCAGCCTCTCCCCAGCCTCCCTAGGGCAGACCTGCCATTACACACAAAAAACAACAGAACAGAGGTGTTTAAGTCAACACTTTTAGTAGGGTATTAACAGAATACAAGAGGAGATAGTGAAGGAATGTGCCAGGGAGCGTTTGTCCAGGGAGTTACCTTCCAAATGCTCAAGCCAATAAATACAATTTGCATTTATTTTTTTTCCCCCTCCCCTGTGCACTTTATTTGTAGCCCACATTATTTACTGCTAAGGAACCTTTAGGGCTTAAAATACTTGACTAGACTACTAAGTTGAACAGTGGCTCAATATAATTAGGATGTATCTGCTTTTGCATCCATTGATACAACTCACAAATACCAAGTCATCTCTAACAACAAATGACAAATCTATATGCTGTGTGCAACCCAGAGGGAGGACAAAGATATTAATTATAATGAGTTCATTGTGTCTAACAAGTTCAAAGTCATCAAATAACTCAAGATGGGGAGTCTCCAACAGCAACAACAACAAAAAAACCTGCACCCTTTTCACATTAGTTCCCCTCTTGTGGAACAGGGGAAGCTAAATAAAACCCACTGTAGACAGGAGGCATCTGTTATCAGCAAGGGTAATGGACTGGGCTCTGCTTATACAGCAATGCACATCAGAAATAACCCACTGGTCTTACTGGAGTTACAGCTGTGAAGAACTGACCTGAGAGGAGGAGTGAGTCAGCCACTTTGGGCCTTTGCCAGAACCTCAGAAAAACTCACAGCAGCTCCCCAGCCTGCTGTGGCTACCCAGGCCTGCTCTGCCCACTGCACATCTGAGTCCCAGGGTAGGGTAAATTTAGCACAGCTGTCTCAGCACAACCTCCCCACTCATCCTGCAGCACCAGCTGGGAGTCACACAGCCACAGTGATGCTGTGACTGTCCCAGGGCTGAGAACCACTGGAAGTTTGGCAAACCCTGAACCTTTTTTCCAGCTTATGCTGTTGATCAGGTAGACCTTGAGAGTGTGAAGGTGGAACAGGTCCTCTGATTGTGCATCTACTTGCAGCAGCTCATGTGGTCTCCCCACTGAAACCTTTCTCCTTGCTGAGTACAAGGGGATGGTGCTGAGGAAGACTGGGAAATTCACACCCCTGTGTGGTCCCAGCAGAGCTGTGTCCTTCACCCCCTGGGTGATGGCTGGCACCCAACCAAGAGGCATTTTGATTCTTTGCTTTCTTAGCTTTCTTCCAGTGCATCTCCTGACATGCTCAGTGTGTCTCAGCTGCTACACATTGACCTAAAAGTTTGGGTTGATGACATTGCTGCTTTTCCTGCCTGTTCTTTCCCAGCAGGTGGCTGGGATGGGGTCTGCTCACCTCACAGGTGTGAAACTAAATGAGGGCTTGTCTGTTGAGCTGGGGCAGGATTGGTGCTACCAGAATGGATTGTCTAGGTGCTGCTTGAGCTAGGTGAGCTGGGAACACATCCCAGCTTGATATTTGGGGGAATGCTGGCACTGGTGAAATAGCAGCTTTTGCTGGTAGATGCTGGGCTGACTGCCCTTGAAAAGCACTGGCTAAAGCTCAGCTTCATTGCCACCTACCCCTTCTGCCTCTCACAGGTTTTGATTGATGGTGTGGAGTCAGGAGGACCATGAGTTAAGGGATGCTCCCCAAGCCCTTGACTCAGCCCCATCCTGCACACACTCTGTCCCACTCCCAGGGACCCAGCTGCAACCCAGAAGGTTCGGTGTGAGTATTTCTAGTGCTTGATATAAACAAGAATAATACTGAAACCTGTCCATCCAGATCTTTCTTGCCATCAGGAGAGACCAACAGCATCCCCATTTACTACCTTGCATGGAACAGAAAAACCGTGCCCATCATTCTCTGGGATGCTTTCTTACAAACCTCTAACCCAGCAACAAATCTCTCTAAATCCTGGGTGCCGTCGGTTTGGGGGAGGTCTGAGCCAGCTTTACCGCTCCCTCTGCTGGTGGCTCTTCCATGCCTGGGCTCTCGCTGCTCCTCTTTTGGCACGGCCACAAGTTATTTTTGTCACCGCGGTCCAGGTCCTTGGCACAGCTCCGGAGTGGCGTTGGCTGATGTCACCTCATTGACGCGGCTGGGAATCCAGGAGGAGATAAGAGGCCAGCGCTGTGCCCAGCACACTGAAGATGCTGAGTGCACTCCAGATTCTTTGAAAATCAAATCACAAAGCAAATAGAAAACATCGGGGAATTGGTGTTTGTTGTTTGTAATTACTTTTATGAGTGAAAACCTTTGTCCATCCCTCTCAATCAAAGAATGAAACATTTGAACTATTGCAAGTGTCCCTTGGAGAATTGTAGATGGAGAACGTGGGCATTTTTATGCCTGAGAATATTCACTGTTTTCATATGGCTGTTTTCATAAACAGATCCGTGCAGAATTTCTTGTCTTCCATCCTTTTTATTGGAAGCCTCTTGGACTGAGTGCTCTGGAAACACAGTGGCTGAACTAAAAGAGAGTTTTGTTCAGATGAATGTGTCTGATACGATGTGCACTCACTGAAGAACAATGAAACACCACGATGGCATTAGTATGATAGAAAAATCTGCCTTTCAGGTGGCTTTGCTTTTGGTTTCTGCAGAAGTGCAGGGAAGTAGCAGGGGAACACAGGGCTGAAAGTGCTGCTGGACCACAAGTGAATCTGACTCTGTCTCGTTAAAAAAAAAAAATCACTAAATGGAGGTGCACTGCACAACAAAGTGGGGTTTTTTCAAGGAGAAGTCAATGCTGTGGATCCTTAACTCATTGCCCAACTTTATGCACAAGGTTTTGAGGTTCTGCTGAGCAGCAAGTCAAGCTCTTGAGAAGTGAAGCCAGGACTTAGCAGGGGGCAGCTGACAAGCAAAGCAACTGTTTAGCAGTTCCTGCACCCAACCCTGCTCCCCTCTGAGCTGAGGGGCTGTTTGAAGCCATGGTGGGATTTCCTCCATGTCCATGTTTTCTCTGGTGGTCCCGAGCTCTTGGGCAACACCATGAACACTCAGCCCAGGCTGAAAGCCCAAATCAAGCAGATTTGATAACTGGGGAAACCTGGTGGTCTGATCAGATTTGGGGGGCTCTGTTTCATCCTGTTGAAGCTATAGTGGCCCGAGCAGTTTGCCAGGGTGCTACTGAGAAGGCAGACAGGTAAAACAATATCCAGAATAAGAGATGCTAAGGCAGCCAGTCCTCTATCCTGCTACCTGCATGATGCCAGTGTTGCAGGAAAACTTTGTCTCCCTGGTGGTCCCTACCCAGGTGCAAGAGGCTTTTGAGATGCCAAAGCTTTCCCTGGTCCATCAGCTGATTCCCAGCTGGGGGAAACCTCTGACAATGGCTTTAAATTTCCCACTGCTTGCTGCTTCCCAGCTGTAGGGATGAAATGCTGAGAGGTAGGCAGGCAGGAATGGAGAGCTCTGAAAAAAGCACTCTTAGAGCCCAGATGTGTCAGGGAGGAGGCTGATTTTAGAGGATACAATAGGAAAGAATTTGTCTTTCTGAGCAAGATGATTTATTCTCTGCCCAGGTGGTGCTTTGCAGGTAAGTGTCACAAAGTGGATGTGTTGGGGTCAGGTTGCAGTAAGAACCAGGGCTTGAGCATGTTTGCAACAAGGGCTTGGTAATCAAGTGTTATGTGTTTAAAATAAGCTTTCCTATATTTTATACTTCTTCTCAGGAAATCCTGAGGATTCCTGCTCTGTGGATTAGAGGGGATCAGCTGGGAGGCAGGGAGTGATGTGGTTCTGAGTCTGGATGCTCCCCAGGATCCTGCACTAGTGTTTGGACAAGATAAGGGAAAAAAACCAAAACAACCCCCACTCTGTGACCTATTATTTAATTTGGGCAGCTTTTTGGAAGGCATCTCCACAAGTGTCTGTAGGAAATCAGGCAAGCAGAGGCTTTGAGAGGTTGTTTAACTCCATTCAGGATCAATTGCAGACTTTTTCTCTCTAGTAATGGTGTTTCACCTCTCTGTGCAGTGACTCATCTGGAAAGACTCAGGCAATTTTCTAGCGGTACAATCACTGCCCTCTCATCACCACTGACCACGACTTGTTCTGCTTCCAGGGTGTGTTCACAGCACAGAGCATCTTCAAAAAATTAAAGCTGACAATAGCTGGAGTTCAGCACAAAGGTGGAGGTTGGAAGGTGAAATAGCTGCATCTCAGTTTTCCTCATAATTTTTGGAACCAGCAAGCTTGTTGTGCCAGAAAACACATGGCAATTGCTAAGCCTTGCTTTGGACAGGGGGTGTATGAAGG
Source organism: Calypte anna (assembly GCF_003957555.1). NCBI lineage: Eukaryota > Metazoa > Chordata > Aves > Apodiformes > Trochilidae > Calypte > Calypte anna. The sequence goes on along the minus strand of NC_044260.1, from coordinate 4,802,519 downwards.
AAAGGGAAGAAAATGAAAGGATGTTGGTGGCTCTTTGGTCATTGTTTACACTAGAGCATTGAAAGAAGCTAGAAAAATCCTGCTTAGTAGCAGTAACCACAGCAATGAGACCTGTGGACAGAGGGATAGAAAATACCTTGGGCTACTTGGGCTGCTCAGCAACCCTGGCCCCTCATTTGAGACAAGGAGTTGGCTTGTCTCTTCTTCATGGGGGACCCTGTAAACCCCTTAAGCCTCAGGACAATATCTGATGGATCACAAAAAGTCCCAGGCAAACCTAGGCACAGGCTACATGGCCAGGCCAGGAGCTGCAGGGTGAGAGCATCAGTCTGGAGGCAAAAGCACCTTGGTTCTCTCCTTCCTTTTCTGTTCTGCTACTTTCTTCCGTGTTCCTTGGTTTTCTCACCTGTGCTGGAGTGTTAATTAAGTTTTCTCTATGGTTTACCTGGATTTCTGTAGTTTTAAAGTGCTTTATAAGACCCAGGCAGCCTTACAGTGGTGTGATGGGGCAGAGAAAGCATCTGAAATCCCCAGGCTGTTTCTCTATGCTCTGGTGAAGTCAGAGATTTGGCCAGTTATGTTCATATAGCTTGAAGGAACAATATAATAGATTGCATCTAGCTTTGGCAAGAGGGTCTTGAGCAGACTGCAGAGCTTGAGGGCCAGCAAATTTGGGCATCAGCCTAATTTCTGTCACCCTTTCCTCCGATGGCAGTGATGTACAATAACACAGCTGCCAAATAAAGTGATGCTATCACCTTCCAATTCTTCAGCCTCTTGAGCAGATCCTTACTTTCAGAAAATAATCCCTCTCCAGCCTACATTTAATGTCTGCAGCTGATACCTGCCACTGTGCATGCAAGATCAGTGATGGGAGGTGTGCTTTCCTGTCTGAGCTGGCTCTAGATGGAGATGCTGTGAGTTAAAATGGCTTTATAAATCTCTCTCTAAGTGAAATAAAAGAAACATCCCTCTGTTTTCCAGCAGAGACTCCCATCCAGCTGCAATCTGCTGCTCAGAATAGAGATGTCATAGATGTGGGTCCAGGATCACTGAGCCACTGGTAGGCTCCATGGAGGGGTGAGGATCTCTGCTGTGGTGCAGCTGTAATGCATCAGGAGATACTCATGTGGGTATCAAAATAGGAGGAGAAGGGGAATTATTAGTTAAATGGGTAACAGCTGCTCTGCTCCTGCCATTCCTTACCAGAGCTGCCCTCAAGCTGAGAGTACAGAGCTAAAATTCAAGTCTCAAAGTCTTTTTACTTTTTTGTCTTTCACTGTTGGTTTTATGGGTTTTTTGTTTGTTTGTGGGTGTTGGGTTTTTTTTGTGTAGAAAGTTGGTCAGATTATTAAAAAAAAGAAAAAGGATAGAGTTAGAAAGTGAGCATGAGGCAGATGCAAGCTGTATGATTTTCTCCTTTTTTTTTTTCCTGTTGTGCTTTCCTAGAAGTTTTTCCCCCTGCACTGGCAACAAGTCCTTTCCCTTTTTCATGCTGCTCTCTCTATCCCAAGGCACAACTTGGTGTCTGGTACTCAAGTGTCCCTTGCCAAGGCTGGCAGGGACAGCATCACTCAGCCTGATGTCTCTGGGCTGCTTTGCTGTTGAGCCATGAGCGTTGCTGACGTGGGAGCCATTTGCTCACCAGGCTGTGAGAAAATCACTGGTGCTTGCTGCTGGGGTAGGGGGTGATTGCCAGCAAGTGTCAGTGACACCAAGGAGCACTCTCTGGTCATGCATTGGCAGATTCTCCACAGGATTTGCAGTGCTGTGACACTGCCAGAGGGGATCTTGGCCCTGGGAGTCCTGGCACAGCTCACGCACGAAGGATTAGGAGCTTGATTTTCCTCTTGTTGATCCAGGGACAAGGCAGAGTGTTTCACTGGACTCTGTGGGTCCAACCCACACGAGGAGAATTGGTGGGAAAGGGAGGGTCCTGGTGGGAGGTCACCATCCCTGCTGGCTCTATCAGGTGTCCCTCTCCAGTTCATGTAAGCTTTGGGGGCAGTAGCTGCTGATATATGAGCAGATCCTGCCTAGGGCAGTCCCAATCCTGTCCTGCAGCAATCTCTCTCTCTCTCTGGAAGCATTTCAGCCCTTGCTCCTGGGCTGCACTTGGCTGCAGCAAAAAGATAGAGTTTGATCTTTAGGCTGGGCTTGTGACATGCTGGTCCCTCCCAGAGCTTCACTCCCAGCTGCTTCTGCTCCTTCCCCTTCCAAAGGCCTTCAGGTCTTCCAAAAATGCCCCTGGGCAGGAGCTTATCTCCATAAGTTCCCAGTTTCAACCCTCAGGTCATGAATAGGGTTAAAATTTGGTTGGAGGGTTGGTTTGTTCCCTTTGATCACCTCAACAGCAGCACAAGATGCCCCTGAGCAAATCTGATGTGCCAGATCCCTTCCTGAGAGTTTGACCATCATAATTAGCTCATTTTCATCCAGAGATTCTTGTTGAAGGGGCAGATGAGGGTCAGAGGCTTGGAGGACATCTCTCATTCACCATTACACTGTTCAAAACAGCTATGAGCAACCAGCCCTGGAGTTTTCCTCCTAGGGATGCTCTGTAGCTCCCCAGACCTCTCTTGCTCTGAAGAGCCCTTCACCCTGGGAAGTGTTTTGCCTGGAGGAGGCAGTTGGCTGAAGCCAACAGCAATGCTGGAGATGTGTCATGAGCCATTGGATGTTCTGGGTGGAAATGCTCATAGTGAGATCAGCCACTGTCAGGAGCTGGAGGGACCATGTTCAGGAGTCAGAGCATTATCTCTGCTGCTGCCTGATTTTTGTTTTGTTTTTGTTTTATGGCATTTTCTTTTTTCATTTGTACTAGAAATAGTTTTCCATGTTTGTCTGTAGCCCTCTGTGTTTGTTTCTGGGGAACAATAAAGTTGTGGTGTGTTTTTTGCTGCTATCAGTGGAGTTTGCAGCCATATAAGCACAAAGTATTACCCTGATAAATCATTTCATTGCTTTTCCTCCATGAATAATGATCTGTCTTTATCAATCCCCAAAGAAGCATGAATAAAAATAACTATTTCTTTCAGCTGCAGCTCAGCATTATCAGATGTATGACACAGAGATCCCTGCGGGCCTGACTTTGCCTGCGTTTGTGCCTGGTTTATTGGAGGGATGGCCATAAGGGTAAAGCTTGTTGAACTCCTGAGTTACAACTTGATAACCAGAATCTGGGATGACCCTCTTGTCCTGGTGGTGATGGATTTATTCCAGACCATAGGCAGTCTCATCATCTCCACCCTTTCCTGACTTGGTAACAAGACGGGAGCAGGTACTGCAGGGAACCATTTTGGGTTCCCATTACACTCTTTGCCCCATGGACAGGATGGTTTCCAGTTAGTGTTTTTTATGGTTTGGTAAAAACAACATTATAAACTTTTGAGCAGCCTCATAAATGTCAACTTTGTGGCATTCTGTGTTGTGGTTGGCTATGTGGTCATCTCTTCCTAAATCCTTGAGATTATAGAGGGAAGAGTTGAAAATGGCCAATTTAATCATTGGGGAAAGGCTGAAGCCAAGCTGTGACCTTGAGAGATCCCACTCAGAGGCAAGGACTGACTTCTTACCAAGTGATTTCTCCTTGACAGAAAGGCCTGGCCAGGCAGGACCATCTTTGCCTTTTGCATCAGGAATGTGATCTGTCTTATGTCTTGGGAACAAAGGAGAGATTAGGGGGCAGCTGTAATTGCATTTTTGGAGAGAGTTCCTGTTCAGATTTCATGCTGTGACATTATACTTATGATGCATGTAATTAAAACAAAGTAAACCCAAAATCTTTTAGCCTGCTTTGGTCTGGGTAAGGAGTCAGAGATATGCTGAGCTCCAAAGAAGAGGGTGGATAAGAGAAGAGGGTGCAAGGAACAAGTGGACAGTTTTGATTTTGAAAGAGAACTGGAAAGGAGAAAAGAAAACAAGAAAGCAAAGAGAAAAGCCAGAAACTATGACAGAAAAAAACCAGCACTTTGTTCATTCTGAATTTATCATAATTTCTAGAGCCTGATTTCCTCAGATCCTTTTGTGTGGAGTCCAGCTGCATTTCTGGTGCATGATGAAGGGACTGGGTGCTTTTATGTGTCTCTAAGCTTCCCCTTTTCTGACCCACTACATCACTTGCCCAATAAGCCTGGAGTGGGTGGCAGCTGGACTCAGGCTGAGCAAACATTTCCCAGTTGCTGAAAGAAATCTCTGAAAATATTTATCAAGTTGAATCTTATCACCCTGATTTACCTGCATGGGACTCTCAAAGCAACCTGGCAGCATTTCCCCAGTGCTCAAACCAAGCAACCCTCAGCCTGTGTCCTCCTGCCCAGTCTCCAGCCCTTGCTCATGCTGGGTCTGGAGCTTTTCAGGAGAAGAATAACTCGATTGATCTGCCCAGGGAGGGGTATTCCAGCATGGATTTCTTGATGTGATTTTATTGGCAGATAGAGGAGCATTTTTACCTAGCTCCTGGAAAGAAACACCTTTTCCCATCCTTAACACCCACACCCTTTACATCCCCTTTACCGTGTGGCCAGCTGAAGACTTGTGCTAACCCACACCCTGCTCTTAGGCAAATGCAATTTTGAGGGTAATTTCAGGTGTGAACATTCCAGGCAGACTGCTCCATGCTGGAGTTCTCTGTCAGGCTGTCCAACAGCAAAGACAAAACCTACAGAGCCCATAGTGCACCTCAAGGCATAGAGACAGGAGATGTTCTGTGATCTGGGCTACAGTCAGCAGCATGGTTGGGTGCTGTGTTAGTGACATGTGACAGGAATGACCATCACTTCCACTACAAGGACACCTTCCTGGCCAGTGATGACATCTGTTGGGTGGAGAAGGGGAGGTCACTCTCTGGATCAGGAGCCCAAGGGGAATGGTCTGTGAGATTGTCTCTAGTAAAGGCCTCGTTTGGTGATTTCCACTGAAGAAATGGCAATATCATTGAGGATCTGCAGCTTGGTGATGGAGGAAAGCTGCTTCTGCCGATGCTTGTACTGCAGGATTTTGTTTTCATCAATGAAAATGTGGAAATAGTCCTGGTCAGAGTAGATTTCAACCTGAAAGAGAGGCTGTGTTAGGTTTACCAGGTGGCCACACATCCTCAGTGGATCTTGCTGCTGTTGTGTCAGCAAGTGTTCAGATCTGGGTGTGTGAATCCACAACCACCCCAAATCCTGTCAGAGCTGACACACAGTCTGCTCACCCCTATTTTGGGCAGAAGGAGGGAATAGCTTAGGTTTTCATTTCATGATAGCAGAAACCAATTGGGAAAAAAAAACCATGCAGGGGTTATTTCTGTAGCTCTGCATGTCTGTGCCTGAGTTGGATGTAAATCAGCAGCAAACCAGGGTACTACAGAGATACTAAGAGGAGGCTGAGCCAGAGAGGGGATGCTACTGGGCATGGTGCTGGCAGGAAAGGCAGAACTAGATACTTCAGGAGGACCCCAATACTGGCTGGGTCACTCTTGTCCTACCTGAGGACAGCCATAGACTGACCCAGGGTTACCTGGAATGGCTCCTTTGCTTCGAAGGGGAAGGTGCTATTGACCTCTTCTTTCCCCCAGTGGTTGGCAAGGAAGGAATTGCAGACAATCCTGGAGCTGGAGAAGCGAGGGTTAAAGTGGAGAGCAATTTGGTCTCCAGGATCACAGAGCAGATTAATTTCAAACCTAAGACAGCAAAAGAAAAATGATGGAGAGCTGTGGAGCAATGCTGCTGGCTCAGGAGAGCTGGGAGCAGAGTGTGTCCTTACATGCTGGTGTGGGAACTGGTCTCACCCTTGACCACGACGCTCCAGCCAGGACACATCCCCTCGGGATACAGGGCCTCAAACTGCCAGGAAGGATGTGATGGTGAAGCATAGCAAGGCAGGAGAGGTTCACAGCCCTGCTCATTCCTCACACTTCTCCTCTCTCACCCTCTTATTTTTTTCTCCTTTCTTCCCCCTTCCCACCCAGGTACATTCTCTGTCCCTGCCTTTTCCTCACTCCTAAATAATCTCAGGGACTCTAAGTTGGTATGAAATGAAGTTGCTACAACATCCACTTGATGAGGTGGGATTTTTTGCCTTTTGTAAAGAGCTGAGTGGGATCAAGGAGAAAAAACCAAAACAAACAAAACACCTAAACAACAAAATACCCAAACCCAAACCTGAATGCCTTAATTATTGGCAAGACATGAAGATGCTCTGCTCCCTCTCCTTACCTGGGCAATACAAAACTGGAGAACTTTGTGGTGCTTTGAAGCAGGGTGTGAAAGAGAAGGACTGGTCAAGGAATTATCAGTGCAAGATGACATCCAGCCTGTCCCTATTCAGGGTTACATGGATGACTCTTCCCACAGGCTCCTGCCTGATCCTCCATTCCACCCACTCCCCCCAGCCCCAAGGTTAAACTTGCATAAGTGAGCTGTTCCTCCTCAAAAGTGTTCCTTTTTGAATAATTCATAATTTTATTAAATAACTCGTTTTAATAAGAGCTGCTTGCAATTTCACCTCACTTCTTTTAGAACTCTAATGATCTTGTACTTTTGAGCATCCCTTTTTCTGAAACTTATTGCTCACACTGGGAGTATCTAGCCTTGGCACCTCTACTGCCAGCTCCATGCTTTGCTTTCTCTCCCCTCAGCAATTTCACTGCCCTGTTTCTTTCTCTGCCATGGTTTTCAACACATTTTTGGGATGTGCATGGTTTTGATCAGAAGCTGAGACGTGGCTATGGCCAACTTAGTGCACTTCTGCCTGACTGCTTTTGGTCAGTGGCTTGGGGAGCCTCTGCGTTGTCATTCAAAGGCTTTGACCACACTCATGTCCCTGGCTGTGAAAGGAGGACCTGATGGTAGAGTTTCAAACAGTGAGTGGTGATGGCAGCACCCAGGTTAGCCTTGCCTTGACCCTCACCTTGTCACTGTTACAACAGCCCCAGCAGAAGACACCCCAGGTACAGAGGAAACAGAAATTCCTTCCTTGCTGCTGCTGTCCCAGCTGAGAGGGGTGGTAAAGCACAGCTCCTGTTTTGGTCTCAGTTTAAATCCTACATACTAGAAGTACTGCCATGAGGGCAGCATTGCCCTGGCCCAGCTTGAATTAAAACTTATCCTGTTGCCCCACAAATCAAAACCCACAAAGCTCTCAGCTTTGCAACAGCCAGGACCAGACTAAAACAGCAAGGAGCATTCTCATGTCTTGCAGGATCTCTTGCCTTTCTTGCCCTTATCTCTCCCACTTTTCTTGATTCCCCCCCCCTCAACTCTGCACTGTCTCCCATCAGCCAGCCTGGGCTTTACCACCTTCCCCTCCTGTCCCCAGACTTACCCTCAGTGCCATCCTGCTGTCACCCCAGTGCTGCAGACCTGCTGCCTGCCTGCTCAGAGGGGACTTTATAGGGGCAGGGGCCCCATGTGAGCTGGGATTAACAGTCCCAGTGAGCTGAGGTCTCCTTTTCAGCTGGGGAGCAGCAAATCCTGCTGCCTGTCCAGCAGGGTCAGCCCACTCATGCATGAAAGATTAATCTGGCCCTGATGCTGCCTGCACAAAGGGCAGTGCTGCCAGGCACCCCTGAGCCCTGATGTGATGGAGCCCCCAGGGCAGGAACAGGCATCCTGGCTGTAATCCAGGGGGGGAGATGTGTTTGGTGCTTGAAGGAAGGATAGAGACTCCCAAAGATGAGGGAGATACTGGGAGTTCCAGGTCCAGAGAGAAGGGAGGTGGCAGAAGAGAAACTGTGGTTTCTACAGAGGCTCAGCTTCACCCTGATCAATAGAGATTTCTTTGTCACTGTTTTCCTTTTTGCTCACTCTTTTTGGGTCAGAAATGAGCTGATGCCAGCTCTGTCACTGCCGTTTTTCCACCTCGTGGTGCCCCAGGGCTTTGGGGTTTGGGATGCTGCTGTGCTGAGCTCATCTCATCCCAGCCCTGCATTTCCCCTCTGCTGGGGACAATACAGGGATTTGGGAGCAGAGCGAGGGAGCCTTTGTCTGATATTTCCTGATGAAAGTAATTTCAGTGATGGGAGTTTTCATCCTGCCCATCGGCATGTGCTAACATGGGGTGGAGCTGGGGAAGGGAGCAGTGTCTCTGCGTCCCCACACTCTCTTTACAGGGTAAATGCATTAAAACCAGATGCTGGGCCCATCCCTACATGCACAGGAGGCTGTGGTTCTCCTTGGCTGGTCCTACAGGGGTTCATGGCTTTCCTGGCTAGAAGCTCCTCAGTTTTTGGGCTGCAGTGCTGATGCTATGTCATGTGTTTATTTTATTTCCAGCAGATAAGCAGAATGAGAGCTACTACTATCCCAGGCTCTGGTGCCCTTGGCAGAAGATTCAAAATCCAATCCAGTGGACATAGAAGCCAACAGTGTCTCTCAGGGTTGAAAGAAACAAGTCCCAGACTGGGATTTTCCTCTTTGGATTCCTATAAGACCAAAACCGTGAGAAGCTGGGCTCTGCTGTGGGCTCCTCACTCAGCTCCCAGCTCTCCAGGAACTGTGCTGGGAGCACCAGCTCAGAGCTCTGTGCTACAGGTGGCAGCATCGGGACGTGCAGGGAGCTGTGAGATGGAGGCGTTGAGGTGATGGTAACAGGGCCAGGGACATCTCACCCATCCCTCTCCAGGCTGCAGTAGGATGCTGGACACTGTCCTGTCAGAACAGTGTCTCCCTTACTTTTGGCCTGAACCCAAACTTGTGTTTTCACCCCCCAAGGGATGTGTTTTCACCTTTCATCCTGCTAATCATGTGCAAGGGACTGTCAGGAGAAGGGGATGCTTTTGAAATGCCCACCATGGTAGCGGGCAAAACCAGGCAGTGCTGCAGTCCTGCACATAGGAAAAGAGTGATCTGCAAGCTGAATAACTGTGCCAAGCTTCTCATAATTATGCTAATGAAATCAGTGGACTGGGGAAGGACACTGCAGGGCAGGGCAGGGTGCAGTGGGATAGCAGAGGACTTTGCCAAGCAAGCTGTGGTGGAACAAATTCTGAGGCCTTTCTGTGCCTACAGGCTGCATCTCACCCACCACATGGTGCAGAAACCAGCATGAGTCTTGAGAACTTCCAGAGAAGCTGCTTTAGAATTTTTTTTTTTTTCTGGTCTAGTAATACCAAGCACTTATACAACTCTGTGCACACAGCCTGTCCTGGCAGGGTGACATCCTGAGACACATTCCAACTCCCTCTGCAGCCTCTGCTGGTGCCACCATGATTACCAGGTATAGAATTTGCTCCCTGCCTGCAAAAAAGCTGCACCAGGCCAAGCAGCACTGGGGTGCCCTGTGGGAGAACAGGAAAGCCAGTGAAGGCAGGTTTGGAGTGAAGGGAAAGGTCTCAAGAAAGGGGGTGGGGGTGTGAAATTGGATTGCTCCAGTTTTAGGGACAATAACTTCTGAGATATTCAGTGCCTTCTGAAATCTTCCTCTTGGCAGTTCAGTGTGAGTAAGAAAGGTTGCTGCAGAAAGATGCAAATGTGTTTTGCCAGTGAATGATGCCCAAACACTGACTGATTTGCCTTCTGCCTGTTGTACCAGGGGATTTGTCTCTTTAGCAAGGAGGAAGGGACTGGAAATATGTTTAAAATCTCAGCTGCTGGAGGCAGCACTGGGTGGTTAGCCCTTCATACCATAATTTTTCCCTCTCTTTGGTGATAGGTGGGAAAAACCTTAAGAACACAGATCATGTACCAGCTGATAAAGAAAAGACAGTTGTGTTCTTGGCTGGCAAGAGGCTGTGTAAGAAAGGAGCTGATAATCTGCTGGTTTGGTAACTTCAGGGGATCTTCATTGGTGTGACACTTGGTGATTATCAAATCACTTATTAGCAGACTTTCTTATGCATTTGTTAGCCATTTGGTCATACAGAGCTTGCACCTTTCCTGAAGCTGTTACTGGCTATGGCTCGTAGTTTTTTGTCCCAAAGTCTTTTTCCTGCTGCCCCCAATGTGGCAGACAGGCTCAGCGAGGAGCTCAGCACTGGGCTTCCCATGGGATTTCTGTGCTAAGTTCTCCTGCACTAACCTGGCTGAGTGTCTGGACCTGTGATTATTTCCATTTGTCTCTAGAGGTCCCCAAACACACAGCCTGAACTTCCTGGAGCTGAAGGCAGTGCTGCTTTCCACACACCACACACCAATTTTTTTTCCTTATTTTGCTTCCAGGCTCTGTGGTTCACCCACAGGGATGCTCCAGTTCCTGATGCCTGCTCAGGTTTTCCTCTTGGAGAAAAGAGGAAGCCTTGGAGGAGAGGAGCTCTGATGTGCCTTGGATACTGCCCCAGGTACTTTATCTCCTATTAATATTCACCTAAATATGTAATCACACATCCACGTAGCAGCCACCAAACCTCAGCAACCTGTACCTGCTGGAGGTCTGTGATCACACAGCAACCCACCTTCCTTAAATACCCCAAAACAAACACGCCAGCCTGGTGCTCCTGGCCCACAGCCACATGTGGCCAGTGGACTCACATCTGCAAAGCTGCTTTGGTACTTAATGGCCATACCAGAGGGGCTGTCACCACTGGGATGCAGCCAGAGCTGGGCTTCTCTTGGAATCACCCTTAGGCCCAGAGTCTCTTGGATCTAGTCCAGGGGCCACCAGACCTGCAGCCTCGTGGAAGAATTTAAGATTAAGGTTGCTACATTAATTTAAGAAATAATTTTTTTTAAAATGGTGGGCACAGCAATGAGGCTGCAAATGATATCATTTTGAAGTCTTTTGCTTTTTCTTGCTTTGAGCATCCTCACCCAGCCACCAGCCACTAGTTGGCTGGAAAGAGCACCACGATCCCCTCCTCCATCCCAAGGACTCTAAGGCCTTTTCCTCCACCTCTGGAGCCAGAGGGACTCACTGCCTTTCCTAAAACACCATGCTCTTTGTTTTAGCACAATGGCTTTACAGAACAAAAACATAGCATAAAACAATAGTTGGGGTGCAAGCAGAGCCTCCTGGGCATTGTCTGCTGGCTGTGGCTCTAGGCAGGCTCAGCTCTGTCATGGATGGTGAGTTGGGGTTACCCCAAATCCAGATGGGTCTCCTGTATTCTTCCCCTCCAGACCAAATCAAGGCTGTGATTTGCCCAGCGCACGCCTCTGCATGAGGCTTCTCCAGACTTGCTTATCTGCTGCTTGAAGGTATTTATACCTCCTCCACAGCCATTTCAGTTCCTCCAGGGAACTCCTAAAACTCCTCCGTGCAATGGGGAGTCAGCCCTCTGCTCCAGTCGTGCTGCCTGGGGAATGCATTACCCCAGGGAGGCTCTTGGCACATTGCTTCACCACCTCACCCCAATTCCCTTTCTCCCACATCTACAACTCTGTGAGAGTTCCCTACACCTCTTTTGGGATCTCTCCAACACTGCTGTCTACAAGCAGCATCCAGGCACTGACCATCTCAAAGCCACAGTACAAATACTCCTTCAGGTTTGGTGCTGGAAAAAAAAAATCAATTTATGCTTTATATTTACAAACTGTTAAAAATAGGGTTCTTTTGAGTTAAATCTCAGTGCACCAGGCAGTTGTATCTCTATATTTCTGCAGTCTCAACCTTCAGTACTTTACGGTACCGACCAGGAGAGCACTGGAGACTACAGACAAATCCCTGTGACAAATTATAATCTTAGAAAAATCACGCAGGGGTGGAATTCTAGAAGAGCCTGATACAACATCTGCTGCTGCTCTGGGATGGGGAGTCAGCTCTGCAGCCTGCACCTCTCCTACACCCTTTCAGGAGACTTCAATTTCTCTCCAAATGGAGTCCCTTGCAGCTGCCCAGCCTTAAAATTGCTCACCCGAGAGGAAGGAAAGAAAAATATCACACCTGGCAAGAGAGACAAGGAGGAGCTGACACCCCTGGGACATGTTGCCTGGCTCTGGGCTGGTGTTGATGGCCCCTTCATATTCCTTTGGGGTGTCAGCTCTGCTAACGAGCTGCTAAGCCCTTGGGAATGGCCTTGGCCCTGCTGGCTTCCAGAATCATTGCATTTGTCAGATTTTCAGTTCTTCGGCTGCTTGTTAGCATAGCCCATCATCCTTCCAGTTAGGCACTGGTGCTGGGGAAGGAGAGGATGTGTCCTGTCCCCAGACAGCTGTTTGGCCAGCTATTGGGTATGATCTGATTTTATGCTTGTTGGCTGGAAGGTCAGGAAAGGATCTGGTCCCAGGCAGTGCCATGACTGTGACTTACTGGAATGAGAATCTCTGCCTTGGGTTGCACTAGTGAAAAGGGAAGGCAAATCCCAGCCCTGCCAGGAACCAACACAAGTGCAGCTGAGGCCAAGCCCAGAGCTGCTGCTGTCCCCAGCACAGCTTCTCCTTGGGCTCAGGACTTCCTTTTCCCCTCAGCTTTGAGGAGCAGAGATGAAAGGCAAGGCACTGGGAACACAAAGCACGCCTGGTTTATTTTATTTATGACTGGCCTCCACTTAAAAGGAAGCCAATTTTATCAGCTCCAGCACCACCAGGTCAGATGAGTAAATGACAGAGGAGGGTTTAGTTTATGATCTGGAGCTTAAGTTTGTTCTTATATGGGCATCCTGGGCAGACACTGTTTGCTGCCACCTTACCGACTGCTGCTCCCAGGGACAGCCAGAAACTGAGCCAGGGTCCTCCAGAGGTGAAAGACAAGGCAGAACAAGTAGTTGTGCTCAGGTTGTGTCTACCCCTACTTTCTTGGCTCAGGGAATTTACACAACACAAACATCACAGCAGCCAGGCTGTGCTGGTATCTGCTGGGCTTTGATCTATCCAGGCTTTGGGAACTGTGATTTCTTCTTCCTCAGTTCCCCAAGGAGAAGGTGGCAAAGATTTGTCAAAGGAGGTCCCCTTGTCCTCACCAGTGGCTCCAGCTGGAAAGGGGTGCTGGGTCTGAGCCATGGCTGGTGCTGGTCCTCACCCACCACCCTGTTCCAGCAAAAGGTAAACATGCACCATGGCACAGGGGGTTCTTTCTTGCTCGGGGTTCCTACAGCCAATATTTGATCATCCGTAAATAATTATTGCCCTGTTGTGTACAGAGGGACCTGAGGCATCCTGCTCCTTGGTGATACCTTCCAAACTCCCTGGGGAAACATCTGTCTTCCTCTTCCCAGAGATTGATGGGGAAGGAGGAGAGCTGGTGCTGGGCTTTGCTGGTCTCCTCAGACTCAGTGGGTTTGCTGCCTGGCTTCCCATGGGGGGCTCTGGCTCTGAGCTAAAGCAATGACAGAGCCTCAGGAGGTGGGGGGGTTATGTGTGAAGACTCCTTGCTCATTTTTATGTAGAATTCCTGCTTCCTGAGGAACAACATCAGCGCTGTCAAAGCCTCCTCCATCCCCCTTGCCTCATGGCTAACTCTTGCCAATTCAGAAATGTTTCCCAGAAGCTTCCCAGGTGAGGTTAATCTCTGAGGGACATCTACGATTCTGTATCAAATTATTTACTACCCCAAAACCTGTATCAAATTATTTACTACCCCAAAACTGCAGGGTGGAGGGACCTTATCACTGGAGGGGCTGCTCTTGGCTCTGTGTGTAAGTACCAAGGTTCTGACCTCTTCTGCACGGGGCTGGTGGCTGGGGAGAAGCAGTGGGTGTTGCAGCAAGCTGCAAGAGGTATCTGGGGAGGAAGATGCAGCTTTCTGCTATTTTAGAGAACAGGGAGGAAGAGGAAGGGCTGCTGACAAAGACTGAAACTAGAAAAATGACGACAAAAAAAAAAATCTCTTCCCATTTAGGGAACTGAATGCGTTTGTTTCCTGATGTGACAAGGATGTCTGAAACCCAGAGCCCCAAACTGAGCTGCTAAACTGCAGCTCCTCCTATCCCATGGCCAGGGTGACCCTTTTAAAGTTGGAAAGGTCCAAATTCCCTACCAGACCCTTCAGTTCCTGACCTGCTCAGGGGCTGGGAGGTGCCTTCACCCAAATCCCCAACATCTTCTTCACCTGGCTCCCCTCCTTTCTCCTCCTGAGCCAGCATCCAGGGCTGGCTACCAAGAGGACCTCCCTTGTGGAGGGGACCCCCAGAGCCTGGGGCTGCACCAGGGGAGGCCAAGGAGGTGGTTGGCACCATGGTTTGAGGAGGTTTTGCGCACACAATGGTGCGGGGGGATGAAGAAGGTGAATAGTAGCCTTGCCTGTAGTCATGTTTGTTTCTGCCTCTTCTGCTGCCCAGTTCCCCCTTGGGAACTTTGCTTCTCTCTGCCCCTTCCCACAGTGAATCTCCCTGACCCAGCTCCTCATTTGCAGACAGCCAAGTTGTTCTTGAGACAAACAAGAAACAGTCACTGCCCCAGGGAGCCTGTGGTCAAGGCAAGGAGATGCCACGTTATTTGGTTTCTTCTTTATTTTCATTTTGGCTTTTGTAGCTGCAGATGGGCTCCAGCCACAATGTCTGAAGGCAGGTCCAGCTTCCAGTGTCTCCTGACTTGGGTGGAGGCTGAATCCAGGCTGCTGATTCAGACCTTCTCTATTGCTAGTGCTGGATTTATATATAATTTGATTCTATATAGTTATGGCTATAGATGAGCGTGAGAACTTCAGTGGGGGATAAAGGGACATTTTCTAAATGAAGCATTTGTTTTTGCAAGATTTCAGCAAGAGAAAGGGATATAAATTGTCAGCAAAAGCACTGTGGGGTGGGATGCCACATGCCCTAAAAAGGTTTCATCCAGGAAAGTCTCCACCTCACACCTTGTTTGCAATTTTCCTGCTTTCCTGCCATTTTTTTTTTTTTTTTTTTCCTACAGAGCTGGAAAGTGGGGTTGAAGCCCCATCTGCATCTCAGCAGCAGCTCAGGATAAGCCAAGACACTCTTGAGACTTGAGGATAGAGCTGCATCTCTGGAGTGTGCTATATCCATATTCCCTGCTCCTACCATGGCTCGTGGTGAGTTTCCAGCCCCTCAGGGCTGGGGAGCAGAGACAGAGGGATGTCCCTGTCTATCACAATCAGGGGTGAAGCTCCCACGGATGGGAAGGGAGAGGGGCTGCAGGGTTTCAACTTCCATCTCCAAGAGTGATGTGGGGTAGCCCTGACCTGCCTCAGCACTTCATCAATCCTGTTTTCTACTTGATGTGGATCATAGCCTAGGGAGAGATTATCCAACCATGGCTCTGCTCCTCACATCCTCTGATTCTCTTCCTCCTTCTCCTCTTCCTTTAGCTCTGGCTGCTGGAAGAAATTATCTTTTTTTTTTTTTTTTTTTTTGAGTATTTACCAAACTGTTTCCAAAACATCTGGAAAAGCTCACAGAGCTGGAGTGGAGAGTAACGCTGAGGGTGGAAATAGGGTCATGGAAACAGAGGCACCCTGTAGGATTAATGCTCCAGA
The DNA here is from genome assembly GCF_003957555.1 of Calypte anna. Lineage (NCBI taxonomy): Eukaryota > Metazoa > Chordata > Aves > Apodiformes > Trochilidae > Calypte > Calypte anna. The sequence continues at coordinate 4,787,228 of NC_044260.1, read as the reverse complement.
GTGGCACTTGGGAAGGGCTGAGTTTTTCTTTGGGAGTGGAGTGAGGATTTGAAGAGTTGGAAAAATCCCAGTGAGACCCTGGGTCCTGCTTCCCCAGGGACCATGCCTGGAGGAGGTCCCACCAGTGGGCTCAGCGATGCCCATTGCCTTCATGAGTGGCTGTGGCCCTGTGCTGTGTGGGACAGGTTGCTCTCCCAGCCCCAAATTCTGCTCTTATGTCTCTGGGTGGAAGAAGGACTAGCAAAAAGTTTGTATTTCAGAAAGGACAAGCAGTCCCCTGGGGTCATTTCGTGGCTGCCAGCTTGACATCCAGCACAGCTGAAATACTGGGATGGCTTTTATACAAAGCAACATGTAGTTAATTAAAGGAGGAGTGTAACTGATGCCAGTCCCTGAAAATGATGAAAATAGAGCTCTGCTAATTCCTTCATTTCTACAGGGCTAGGAATGGGGCTGATAAAGATGATCTTGTCAATGCAGCAGCCTTGGTTGTGTGGTTTGTCTTGGCGTCTGGCCATGGTACAAATGGAGCTGGAATGGAGTCTGCTGCTTAGATAGTTAGAGAAATGGTAATGATACAAAACCATCCCTGCTCACCTGATGGGAGGGCAAACAGGGCTGGTTCTGGACTGGGAGATGTGGCTGCCCTGGGGAACTGTAGTCCTACAGTCACCTTTCCAGTGGGTCTGCACAGAAATTGTTTTCTCAGCCTCCCCTGTTTTACCTGTTTGGTGAAAAATAGAGAACTCTTCAGTAACATTTGTAAATGGCTGTTATGGAACAACCAGATCATGAAGCTTAGTGCAAGCCAAAACTGTCTCTTTTAGTACAACCACATAAAGAGTGTAAGAATGAAATTGGTTGTATTTATAGGATGGGACAATCTCTCTGTCTGGGGAAGTAAAGCCATGGCAGAGCTATGGGTTTTAATTATTTTAGTGTGACAACTTCTAAAAATATTTCTGTGGTCCTTCAGAGGAAATCCAGACTGCCAGGGCCATCAGATTTGTGGTTGGGAAGCACTGCAATGACTCTGAATATGTCCCTGGTGCAACACAGCAGCCAGGAGGGCAATCCCCCATTCCTGGATGTGGTGGGATGAGGATGGAGGTTTTCTTGGCTGTGGCTGTGGTGAGGGAAGGAGAGTGTTGTCCCCATCTCTGGTGTCTCCTTGCCAAGGAGGAGGGTGGCATATGGGGAGTGTCCAGGAAAACAGCCCCAGAAGTGACTCAGGGACTGGAAATGTTGCCTACCCAGACAAGGTGGGGAAGTTAATTTTGTTTATTTCAGCATTATACATGGAAGAGTTTTTTAACTCATGAATCATGATATCCCTAAATGTCAAGGTTGAGATGGGAGTTTCCTGGGGTTTCCTGGGCCAACAGGCAAAAGCAGGATAAGGGAAAACGGGTTGATATCAAGAGACACAATTATGGTCTGGAATGGACACTCAGATAATCTGAAGTGTTGAAAGGCAGACTGGGACTGCCCATTCCCTGCACTGACTGCCAGAAAATCCTGAACTTCTGCAGAGGATATTGGGGAGATGATCAGGGACTCTTGCATGCTATGATGGGTACCTCTGCTTGCCAACCAGCAGCAGGCAGGCAGGATTTAAACCCCACTGGCAGCCTCAGGCTTTCCCACCCAGGTAAGAAAACAAGCTGTGAAAGAAAGTAAACATGTCAGAGAAGTATTTTCCTTTGAGATGGGTTGGTCTTTCCCAGCTTGGAGAAAGGACACAAGGAAGCTGCTGTCAGACTTGAACATGGCAGCCCTGATTTCACAAATATTTGAATAACATTTTCTGAGTTTTATGTGTTATTCCACAATGAATGGGAAAAAAAAAGGGGGGGGGGGAATGAAATAAAATTATTATAGTGGACTCTGCCAATGGCAATTCCCTCAGGTAACCCTCCCAGCCTGGCTCAGCCCCATGCTTGGGAGGTGATGTCACCTCAGTGCCCCTGGACTGAATCTTTTTGGGATCAAAAGCTCAAACAGGGATGCTGGACCCAAGAGTATCACCCATGGGACACCATGACTGGCACAGCATCAGGACAGAGCCTGTCCTGTCTCTGTCACACGCTGCAGACACATGTGGAAGGCTGCTGTAGGGATGGGTACAGTCTGCCCCATCCCTTATTTACTGTACAGGTGGGCCACAGGGAGGGTGCCCCTAAACTGCCTTTGCTGTTGAGCTCTCTCTGATGTGTTTGAACCCCTTATCATGGCCTTGGCTCTGGAGCTATGTGCTCAGGAGGGTACATTTTATGGGTTGCTAAGTGTTTATTTCAGCCAGCCTTAGGGATGGGACATCTGAATTAAAGAGGTGGGGACCCTGTGTCTGGGTGATGGGAGAGAAGCTTTAAGTGGCTTCACTTTCCACTAAACTTAGTAGTCTGGACACAGGTTTGAAGTAAAACTCAAGCAGTTTTGTGCACACCTGGGAAGGTCTGTGTCAGAGAGCTCTGGGAGCAGCTGCACTTTGTGCCAGGGAATTGGGTTTCATTGAAATATTTCCCTGCCCTGCAAGTGGAAGCAGTGCCCTGGGATGTGGTGTCTTCTGTGCCCCACAAGCCCCCTCAGCACAGCAAGAGCTCCTGCTACCCCCTGCCAGACCATCCTGGTGTATGGACCAGTTTGCACTCTCTACCTCAGTTTGCCTCTCCATTCTGCACACCTCCATCCCAGCCTTTCCTCCCACGTGGGCTGAGTTCTCTTGGTGGCAGTCTGCCCTTTATTTTTTTTTTCTCCCCTCCTTTTTTTTCCAAGCATCAGATTAGAAATAGATTAAATTGGCCCATAATGACTTTGCCAGGTGCTGACTCTCTCCACACTTCAGCTCTGAGCATGCCTTTGTGTGTGTGTGTGTGTGTGTGTCCAAGCAATGAACAATGATTAAAGAGGCTTTATTAGTCCCATGACTAAGCTATAATATGAAAACCCAGTGTCCTTCCTGCCTGCAACTGTGTTGGGAACAGCTCCCTACAAATGCTCTGCCCCAGCTCCCTGCTCTTGCACAGTGAGCAATGCTGTGGCCATGCTGGAGGGTTTTCTGATCTTATTCACTCCATCAAACACCTGAGGACATGAAGATGGTTGTCTGTGGTCTCTTCTAGGCTGTTGCTAGTCCCACACATCTGTCCCCAGCAGATGTGACCCCTCCCAGGGTGTCAGGGGGAGGCAGGGCCTCTCACCATGCAGGTCTCTTCTAGGAGCTGATGGTTTAAGGTGCTCATGGAGATGGTGACATCTATCCAGGGATACAGGACAGTGCTGAGGCTGCAGGTCTCAGGAATGGATTTCTCCTGAACAAATCATCCCTGAAATCAGAGAAGTTGCACAAACACCTTAAAATCACTGCCAGGGAGCCTGGCCTTCCTGATCTATCCAGCCATGCAATTCAAGATAATACTTATTTTGAAATGTCACCTTGTTTTCACCCAATCAAATGCACCAGACCTCATGCGTGCCCATTTCCTGGAACACATAATCTGCTTCTGAAACCAGGAGATACCAGGATATTTCTCTGCCTGTTCTCTGAAGTGCAGGGCACAGAAAAAAACATCTTCAGGAGAGAAGCTGTCAGATGCTGGCTGTGCTGTCAGCATCCCCTGGTCCCTGGGGTGTGTGATTGTCCTGGACCTGGCACCATGGAAAGGAATTAGGTGCTTCTGTGACCTGGGATGTGCTGTGAGATGGGAAATACAAGGTTTGCTGAGATCAGCATGTCAAGAGAACAAAACAGTCTTAGGGTACTGTCACTTTCTCTGTAAGAAGAGAGTTCAAAGAGTTTTGGGCCAACATCTACTACTCTACAGATACAAATTTGTCAAGAATCCCCAGTGATGGGGAAAAGGCTGGATTTTACATTTGGGTAGGGATCTCTTCCCAGCACACAGCTTTAAGGTGATCCCTCATCCCAGCTGTACCGCACTTAAGCACAGGGATGCTCTGTGCTTCTGAAGCTGGCTGGAGGATGGGGCAGAAGAAAGCCCAGGGAGCAATGCAGCAACAAGAGAAAGCAAAGTAAGATATTTTCATTCCTCTTCATACCCTGGGAAGCCTTTCAGCAGCTTCATTCCTGTTGGAAGAGGCAAGATCCAAGTGTAGGGAGCAGGATGCCCTTTTCCCCAGGCCTCTTGCCTGTGGACCACACTGGGCTTGCAAAGCCTTCTGCAAATGCCCCCCTGGGGCAGGCAGCACATCCCACCTCCCTGCAGAAACCAGCATTGCCATCCCCACTCACATACAAAGGAGGTTGCATCATAACTGCTTTTTAAACTCTGAGGCTTTTGAAGTCAAAGCCAAAGTTTGTTTTTACACCTGCATTGTGCCAAGTCCCTTGTTCTGGTGTTTACAAGAGTTTCTTTGGTTAGCAGGAGCTCACCTCACCTTTTATAACAGTCGGGTTATCTTGGTGGTGTTTGTCCAGACTGGCAAGAATCTGACCTCTGGAAAGACTGGAAATCAGCATCATGACAGAAACCAAATGACAGCTCTACTGGAAGACTTTCAGCTCTCTCTTCAGCTAGAAGATAATCAGGATTGGGATTACCTGGAGAGAAAGAGAGAGATTTTCAGAAGATAGACATCCCTGAGAACCTTGAAAACAGGCTCTGAAGCCCAGGGAGGAAGGATGGGATCAACTGCAGGATCTTTCACCCCACATCCATGCTTCAGGAGGATGCTCCAAACCAGGCAGGAAGAACACCAGACATCCCCTGGAACAGTGGGTCTTCACAGGGAGGGATTTTTCCTCCATTTCTGGGCTCATTTTGGGGTTGCACAGCCACCGTGTGAGCTCTGGCCACAGCACCTTGCTCACTGGGAGGAGTGGAGCTTCCCCAGGAGCCCATCCCTGCCTGGCACAGCTCATTCCACGTCCTCCCCTGCAGGGAACAGTTTGCAGCCACCACTTTGGCTCCTCACAGCATCTCGCTTCCCACTCCCCCCCCCCCAAAAAAAAAAAAAAAAATCAACCAGTCAGGCTGTCTGCTTGGCAGAAACATCCTGAGGGGCCAGAGCTGAGCTGGCAGCAATGGGAACCCCCACTGCCAACGAGAGAGCAGGGAACGGGCTGAGCAACCCCAACCCAAATACCTCACCCCGGGCACAGAGCAAAGAGGGCGTTCCAGGAAAAAACTGGGCTGGAGGATGAAAGCCGAGGAGTTAATGCCGAGTTTTTTTCAGGGCTGGCTATTCCAGTCGCGGCTTGCACGGGCTTCCTTGCGGACATCTGGCAGATGGGCCCAGGGAGGAATGTAATGAGTTGTGCAGATGGGAGGTACCGAGCTCAGGTTGCAGCCCGTGGGGCAGGGAGTCAGTGTTTTGTTTATAAACACAGGCGGGATGATTAAGATAAGAAGGGGATGGTAATTAAATTAAATTAAGGCTCTGGAAGTCGTTAGATGAGCCTGAAAGCATCGCCAGTCATTTGAATTCCTAACTCTGCAAAACAGGGGCTCACTGTGGTGAAGCATCCGAGGGTGACGGGGGAGCCCGGGAGGCTCTTTCATCAGCTCAGTGGGGAAGAAACACACAGAGTTATATCCAGAGAGGAGAGTCAGGAAGAAGAAAAGCACCAGACTGTCAAGGGCAGGAGAGAAATATCCACAGAAATTCTCCCCAAAGCCCTGGGAACCGAGGTATGAAGAGCCCGGGTTCCCAGTGAGTTTTTGGTGGTGATGATGCAGTGAGGAGTGTAGAAATGCTGAAGTCAGTTAGGTTGGAAATGTCCCCTGCACATCTTGGGAACCCATTCATGAAAAAGCACCCAAGGGAGCAGGAAGGGAAGGCAGCCCAGACCCAAACTGCCTGGGAGGCATTTTGTGGCCACGGGAATGGCGAAGCTGGGGTACTCGCTGGGTCTGGGGTAGGACAAGTTTGGAGAAAAATAAGCGAGGAAATGTGACAGCTGATGTGCAGGTTTTGGATGCATGCAGCATGAAGACTGCAGCTGTACCTGTGCCGGCTCAGAGCAACAGATGGCAACGACACCCAAAGCCCAACAGAACCCCCAGCCCTGGGGCACTGAGGGATCTCTTCTCTGCAGATTTGCTGGGAGATCCTGTGCCTGTTTATTTTTCTTTCATGTTTGCAGTGGCCCTGATACACCTCCAAGCCTTAAATGCTTTCCCTGCTACACAGATGGGGTAAATTGGTCCTAAGAGTTTTCATACCTCTTTGGGAAGAGGGAATGGGATGGGATGAGGAAGTCTGGATGCTTTAGGGCTGGCAGGGTGGGGGGCTGGTGAAGCTAACACTCCAGTGAAGGATTCTTCATCAACTGCCCATGACCCAAGGACTTAGATCTGCTGCCATCCCAGCCTGGGAACATGGCCATGCTGAGCATGATGTAGAAACATGTGCTTTTTAGCTCAGGAGGTCTTCACCCTGGTCTTCTGGTGCCAGCCCTTTGCAAAGGGCTACTGGGAAACATGGAGAAAATACCAACAATCTTTGCAGCAGTAACCATGGCCAGGATGGTGAATGCAAATAAAAGCCTTTTGGCCAGATCCTTGGAGATCCAAGAGACCTTTTCCTCACCAGGTGTTTGCAGGGGGGTGGTTTGTTTCCTCCAAGGCTGGGCTGGAGGAAAGGTCCCTCTCATACAGGTGTTGTGGGGAGAGCAGGTAATTAATTGGTCACTGATTGTTTCTAGTGAGGGGAGGAAGCAGCTATAAAGCCATCAGGGAGAGCATTCTTCTTTGGGTCTTAAGCCAAAGCTAAGTACCCTCTCTAAGTCCAGCCTAAGAAGACCCTGAGAAACTACTGGCTCGCACTCATTTTGGAGTCTGGCTGGGTGTCAGAGGCTGCAGGAAGGTGATAGCTTGGTGGGATGCTGATGGAGCAGGAGAGACCACACCAGTGACCAGGTATGTGTAGCCAGAAGGATGCAGCTCTTTAGGGATGGGGCTGCTGCCTCACCCCAGTCAAGATGAGCAGGTACATCCCATGGGGCAGCCAATCCACCTCCAGAGTGGGTTTGGCAGTGTCTGTTAAACACAGACTTTGCCCTGACAAATCATCTCCTCTTTGTTCACTTGCCCCCACGAAGCATTTTCCCTTCCTGTAGGGCAGGAGGGAGCGGGGTGATGGTGGGGAGGGATGGGAGCTGCTGGTCCTGCAGCGTGCCGGGCTTGGGGCCAGCATTCCTGCTCTGCTCTGCAAACAGCCCCGTTTGTTCAGGCTGCTCCCAGCCATGAGGCACGAGCGTGCCAGGGCTTAAGGCTGCAAGGCTGAGGTCTGAATTTGGCTCCTGGCATGGGTTGGGAGCAGGGCAGGAGCTCAGCATCTCTGGAGGGGCAGTGAGGCATGGATCTGCTCTGGGATCTGCAACCACAAGTCCCTGACACCCTCTCCTGGGTCACCCCAAAGTAGGATTTGTTCATCTGTCCTGGGCTGTGGTCCTGAGGCAGACTGAACTCCCCATGCAGCTGCCCTAATGTGATGGACACTTCACAGAAGAAGCTGATCTCCCCCCCTCCCCTTAAAACTGTCTGAGGCTTTGGTGGAGGGGTACTTGCCAGCTTTCTTCTTGCTGATCTCCCCAATTAGTTTCCCATCTCTTTTTTCTCCCCTTCAAAGCACCAAACATCATTAATCTGTTAGGGGTATTAATGCCAGGCTGAGCTGGAGAGGATGGTGTCTCTGGGATCCTCGAGCACACCCAGCCATGCACACTAATAGATTTTTGCTACCCTGTCATGGCTGTTAAGGCTACAAAAGCCCTGAGTAATGTGATCTCCTGGAGACCTCATCCACTGAGGCCCAGGCACCCTGGGCCCTTTTGATGGCAGGAATGTGGCTGGGCATGACCAACTTTGTCCCAGCCGTGGCCCTGTGCCCTCTTCCCCAACCATCTGAGGGGGAGTTAATAATGTGTGAAGAATCGGATCAGACCCCCAGCTCTTGGTGTCCCCATCCCAGCTCCCACCACCACTGAGGGTCTCAAGGTCAGGGACAGGTGGCCTGAGACCCAGGAGGGTGTGCTGGAGAAACTGGTGGGCACAAAAGGATTTTAACCCAACTGAGGGCAATAAACTTAATGTAACTGTAATTACCCCAGAATTTTGCCCATGGTTACTCTGTCTCAGGAGGGGACAGGAGAGATCCTGTGAGGTGTGAGTGGTGCATGAAGGTGTAAGGAAAACACACCTGCCAGGAGGACCCAGGGTTTTCTCTGAGCACTTAAAGGAAGATGGGTGATGGCAGGCATGGTACAGGAGGGTGCTGGGTGCTCTGCAGGTTGTGAGAGCCCTCCCCCAGATCTGAATGCCCTTTTCCCTTGCTGCAGAGCCCTCTGAGCCCCTCATCCCCTCCATAAGCATGATGCTGTGCCCCAGGAGGAGGGACCCCAGCTGTTGTTCTAAGCACTGCCTGCTGGAGACACTTCAGTCTAAATTTCAAAGCAGCCGCTGGCTCTTTCCTTGGATCTGAGGGGCTCAGTGAGATGGGGGCAGCTTTGTAATCTGAAACAGTAGGGTTAGCAGGGACTGTGCCCCTGGCCATACAAGGTGAGGGGATCCCAAAGCCTGCACAACCCTGCATTCCCCATTCTCTCCTTGCCCCAGCTTTGGGACAAGCAGCCCTCAGCGCCCGCTGGCACCCAGAGGTTTCTCCAAAGCACCCAGTGGTGGAAACCAGGCTGTGATGGGGACCGTGCACAAGCTGGGTCCTGTCCCTCCCTGTGCTGCTGCAGGTTGGGCTTGGATTTCTCTCCCTCTTGTTTTCTACAAGGGTTGAAACTCTACTCCGAGGCGGGAGATGCTCAGGGGAATTTGCTATGGCAGATGGTGGAGAAAAGAGAAAAGGAGTGAGCCTGCTGCCTGCGGGCAGGGGAACACAACACCCCGGGATGGAGCTTGGAGTCAACAGCCAAAGGTGACCAGTTTGCAATGCTTTTTATGTCAAAGATGCACAGTGCTGCCCTGCTTTCCCACACACACCTGCAAGCAAGGAACAATCCCTCTCCGGAAGCCTTTTTCTTCTCTTTCTTGCTGTCTTACCCATCTAAAACAAAGATGCTTCCCCAGATGCACTGGTCCCCATCCAAAGAGCCCTTTGTCATGTCTTTTTGAATTATGTTTTATTTGTATGCATTCTCCATCCTCCCAGGCTCAGCACTGGATGTCTCATTATAAGGGAGGCACTGGTTAGCAGTGCCAAAATTCCTTGTGATGCTGCAGAGAGATCCTAACCAGAACGAAGATGCTAAAAGCTACATCTCAGCCAAGGGAAGTCAGAGAAGTACCCAAAGGGGATTTGGAAATTTTAGAGATGATTTTTAGGATTATAAATAATAAAAGGGACAAAGTGAAAAAGCAGGAGCAGAGCCAGAAGCCTTCCCACCTCAAACGTATCATTTCTCATGCCAAATGTGGCACCATCCCCTGGCTCTGTGAGGCCACCTGAGCCTCCTGGGGAGGGAGGAGTGAATGCAAAGGCTGCTCTGGCACAGCCCACATGCAGCCTTGAGTGCCAACACCTCCTGTTGTCTCTTTCTCTAAGGCAGAACCCCAAAGCAGACATCCTAGGTGTGATGGCTTGATCTGGCTGTGTCTCCTGGGCATGCAGGCCCTGCTGACCTGAAGCTGCTGTGCTGTGACTGAGGACTCTGCACCCAACCATGGCTTGTTCTGTCCCAGGAGCACCATTTGCTTTTGCAGTCCTGCTGCTAGCTTTGCCCCACTTTCTGCTAAGTTTCTGGTGGATTTTCAGTTACACCAGACCTGAAAGAGCATTTGAGTGCTCCAACCCAGACCCGTTTCTCTGAGCTGACTTGAGCTGGTCTAGGAGAAGAAATCTCTCCCAGCAGGCCTGGCCTCACTTAACTTTTTAAGAGGAAATTTTCTCCCGAGCTCCAGGGATTGCAGGACATTTTTGATGTGAGGGGAGATATGGAAAGCAAACCTGACCTTTTCAACCAGAGAATGGCTGTTTCCCCACAAGCCTAAATTGCAAAAAAAAAAAAAAAAAAAAAAAAAGTTGGGTTTTATTTTCCTCCCAGTGCAACACTGAAAACAAACATCCAAACTTCAGACTTTGCTACAAAGCACAATTGTCTCTCCTGAGCAGCTCTTACCCATTTCTTTCCAGCCCTGCCTCCCTGTCTCTCTGCAGGCTTGGAGAATGTGGTGGGATCAGCCTGGGAAGTTATTTTGTTCCCACCAAACACCTTGGCTTTCAGTGGAGTCCTTTTATTGCTGGGATGTCATTCACACTGTGCTTGTTTAACACACATACCAGCTGCCTCTTTTCATGCTACTGCTCTGAGAACGGAGATTCATGAGCACTGAGCTCATCTGAAGTTCACAGGAAGATGGGCTCAGATGGGGACGTGGGATGTAAATCCCCCTGAACACTGCATATATTTGCATCTGCATCTGAATTTACATCCTCTCTCTCACTGTAAGATTCCCCTGTCATGGTGCATTGGGGAAATGCAATGCATCCCTCACAGCCTGAGTTTGGGAATTCTTTTTTTCCTGTTGGTTACTGGTTTGCTTTCTGTTGATTTTATGGTAATATGACCAAAAAAGGACTTTTTTTTTTTTTCCATGGGACAAAATGATTGCTGCTCAGTCACTGTGAGGCATCTAAACCTGCAGCATCCTGAGTGTCACCATGCATGGGCACATGCATGGAGCAAGCTCTTCCTCGGTCACTGTGGCTGTTTTCCCACTTTAGGACATAACAGAAGATCCTTTCAACAACATTTCCTTTGAAAAATAATCCATCCAACTCTGTTTTTGGAAAGTGCTCCATGCTCTGCACAGGAAGAAGTTAATTACTGTCCGGGGGGTGAGGGCGTGTGTTCTCAAATGTTTTAAATGTTTAATTTTCTTGAAAGAAAAACCATCTCTGATCTCTGTTGGATCCTCTCCCTGTTTATACAGAGGGTTTCTATTAGCAGGGCCAACAGTACATCCCTGACTGCCACATCCATGTCCTTTTCTTCTTCCCTCAAAACAGGAACCCCTCCTGAGGGGTGTGTGTCCCACCTCCCCATCCACCTCTCTCCAGGGAGTGGGGTTGGCCTGAGCCTTCCTGATAATGTTTGCCTCCAAGGGCTGCTCCATCCAGACTCAGAGCTAGAGCTATCACTGGCTGCTGCATTTTTTTCCTTTACTGCCTATTTTCCAGGAAAATGAGGAAGGAGGAATGGGTTACCCACCCCCCCTCACAGCCCTAACAGGCTCTGAGCAGAACATCACTGAGACCTTGGCTGGTTGGTTCAAGCCTTCATCTTGCATCAGTTGGGGATGGGCCATGATGAGGCATTCGTGGCTATTTCAAAGGTTTCCAGACAGAAGGTGTCTTGGTCTCTCTGTCATAGAGTTCTCACTCTAAGGACACCATTAGTGTTGTTTAATTCCAATTTCCTCTGATGGAAATTGAGGTCTCCCTTCTATCTCATTTGTACCATAGAGGGACACAGGCTCCCAGACCCACCAAAGAGGTCCCAGTTGCTGACCCCCAGCTTCTTGGGGTCCTTTACAGGGTGCTGAGCATCCCTTGTGTGGAGGCCACTGGGAGAAGGGTTCTTTGATGGGATGGTCCTAGATGGCTATCCATGCATTGCCTGCCAGGACAACCCTGTGCCATGGAGAATTCATTTCCTTTTGTTGCTGCTTATCTCAGCCCTGGAGGCTGCTATCAGGGCATCATTGGGGTTGCTGATTTAATTCTAATGAGAAGATAATGAGGATGGCCATGATGCCATAATACCCATGAGATCTTTTTTCATTTCTTATGGTAAGGAAGAGGTGACTAAGAGGAAGGGCTGGGCAGCAGCAGTCAGGGGGAGCTGAGTGTGCCAGCTGCATGCTGGGGTATTTCCAGATTGTGCTGGAGTCTGAGGCAGGCAAACCCTCCTGATTTCACAGGTTGTTCCAGGGTGGGCTGGGGTTTCTAGGGAACTTCGTAGGACACGCATCAGGGTGGGTGGTGATCCCACTGTCCTATCCACTTCCAGGACCTCTAGGAGAAGCATGGGGTAGTGTTTAGTGAGTGAGGTCTCATGAGAGAGCAGATGGACAGGGTTTGCTCTTCATTCATGTGTGTGGAGATGAAGGGGATGAGCTGTGGGGTTGTTGGGGCAGGCAGAGGGGCTTTGGCACTTGCTTGTGGGGCTGGAGAAGGGGTGGAGTTGAATAGCTTGAAAGACTCTGCAGGCTGGGCCTCATGGCTCTGTCTCTTGGGGTGTCTTCAAACCATTCCCAACCTTCATTTTCAATTATCAAGTTCCTCTGGAGCTCTCTCCCAGAACAACTGGTACCTCGTGTGCAAGGCTCGTGTTCACAAAAGTGTCCTACTTCCCCCAGTGACAGAAACCCACAGACCTCATCCTCCTTGGATTGGGTTGGGTACATTGAGCAGCACTGGGAGCTGAGGAGCAGGCTCAAAACTGATCTCTGAGCTGCTCCTCTTCAACACCAACTGCATATGGGGCCCAAAACATCCATCTTGTGCTCAAGACAAGCCAAGTTCTGATAGCAGTGAGCAAAACACATGGTGCACAAACCCCATCTGCACCTCACTGAGTGTGTGTGGATGCAGCCAGTGAGGAAGGCAGCAATGCTGGGCGAGAAATGGGAGATGGAGAGGAGGGGAGGCAGGGCTGTGGGCAACCCAAGAGCACTGGTGAAGCTGTGGGGAATATGACTGTGTCCTGTGAAGCACAAGTGGTGCTCTTTGCACCAAAAACTTCTGTTACTGGAGGAGGAGGCTGCCTGAAAGTGCCTCTGTGAGGTCAGGTCTCCTCACAGCTTCATTTTGGCCGTGGGGGCGGCAGAGATGCTTTGCTGGAGGCTGTCGGGTGGCTGGAGGAGCAGTAGAATTACTTTATTTTGGAAATATGTCCCTATGGAGCACTCGGTGTCCTTCAGCTGCCTCAGCCCAGAGCTGGCTGAGCCTCTGGGACATGATCTGCTCAGCACTGTGCTCCCCCCGTCTGTTATAGCTCCGCTGGGAAAAGAGGTGGCGAGACAGGGAGCCAAGCCCTGCGATGCTGCTCCTCTCCCTCTCCTTTCTCTCTCTTTTCCTTTCTTTCCTTCTTTCTCCCTCTCTCCTAGGCAGGTTTTTCAGGTCGATGGTGTGAGGGTGATGGAGTGGCGGGGCTTTGGCCAGGGTTAGGAATTGGGGACGGTGTCGCGGCACCCGGCGGTGGCGTCAGTGTGGTGGGGACAGCCGGGTGCCAGGCAGGAAAGGGCGTCCCCAGCCCTGCATGGAGTGGGACAGGGAGGAAAGGAAAGGGATGGGGACAGGAAGGGCAGAGCGGAGCCCGGGGAAGGGGCGGGGGGGCTCACACCAGTGCCCGGCTTCCCTCACCCCCCCTGCTCCTCTACCCGGGCAGGTTGTGCCCTTCAGCCTCCCGCCCCCCGGGCTGGGGCTCGGGGTGGGGAGAGACGATGCTGTTGAATGTGGCCCAGAACAAACAGCTTTCTGCCGCTGGAGAGAACAGCCAGCCTGTTTTCCAGGCGGACGGGGAAGTGGTGGAGCCTTTTTCCTCTGGCCCCGTTCCAGTGGGGAGGGGCAGCAGCATTAACCCGCTCAGCTCGGGTGGGAGTGGGGACCCCAGCCTGGGGTTGCTGCTGGGGTTGGGGTTTCTCCCCTGAGGCTTGGGCTTTGCAGAGAGGTGAGGTCTGGCATTGCCATTGTGTTTTCTGCTCTTGCTGTGCCAGCCGTGGAGTTTCCCTTTGGATCCTGTGGATTAAGGACCAGCTGCTTGGAATCCTGCTTTCCCCCTAGTGCTGGTGGTGACCTGGTGGGAGGATGAAGTGAGCTGGAGCAAGGCCAGGCTGAAGGCCATCCTTTGCTTCCCACACCATGGGGTTGAGGTGGCATCCCAAACCACAAAGGACAGCGAAGAGCAACCCACGCCTTCTTGGAGGACTTGACCTTTAAAGAAGACACCCAAAGAGCCAACACCTCCATCACCTAATAGTCTTATTGGTGCCAAAACCCCACATAACTTGGCAGCCCCATGAAGTCCGCCTGTGTTTGCACTCTGGAGTGGAGCTGAGCACAGGCACGTGAGCAAGTTGGCCTCAGACCCTTGGGAGCTGGTGTTGGGATGCCTCCCCACAGGAGGAGCAGCTTAGCATAAATATTTAATGGCTCCAGTAAATATTTAACTTCTCTGACATGAGAGAGGATGGAAAAAATAGACCCCGGCGGGCAACCTCACAAAGCCCCTGGGTGAGATGCTTCTAAGTGCTCTTCCCAACTCTCAGCCTGCTGTATGGGCTTCTAGGCAGGACCTGGCTTTCATTAGATGTATGTGCAGAGCTTAGCATAAGGAGTCTGTGATCTGAAATCAGTTCATTATAAAAATAGCATGCCCTTTGCATGAGTCAAAAAAAAAACCCACCCGCTCCCAATTAAACGGGAACGTCATCCATCTGAAGTTCAAACCAGCACTTCAGCTGGCTCGTGCTTGGCATTGCAATCATCTCTTTGGGCATTTCTAGTTTGAGTGAGTGCTCCTGGAAGGGTAAGTTCTTTAGAGGATGGGCACCAACTGTGCAGCAGAAGAAATTCTGCTCTTCTTTGCTCTTGAGGCTGCTTACTGCTGGTGTTAACATTAACAGAAGGGTTTCTGCCCTCCCCAGCTGTGGACAGCACGTGGTGGGTTGCAGTCAGTGGTGGGTTGCAGGAGACCTGCACACTTGTGCTGCAAATGCATGCAAGCCAACCCTCACATCTGACACTCTGAACCTGAAAATCTGATTGTCTGCATCCTTTCCTCTCTTTTTAGATGAAATGCCATTTGCAGAAGGGTTGTCCCACATGTGCGAGATGCTAGAAAAGCTCTTGCCCCATGTGTCCCTCTGCCCTTGGTCTGGAATCTCAGGGAAGGGTGGGTGATCAGACTCCATCCCAGCCTGTTTCACTCTGAAGAGCCAGTTTTGCACAGTAAGACCTAGAAACCTTGCCAGCTGGTGGGATGTTCCTGCACTAATAATAGTGTGGTTAAATATTTGCATGTGGGCCTCTTTTAGCACTGGGGCTCCCAGAGGAATATAGGCCACAACGCTGGGGTTTTTAATAGAAAGTGAGTGAGGCCATGAAGTCAGAGGAAGAAAAGGTGTCAGAAAACACCACATCAGGGGGATGGGGCAACATGGGGACTCCAAGGGTGCTGTGTGACCAGCTTCATGCATTGGGACCAATGTGCCACGTGGGTCGAGGCTTGGCTGAAGCTCTGCCTCGTGCAAGGGAGGAAGCCTGGCAGGTCAGCAAGATAAAACCACTCAGCCTCATCCTTCTCGAGACACATCTTCTGATAATGGGTCTCTGAACTGTGGTTTCCTGATGCAGCTGTTTGATAAATATTTATCTCTGCGCCATTGCAAAGCAATTAGGACAGCCTCAGAAGTGGGTTTACTCAAGAGGCACCACAAAAATAAGACAACTTGGATAGTCAACATATCTATTTATTTTCCATTCATAAGGACTCTCCTGAAAGCTCTTGTGGGAGCAGGCCTTTCCCCAAGCTTCTGGTGCTGCTCAAAAGTTACAACTCACATCTCTGCACTCATACAAGTCACTCTGATTTCACCCTAATATCCCCCCACTAAAGCTGCCACCTTGCACCATTATAAGGGACAGCTGGATGGGCTTTCATGAGGCCACTGGCTGCAATTTGGGAGTGTCCACAGGTGCTCCCATCTTCAGGATAAGAAGGGAGGACTTCTCCAGGTGCAGGCTGCTGGGTACCAGGTGTATTTAAGCCCCAGTAACAGCAATGGGGCTGTAGGGGTTTGGTTTGCACTGCAGAATAAAGATGTGGTGTTCCCCAAGGTAAGATCTCAGGGGATCTCATAAGAAATGCTTGGTTATGGGGAAGACTGTGGTGGAATTTAGCCTTCAATTCAAGCTGTGAGCTCATCAGGGAGGTGGATTTTAGCTTTCTACTCTTTGCTTTGCCCAGGATAGAGAAAGTGCTGGGGCTGTTTGCAGGCTGCAAACCCATGTGGGACAGGGCAGGAATGGGCAGGTTACACCAACCAGCACCAGGTTAGTTCAGGGGTCAAGCCCCAATTTCCTGCTCACACCTATGAGGACCTTGATCTCCTCCTAACCCCAGAGCACTGCTGCTGGCTGACACCAGGGCATTCCTCACATCTAGCACTGGTTCCGGTAGCTGGATTGCATCCATTTCCAGAGCTCAGCCCCAATGGCCTCTCCCTGGAGGAGGTGTAGGGAGGGAGGCCAAAGAGTTTGCCCACCCTTTGTGGAGGACATGGGGGTGCA
Source organism: Calypte anna (assembly GCF_003957555.1). NCBI lineage: Eukaryota > Metazoa > Chordata > Aves > Apodiformes > Trochilidae > Calypte > Calypte anna. The sequence goes on along the minus strand of NC_044260.1, from coordinate 4,770,962 downwards.
GCTTGCAGAAAAAGGCACCCTTTTTATAGATTTGTAGCACTAACCAAACGAATCCCCCACATGTCACAGCCAGAAGATTAACTGGGGCCTGACCCTGGGAGGGTGGCAAAGGGAAAGAAGTGGTTTCTTTGTCAGATTTAGGAAGAGGCAGCCCCTTCAGTCTCCTTTATGGGCTTGCTGCCTCTTGCATTTCTTTCTTCCCCTCTCCCTTCAACCCGTTGCTCAACACAAGACTCCGTGGCATTCGAGGCCATCCCACCCCCTCCCCAGCTCCCACCACCATCTGCTCACTGCAGCCCTGATTCCTCAGCCACCCTCCCCAACCCTTTGTGCCATTTTATCCTCTCTCTCCCTCCTCCTCACCCGGCAAGGGGAGAGGTGGGGAAGGGAAAGGTTTCCCCAGCTCTGTGCAGAAATGTTCAAGTGTGTCAAAAGACAAAGCCTGTCCCCTTTTGCAACCCACCAGCTGCTGCTGCCACAAAAGCAGGGAAAGGAGGGGGGCCAGGAGCGTGGGGGGCACTTTGTGACCCGAAAGGAAAAACCTTGAGAAAGGAACAGAATAAATATCCCCTCCTTCCAGCCCTTCTTAACAAGAGGGGACAGAATTAAACACTTTTGTTAAGTGAGGGGCTGTCCCCCACACCAGTTAACACGGCTCCTGCGCCCTGTCCTGGTGTTGGACTTTAACTCACTCTCTGTCGTGTCTTTCTCTCCACGGGCAGAAAATTCAATTAGTCTCGAGCAACTGCCTTCCTAAAGGACACAGAAAACGAAAATAAAAAGGAGAAACCTGCTTTCATCCTGTACAGAAAGAGGCTTTGGGGGGGGGAAATATAGATTAGGGAGATAAAGAGGCAGGTTTAAGGCTTTCAAAAGGGGTTCTTTCTCTTCCCTTTCTCTTCCCTTTCTCTTCCCTTTCTCTTCCCTTTCTCTTCCCTTTCTCTTCCCTTTCTCTTCCCTTTCTCTTCCCTTTCTCTTCCTCCTTATTTTTTTTATATCTTTTGGCTTGCTTTTTTTTCTTTCTTCCTCTTCCCCTTCTTTCTTTTGCTCTCTCTCTTGCCCTTTCTCTCCTACAGCCACCTGATGACCCAGTCCTGTTCCTACTCCCACCTCTGCTGAATCAACCCGAACACCTAAATGAGCAGAGCTGCATTTGGCTTGCTGTGAGCAAGGCTTCAAACCAGCCCTGGGTTTTTTCCTGCCTCTCTAGCTCCTCCAGCCAGGTATAACAACCCCCTCTTCCAGGGAAAGGCAGGCAACATTTCTCTGCTGGGACACCCTTCCTGCAAGCCAAAGGACATGGGGATTTCTGTAGGACCCTAGGATTTAGTGGCCACTGGAAGCCAGGGGTGAGGTTGTGGTTGAGAAGCAGCTTCTTGGGTGCTCAGGGCTCACTGGGCACTCTGCCAGGGAAGGGCTGGGTGCCTCCTCCATGGGTACTCATTGGGTTATCACACAGGGCAAGAGAAGCAATGATGCTTCCTGCCTCTTGATTGCTGGTGTCTGATTGCTGGTGTCTGATCACTGCTTCCTCCCCTGCCTCACACCTCATGCCAGAGCTCAGGGCTCCCTTGCAGCCCAGAGCAGGTTGGCATTGTTCCTCCCATCCTCCAGCTTCCCTTCCTGCATCTGGTTTTCACCACCACCTCCTCCTCCTCTTCCAACAAGTTCATGTTCTGGGCTTGGTCCTCACTGGTGCCCGAGGTTGCTGCCAGCCAGAGATAAGAGCTAATCTCTGGTTTATGATCAAGAACACAGCGTGCAGATCAGAGGCTCTGCACGGAAATCAGGGCCATACAAACACTCAGGGGAGAAGGGAGGGGGTTGGCAGGACGTCCCTTTTACTGAAGCTGTTTGTTGTTTTCTTCCAGGCCTGCCTCTACAAAGTACCAGGCATTATCAGCAAGGAGATCCAGCTCCAGCAAGCACTGGGCAAGAGGAATCAGTGACAGTGGTGGGGCAGAAGACTTCATTTTTTGACCCATCAGAGTCTGGACATGGGGAGTTTGCTGCTGAACTTCCCCTGAGCACAGCCCTCTCTAAGGTAGGAAGGGAAGAAAGGGTGAGAGACGCTTGTACTAAATGGTAGCCTGATTGCACACTGAAGTAGCTCACACCAGGTTTTAGGGCATTTATAGTGTCTCTTGATGTCAGGTCTTGGGAGGGAAAAAGATTCCACAAACAACAAAGGAATTGTTTGGGAGAAAATCTGTCTCTCACTCCTTCCACTATCAGCCCCTGGCATCTCTTCAGGTGCACCCAGCATCTGGTAGGAGACTTTGGGTTCTGAGCTTGCACCCTTCCCCACCAAGGTCTCTGCCTCATGAGCTCCCTGCAACACAAGCAATTGGATATGCTTGGCTTTTTCTTCTGGTACTGGATCCATTCCCAGTGAAATGGATCTTCCATGGGCTGGAGCAATTTGAAGTTGCTTTTGGAGATGACTGTGTAGTTGTGACCACCGAACTTTTGCCAGGCAGCAGGAGAGGATGAGCCAGCTCTGAAGTGCTGAAGGACAAGACCACATGGGATGGAGTGAGGAGACAGTGCAGTCCCAACCCAAAAGGGTGGAAGAACAGGAGAAAAATAGGAAGAAAAAGACAGACTGAAGAATCAAAAGGACAAAATCATCTTGGTGAAGGGTGGGGATTGTCTCTGGGCTTTTTACTGGGGTGCATCCCCCCAGTCTCAGCTCTCTCTGACCAAAAACTGGAGGAGGACCTTTGAAGGAGCTGAGCCAAAACAGCTCAGCAGCTCTCTCAGTGTCTGCAGAGCCCGGCGGCTGCGGCGCTGGTTGATCGGAGCCCTGAGCTCCTGCAAGGTGCTTTCATCTCTGAGCCAAAGGGAAGGATGGAGCATTCTTGAGCAGCTTTCTCTGCAACATCTGGGCTCCTTGAGAGCCAGCTCTTCCTCATCAGGAGCAATTGCAGCCCCCCCAGCATGGGATGCTCTGTGTAGCACAGTGGATGTATCTGAGGGGGCTGTTCAACCCTGGGTGTAGTCTTGGTGCCACCAGCAGCAGTTCTGGCCCTGATTCAAGCTGGGAGTCTCTCCAAAGTGGGCAGCCCAGTGCACTCCAGCCTCCTGGGGCTCAGGCCAGGCAATACCCAAGGTTTAAATAGTCTAAAGAGAGGGGGCTGTAGACACTACCTCACACCAAACCCCTCATGACCATCCCTGAGGTCATCGTGGCCTTCTTGACCATTGCCCTGGACTCTTGTTCTCCTCGAGTCCTTGTCTTTCCTCCCTTTGAATAACACGTTTTCCCCTGCTGTTCCTCCCATGAATAAGGCTATCAGGCTCCATGCTCCCAGGAGAAATTCCTACTTCTTTTCCCCTCACGGTCTGATGAGACAAAGTAGGAAATACAGTTAGAGAGGAGAAGAAAGGAGCTGGTTTTGAAATGAATAGAAGCTGCTGGTCAGGCTGCCACTGAACAGACAAAGGCTTTCCAGCATGTAACTGCTTGTCTATGCAGGGAAATTAATTGGAACAGCTTTTCCAAATTAGCTGCATGTGATGATGATAAAAATAATAAAAACAAATAGTGGATTAAGTTAAATTAGGAAAAAGGAGCTTTATTCTGGAATAGGCGTGCCCACATTCCAGCATATTTTATTCCACAATAGCAGCTTTGCTCTGCTCCTCTGTGCTGACAAGTCCTGACACTGGCTCTGTGCAGGCTCCTGCTCCTCCTCTGCAGGGCAATCCTGCCTGCTCGCTCTTCCCTCCTACTGCTTGAGGCTTCTCCAGACTTTTTCCTTCAGGCTGCCATTTTCCAGCACTTCTCCCTGCCTGAAAGTCCTCCGGGAACGTGGCCCGGGCTCTCTTGTGGACTTTTGGTATTTCTCATCCCAGCTAAAGCTGCTCCCAGCCCTTCCCAGCCTGCGTGTGACCCTGCTCTCTTGCTGTCCCAGCTCCCTGCAACAGCCTCTTGGCCAAATTCGGCACCATTCCCACTCTGGAAATTCATTTGGGTCCTTTGCTCAGCACCCAGTCTTTCCCACATGGCCCACAGCCCTGCAAGCTGGCTCTCCCCTTGCACAAGCAGCTTGCCTTCCTTCAGCTTAGCTCCTTCATGACATTTGCACAAAGAAACTAAAATCCTGGATTTATTTTGGATAGGGAAAGATGAGAATTTGGCACAGGCAATCAAATGGTGACCTCTCTGACCACGCTGTCCCCGCAGAGCCTGGTTGCTGGATCCCATTTCATTGCTGCCAGTTCCGTGGGTTGTCTCCAGTGGGGTGAGTGGGAGTGACTCCACTGACCCTGCAGAGCTCTCAGAGTTTGCATCAGATGAGGATCTTGCCCTTTCTCTTAGAAGAAGGACATAATTTTTATTATCTTGACATGTTTATCACTGTGAGCCTGGGCCTGTTATCTCTGCGGGTTCCTTCTCAGATGTGCAGAGCTGAGAGAACATGATTGTCTTTTATTAAAATCCTGCTTGAGGTATTCCTGCAGCTGCACTTGGTGTCAGAGGATAAAAAATGTGCAGAGTGACTTTCCTTGCATTGTTAAGCAGGAGGAGCTGTTGTGTGCTCTGAGCCATTGCCTACACAATGGGGCTCCAGCTAGTCCAGCTAATTTATGGGTCTGCATGTGTTCACCCTGTCAAACCTTCTTGCAGGGAGGGTTTAAAGCCATTTAAAAATGGTTTATGTTGGTTTCACTCAAAGTTGCTTTGCCTGGAGGGCTGAAATTGAAGAGTTACTGGTTTGCTGGGCAGCATATTGGCTCTAGGTTCCTCCTGACTCCAGGCACCAAAGCTGTGATGCCCTGGGAGACGGGCAGCATCTCAGTAGCCCCCTGCCCACCCATGGGAACACATCTGGTCTAATGCTTTGCTCACCATCACTCAAACCCAGCTAGCCCATCTCCCTCTCCAGTGTTTCCATAGCAAAACCCCATGATGTCTTCTTCTTCTTCTATGACCCTAATTTCATTTCTGCAAAGGTTTTTTTCTTTCACTGCTGTTGTCCATGAGTATTTGGAAAAGACTTTAAATGTCTGCCTTGTTGTCTGAGGAGTTATTCACCCGATTCTGCACCCATCTTGCTCTTAGACTGCCTAAAGTCATCCCTGCAGAATTCCTTCTCCCCTTTTGAACAGCTGGAGATTTGTAACAGGCATAGTAAATTCTTGATGAATCTTTATCTATATTTATTCTTTGCTGCACCAAAGGACTGAGGCATCCTAGGCATGGGGTTCTTGACCAATACACAGAAATAATTCTCTCTCCCACCAAGTTTTACGATCAGAGGACAAACTTCAAGATAGCTGAGCCTCATCAAAGAGCCCCAGACAACAGTGTCACCCAGCCTCTAAATAGTCCCAGCATTATCATCAGGGCTAAAAATAAGTCCAGTGAGTTTATTTTCATTATTATTCTGCCAGAATGTGCCTTCTTCAGCTCACAGCCTCACACTAGCCCTGCTCCCAAAGCTGCCAGCAGCAGCTTTCCCTCCTCCTGCTCTTCCTCATCCCCATCCCCTGGGAGACCCTCACACAGCTCTGGCCAGCTCTGAGGGATGACCTGCAGGTTGCAGTAGCAGATGGCATCAGTGGGGGCTGGGTGACCTGTCACAGCACTGTGGGTCACTGCCTGGGAGCCCCCACCAGCCTGGGGCTCTGTGTTTATTTGTCTAACACAGCCGAAAGGGTTGGTCCCCTCTGGCCCTGCTTGCTTGGCAGCCTTCATCTCAGTGATGCTTGTGCCTTGCTGCCTGGATCATGCTGTAGATCCTCAGAGCCAGGAGCATGTTTTCCCCTGACAGCAGGAGCTTCCTCCATGTCTTTATCCCAGGGTTTGCACAGGCATCCATTGCTGCCCCACGTTGGTCCCTGGGGACCCATGAGGGTCTTCACCATGAGAGTCTTCAGGCACTGGAATGGGTTGCCTAGGGTGGTTGTGGATACTCCATTCCTGGAAGTGTTTAAGGTCAGGTTGGATGGAGCCTTTTGCAACCTGGTCTAGTGGGAGGTGTCCCTGCCCATGCAGGGGTCTGGATCTTGATGATCTTTAAGGTCCCTTCCAACCTAACCCATTCTATGATTCTGTGACCCATCCCAGCCTCCCAGCCCAGTGCTGGGGGATGGGGAACCTTCAGTCAGGCAGGAGGGCAAAGTGCTACGGGCAAATGGTGAAAAGAAAAGGGGCGGTGGCAATGTGGAAGAACCCCCGGCCACACGGAATGTGCAGGACCCTAAAAGCACTCTGTGATGTGCAGTTATCAGGAAGAGGTTGGGGAATCAAGTACATCAAGTACAGTGAGTGGTTTATGACAAAGTGTAAAGGAATAATGTGGCCAACAATTTTTAATTATTCCTACAACAATTAAGGGAAACCAATCTCCAGGCTGAGAGTGAAAATGTAATTTTCCCCTTTGCTCCCCTTCCCATCATTCAGCTGAGCACAGTGGTACAGATGCAACCTGGAATGTTTTCCCTGAGGGATGCTTGCCTGCTCTGGTGTAGCAGAGCCCATACCCTAGGACAAATGCCCTTCTCCCAGGGATGGAAGAGTTCCTTGGTGGACTCACGTATAAGTCCCACCAGCACACTGTGGCAGGAGCTGCTCTGCCAAAAAACTGTTTAGGTTTATCTACAGCAGGCAAAAAGCAGAGAGGAAGCTCAGGCATGAAGCAAGGACATGTCATGCCCAAATCTGCTTGGCAAGGAGCTATCAGAGTCTTGGTACTGGCTATAACTCACTCCCTGCTGTACTGACAAACCCAGTGGCAGCAGTGAAGCCAAGCTTGGCCCTGCTCATTTTGTCAGGGCTGATCATCAGAGGGAATGTGGGGGATGCCACAACGGCATGGAGCAACCCTGCCATCCCCAGGGCTCATCCCACAGCCAATACAAAGCAGGAGACCATGCAAGGAGAAGTCTTCAAGAAGCAAACCCCTTTTCCAGCTGGAGCAAAATGGCTTTCAGAGCAGCAGCCCAGCACATCCCAGCCTTTCTGTCCTTTGCTTAATTAACTCCAGAGCTTGTGCGGTTTTCTTTTTTTGGAAGGAAAAGAGAAAAAAAAATAGAAAAGCAGAGAAGAATGCAATTTTTGAAAACACCCCCTGCCTCTGCTGGATTGTGTGGGTCTGCAGCCCCAAGGCTGTCTTCCTCCACCACCAGCCCCCGCAGGACATGGGCACTGGCCCAGCTCCCCCACACACAGATGTGGGCTTCCCCTGGGCCCCTGGCCCTGTTCTGGGAAAGGCCAAACCTGCCACAGTCCTTTCACAGCTCTGCTGAGGATATCACACCCCCCTCCCTCCCCACCACAGCATCCCCCGCACCCTGCATCATCCCCAGGATAGCAGCCCTGGGGTGGTGGGAAGTGCTTCATCCCCTGCTCCATCTTCCCTCAGTAGGAAGGGTGATGGGTAAATAAACAGCAGCTTCTGGTGAATGGGATCAATTTTTTCCCATTCTCTGGACTGCTCTGTGATTGTGTCCATGTGTTCCAGATGCTGGGATGGATTTGGCATCATTCTGCTTGAACAGTGCTGGTGCAGCAGGGTGACTGTGGGCTGACCTTCACTACATGCAATGAAAGGTAAGACCCTGCAGAGTGAGAGCAACTGTGTCCTGAGCCCACGGGCTCTCTGCAGAAGGGAGGCAGTTTTGGGGAGCTCATGAGGTTGGTCACAGTTCCCAGTGCCTTATCCTCCCATTGACCCAGCTCTTGCCCCCCACTCCACACTACGTTGTCTCTACCACTTCAGGCTGTGTCAAAGCCAGCAGCAGCCCTCAGGTTTGGTGGAAAGTTGGTTTGAGGCACAGGAAACCAAACTCAGTTTCACTTTGGGTTGGTATTTATTTTTAAGTGCTGAGTTAGACCTGCAGATTTGAGAGCACCCCGAGTTGAAGGGCTTTGTGGTTTGGTCTCCATCCTTGCCTGGGGTAGTGTTGATGTTGCCCCCTGGTGCAGGTGGTAGCCCTTGTCCCCCGGAGCTGCAGGGATGCTGAGTTGGGGAGCAAAGAGGCTTCTGGTTCCTTGCCCTGCACACAGCAGTGTGTGTGCATCTGCAGTGCCCAGGGGTGAAAGTACAAAGTTGCATTTTTTCCTCACTGGGACAGGAGCAGAGTCAGAGGTGAAAGGAGTCAAAGTGGCCCAGGAGACACGTGTCCCATGGCTGTGCCCAATGCCACCTCCTCTCCTGACACCTCTGAGCCACCCATTCTTGTTGCCTCAGTCACGCTGGCTCCTCCCCAGGCCTTCTGTCCCCTCCACTATCCAGGGGACACTCTGGCATGGCAATGAATCAGTGTCTGGCGGGGACAGCATCTCTCTCCATACCACACCTGCCACGCTTTGGTTCGCCCTTCCCCTGGACAAGTTTTTCCCCCTCCCTTTGAGAGTGGCTCTTTTCAGCTTCCCATGAAAGGAGCCTGTTCACCCTGTGATGGATTGCACTGATTTCAATATCAATGAGGGCATCGACTCTGCCTGTACAGCTCCAAGCAGCCTGGTTAGCTGAAGTTTGTTAACAGGGTCACCCTCCTCCTCCTTTCCCTCCCTTCTGCCTCCTCCTCTATACCAAAGAGCAGAGGCAGTGGTTGATCCCATCTTTGGGGACAGAGTATCTTGCCAGTGGAGCAGGCAGTGCTGGTGTTGGGTGTGTGATGCACAGGGTAAGGATGGCCCTGCTGTGGGGTTTTGTGAGGGATGGGCAATGAGCAGAAGGTGGTGAGCACAAGACCCTCTACCACTGAGCATCCTGCCCAAGGAGCTTGGTGTTGCCATGGTGCCTCCTCTCTCTCTGGTGATTAAAAAAAAAAAAAAAGAAAAGAGGAGAAAAAAGATGATCTTTTCTTTTCGCCCAGCCTTTTATCTACTCTTCTACGGCTGTTGCTTTGAGTCCTGTGTCCAAAGCATTCATTGATAAAGAAGCCAGAGGGTGCCATAAATTCAGGCAGCCCTGAGCAGTGCCCCCCATCTGAGGCATCTTTGTTGTTCCCACTGGCTGTGATTTATGGCCCTCAAACCAGGGCAGTTCCCAAGAATGTTGTCCCCCTTGTCCCCAAGCTGGCAGACAAGCCACTGGGGAGGCACAGGGTGTGTTTTGGCAATGCAGTACCTGCCCCCAAAACAGCAGCCTTGAACGGATGCCCGCTGCTCCACATGTTGCACATCCCACAGGGATCAGAGTCCTGATGACAGCCCCCTGCTAACCAGCTATTTAAAGCTGTCCTATGTTTGGAGATCCTTGGCTCAGTTCCCATCCCATGGGCCAAAAGGGTGTCAGCTTCCCAGTGAGGTGCAGTGTGGCAGGCAGCCTGGCAAGGCTGTGAAGGGGCTTCTAGCTGCCAAGCTGTAGAGCATCTTATGGGTTTCTTCAGCAGTAAAAATCCCCTCCCATGCTCCCTGTGAGAGCAGAAATTCTATTGATATCAACCTCCCGCCCTGAGAAAGTGCAAGTGAAGCCAGCCCAAAAAGACACATTCTTCCATGCTGTCCTGGGTGTGTGTGGAGTCAGATCAAAGTCCAAATGAAGCTACTGAGAAGTTCTGTGGACAAGGTGAAGAACAGTGATGTGAATTACTCAGCCAGCTCTGGCTGGTCTAAAGGGCAACCTGCCAGGTCTCCCTCTGCCTGTGCCTTGCCATGCCTGCATCCCTGGGGATCTACTTGAAACACTGAGCAGGAGTTGGTGTCTTGCTCCGTTCTCCCTTCTCCCCACCCTGGGGTTTTGTTAAGCTTCGTGTAATGGAGAAGAGGGAAAGTCAAACAGAGAGGGGAAGTAATGCAAACTGTAAAAACAGCTCCTGGGGAGCTCAGTAATGGGAATAAGAGTATAATTTTTCAGAGGGAAAATAAGCCCTTCTGATGAGCTAAAAAGGTGAGTCTCACCCGGCGAGGTCAAGACAATCTGAACCTTTGGAGCAGCCCAAGGGCTCATCCACTTTGTCACTCCCTCTGAGAGGAGTTTTCCACTTCTCCCTGGCATCCTCGGTGACAGTGGCTGCGAAGGCAGAGGGATGGCTCTTTTTTATCCCTCATCCCTGTTTCTCTTGACTGACTTAAACCTTTACCCTTGGGCTTCTCTCCCGGGAGCAGGAGCAAGCTTTTGCTGGCTTTCATTGAGGTTCACTTTCAAGGCTGGGGTTGAGCAAACGACTGGGGAAGTGCCAAAACCCTCTGATTTCGGAGCCCCGGTCTCCAGCGGAGCCGCGGGGGCTGTTGGCAGGAAGGGGAGCAGCTGCGGAGCAAGACGTTGCATCACGGAGGTGGATCTGGGTGCGGTCCCCACGGCGGGCGGTTCGTGCCCCGGGGACACTCTTTATTGTGGTGTCTGACAGATGCTGGCAGGTAAGGGCTGGCCGGCAGGAGCAGAGCTGTCTGAAACACAAAATGCGCGCCAGAAAAAAAAGGAAAAAAGAAAAAGAAAAAAAAAAAATGGTGCCGGGAGGCAGGGGTGGGTGAGCACGCTGGAGTCTTCTTGACAGCTGTATTTCCTGTGCCTGTGCCAGCTCCCCGCCGCAGGTCTCTCCCCGGTCCCCTTGCATCTCCTGGAAGGATGCAGCTGCCCTGGAGGTGAGGAGTTGGAGGGGTGCAGAGAGGGCTCTGCAAACCTCCTGATGTACAGGTGGCTTTCCTGATGGATTTGCCTCAGTGCTCCTCAGTAGAGAGGGACTGCGGGGGGGTAGGAGTTTGGAGCAGAGCAGCTTCATCCTACAACTGGAGACTAGGTGCAATGGAAATGCTCCAGCAGGTCTCCAGTAGGAAGGTAAAACCCCTTCCAAGCCTAACTCCTTGCAAAGGTTGCCCCAAGTCCTGGCTGGAGGCTTGGAAGCTAAATTTGCCCAGGTGAGATGTGCAGCTATTTTTTGCACTCACCCCACTGCCTCCCACCAAGCCACAGTTCACAAGACAGAAGCAACTGGGATCACACGAGTTGTATCACTGTGGGTTTTCCAAGTGAAATCCGGGGAAGACTAAGTAGGGTTGATCTCTCCCCTTTCTTCTCTGGAAATTCCCAACATGTATGTGTTTTTCTTTCCAGCCTACACACTGTAGCAAGGAATCTGGTTTCTGGAGATCTTGTCCTCCTGATCCATCCCCTGTGGGAAACGTGAGCATGGCTTGTATGACGATGATGCCAAGTTGCCCCACGTGCCCATCGAGTACTTTTGGCAAGTTCTGGAAGTGAGTAAAACCAAGAAGTAAACACAGGACTGACACATATTGAGACATCCGTAATATTTTCCCGGGCAGCTCTGTGGCATGCCGGGCATCAGCATTGTGGTTAATTAAACTGTGGTCTCCATAGAAACGAGGCAGGAATAGGAGGAATTATATATTTACTTTCATTTATAGTGGCAGCCTTCATCCTGAGATTAAATGAGAACCAACCCCTCTCTCTCCCCCCAGCACAGCAGCTCCGGGGCAGCTTCTGCAGTAAGAGAGCAAAGAAAAGGCTTCTTGTTTCTTGAGATGCCCTTTACTATTCAAGCTCCTTGTACGTGGTTTTATTCAGCTGCATCTTACACCAGGCATCAAACAAGCCCCAGACTATTATGTGCTGAAAGCTTTCTCCGTGGAGAAAGCTTCTTGGATCTGCCTTGTGTTTTCCAGTCCATCTCCCCAGTGAGACATACAGACAAGTTAAAACAGGCAGATTTCAACAGGGCCCAGAGAGAGGATGGTGGAGGATCTGCCAGGCGTAGATCTGCCCACCCCCACCCCTTGCTCCCCACCCTTCCCAGTGGTAATCAGGAAGGTTGCTGCTTTCCCAGCTTCGGGCATGGGGTGTTTCTCCCCCATCAACTCCCACCAGGCGTGATGCAAAGGAGCCAGACCTTGGTGAGGAGAAAGAAAATCTCCCCTCTGGGTGGGGAGGTGATGGGAGCCACACGACAGGGCTCCAAGCAAGGGTGGGGACTTTGCTGCTAATGTGAGCTGAAGGGTGGTTAGGCTGCTGCCTGCCCTGGCATCCCCATGTGTGCAAGTGTGCCTGCCCCACAGCTCCCTCACACCCAGCCCTAAAGCATCCCCAAGGCTCAGGGGAGGGGGGGTAGGGTTGGGGCATCTCTTCCCCTGGGGGAAATTTTCCCTTAACCAAAGCTGATAAGTTCCTCCAGTGGCTAAGAACAGTTCCCCAGGGGAGATTACCTCATCCTGGAATTGGACTTTATGGTTTTCTGGGATCTCTGTGGCCCTAAGATTTTGCATCCAAGCCTGGCAGAGGCATTTATTCACTAAATGATCCAAAAACATGAGTTTGTGGAAGAGACGTTTAAGTGAGAGGATGGTCTAAGCACAGAGGCAGAATGAGACTGCAGAAAAAGGGGGAACAGGAAAGGAGAACTTTGTGATGCAGAAACATATTTTAAGATTCTTTAGAGAAGAGAATCTTCACCTTTGTTCAGACCAACCACTTAGTCCATTGTTTTGAAAATTTCTGCTTACAGAAGTTTGGCCCCAGAGCCTAACTGCTTTTTGGTGAACAGGATTGAGTTCAGCAAAAAATGTGCCCTTTTGTGGGGAACCAACAATGTGCAAATCCAGGTCAAATGCAAATGCAGGGCTTCAGCCAAAACAAGTGAGGGAGATCATTTGGAAGATGTCGAAACCTCTTGTTTCAACATTATATTTTTTTAAAAATACAAACTTTTTTTTTTTTTTGCCTCTTTATTTCAAAACAGCTTTATACAATTATTATTATTTGAACAGTGTTGAGAGTGTTGAAAGGAGAAGGAGGGTTGAAAAGGTGCAAAAAAGACCCCCCAGAAGGGGAGAAGACATTTTGGGGTTGGCTAGAATGATTTAGGTTGAGTTGAAATTACATATATATATCTATATATCTATATCTATATATATATATACATCTTGCCAACTTTTCCCCTTTGGTATTTTTTTGGTGCTGAGAGTGACGAGAAAACCTCTTTGAATCTGGAATGGAGTTTGCCAAGCAGCCACCCAAAAATACCCCTCTGCTCTTTAGAAAACCCCATTTTCCCCTTCTCTCTGCCCGGTTTTCCAGTCTGTGAACGCAGCATCTCCCAGTCCTTTCTGCCTGGTTCAGGACCAGCACCGGGAGAAGAGGAGCAAAACCCTCCCTTGGGTCCGAAATCCCCCCGCGTCCCCCAGGGGAACCAGCTGCTCCCTCTCAACGGTTTCCCCTCTTCCCTCTGTTTTTCCATTTCCCCTCTTCCCTCTGTTTTTCCACTCCAGCATGCGATGCCCGAGGAAGAATACGACCCTTTGTGTGAGCTGAATATGGGCCATGTGTTGTGCTAATGCTGCCGGGAGAGCCCACCCCGAGCTGCACATTCAGCTCTAGATTAGCGCAGCTATCAGGACACATTTAGATATGGACGATTTCCTCCGCCGTCGCCGGCCAAAGAGGGGGGACAGAGTGTGGGAAAGCTCTTCCCTGGGCTCGGGGCCCTTCTCTCGCCCATCGTTGCCCAATCCCAGAGCCGGGGGGTCGGTTCTTAATCGGATTCCCACCGCGCTGGACGAGATACAGCAGCAGCGTGTGACCTTCCTGGAGGTGTGGAGCAGCTGAGGAGCCCTGTGGGAACCAGGGCAAGGAAGGCTCTGGGTAGAAAGGAGGAGATTTTTCAAGGTTCAATGGTCAAGGTCTTTTCCAGCCGGCCACCGTGCCTTGCAAGCCCGTATCCCACCTGTGATGTCCCCAGTTCCTGTCTCTCCTCTCCCCTCCTCAGACAGGCGACCAGAGAGGGTGGTGTTAACCCTTGGTGGCCTGACTGAAAATGAATACAGAGGGACAGAAAACACGAGAGGGAGGGAGAGGCAGATGAAGCACGGTGGTAGAAGCTGCATCACCCTGTGTCTATTAATAGGTTGAATAGAAGGTGGGATCCTCATTGTAAGCACTGAGCAGTGTCCAGGTGGTAACTCTCCACCATCCAGATATTTGTCAGCCCTGCCCAAAACTGGGGTGCTGTGTGGGAGCACTCTGCCAGGTGGGATTGACACCCCCTTTCCCTCGCTGGAAGGAACAGGGGCGATACAGAGGTTGTGTGTCTTCTTCCCATGATGGGGACTACCAGGTGGGACTGCTGGGTCCCTGTCCCCCCTGTAGCACTGCTGTAGGATGGAAAGGTTTGTTGTGTGCTGCTACCAGCAACACCCTGCAGGCAGGACATCAGCTGTGACCAGCAGAGCAGACCCAGACATGGACCACAGCACCCAGTTCCCCACGCTGGGCTGTGGGTCTCCTCCTCCCAGCTGCCAGCTGTGGGGTGAGTGGTGCAGGGATGGGCTGCCTTGGGGACAGCAGCCACAGAGACCTGCGGGCAGCCCCGGTCCCTCCTGTCCTCTCCACCAGAGCCGGGTCTGCCTTCATTGGAACCATCAGGATGGGTCATGGGAACCTTGGGATGGGCTTTGGAGGCTGGGGCTTGGTCAGCTCGTGGGAATCAGTGGTGATGGAGAGCAAACCCCTGCCGAGACACTTCCAAAGCGAGTGCCAATCCTGCCACCTCGTCCTCCCACCCCCGCGGCGCCTCAGCACCCGCTCCCGTGCTGCCTTCGGGCTCCCTGCAGGAAAAAGCTCTCATTCCCCACCTTCCCAAGAGGAGAGGAAGGATGGCAAACTTCACACCTCGGTGTCAGGCAAGCTCCCAGCACACCTCCATAGCATCCTGCCCCTCCTCCCCCGTGCCTTCTCACCCACCTCCTTCTCCTCCCTCAGATGTTGCTATAAAGACATCAGTGGCAGTAAAGAGGTTAATGTGTGTGGGAGGAGGAGGAGGGGGGAGAGAAAAGCGGTTCCCATGAACCGGGTCCAAGGCTTTTACAGCCTCCTTAGCAAAGCAGAGCATCTGGCCACGGGGTTCATTTGCCCTGGAGCAGATGGTCCTGTCCTCCATCCATGCGGCCGGGCAGGCAGGCGATGGGCTGGGGCTGATGCTGAGCTCCAGAGAGCCTTTTGTCACTTGGAGATTTCGTAGATGGGTCTGTGCAGTACGAAGGGGGGGGGAGGGTTGATGGGAAGAGGGGCAGGAAAGGAGTGCCTGGGAGAGCTCTGAAACGTGAGCTCTGAACAGGCTCCTGTAGGTGTTGGGGTTTTTTTGTTTGGTTAGTTTTTGGTTTTGTTTTTTTTTATGTAAAAAGCCCCCAGAGCCCAATCCTGACCCCTCAACCCAGAGTCTTTAGTGGTGCCCCCCATCAGGGCTCTTCTCTCCCAGGGCACCTCCTGCCTTTCATGTCCTTGAGTGCCTGGGCTACAGTGCAGGGGGGAGAGACCTCTCTGGCTTTGGTCAGCTTGACTGGGCAAGCCCTCCAGCTGGAAGGAAGGTTGGCAGGTTCAGAGCTGCATGTCCAGCACTGTCTTGCCTCATCAGGCTGCCCAGGGAGGCTGGGAGAGGCCTTGGGGAGGCTGGAAAAGTCCCATTTTCTGCCACCTCCTCAGGGCCTCAGTGCTGGGTTCCTAAGACCTGAGCATGCCCCTACTTCAAGGTTGCCCTTCCCATAGCAGAGCTCCCCAAAACCAGCTGCCACACTTGCCACAATGCTGAGCAAGGTGTTTGGTGGAGAACACCCTTGCCAAGGATGCTGCAAAAAGAAAGATTTACAGCATGATGTTTTAGGGCTGTAACCAGAGCTGAATTTAGCAGGTTCTTGGTTTTCTAAGAGGATTCCTCTTCCAATAAGCAGGAGGTTTCCATACCTGGGCAAGGCTGGAGCACAGGCCTGGAGAGGGACCCCAGCATCACATTCAATGAACCATGAATCATGTCTCTGGTTTGGTTTCTTTCAAGTGTGACATCTACCCACTGTGTCTGGAGGGAACACATCCATCTGCACTGGAGAACAACCTCGTGGCTTGTCCCCCTCTGAAGAGTGAGTTGTGTTTCCTGATTTACTCATATCTGAGCTAACAATCACTTAGAAAATATCTGTGGGCTGTCCCCTCGACTACTGTGACAATATAATTTTTATCAGAGATTTAAGCAAACCCTCCCTTTGCTGTCCAAGCATCACAGTGCTTTCTCACCCTGCACTAAACAGGGACCCTGATATAATTGCTTCCAAATTCTGCTCTGGGGACCTGAGGTCCTTCTCTTGGATTCTCCTCCTGCCTTTTAGGACCTCATACCATGACACTGTCTCTTAAAACAATAAACCATCCTTTGCTATGCAGATGTTATCAAATTATTTTTAGATATAGCATCTCTGAGGGTTCCTGAGACCTCTACTCAGGAGGAGAATGAATATCAGCTGTGCTGGCTTCTCCAGGCTTTTTCCTCGGTCTGGCCCAGAGGCCCACCTGTACTGCATCTTCTCTGGGTCTCTGGGGGTGGAATAAAAGGCTGAACTCAAGAGGGACTCCAGATGGATCTCCATTATCCCTGCTGTCCTGCGGAAGCCATGTGTCTTCTCCTAGCCTGTTGCCAAGAATAAAGAAAATTGATGAAATCTGTGACTTTGCCAGCATGCTCCTCAGCCCTCCAGGTCTCCGAGCTTCCAGGACAGCTGTAAGTTATTCTAGGAGAACCTATATCCTCCCATCCCATTGGATTTTCCTACCTTGGCTCCACCATGTCCCAAAGGGGGGACAACACTAGCACGGCTCTTCCTCTGGAAGCCTGTTTACTGGAGGGCGGGAGCAATTTTCCAGATGTGCTGGAGGGAAGTAGCTTCATCCAGGGACCTGCCCATCGTGTGCTTTGTATCCCTGCTAAGACATCTTTTCCTTACATGGAGGATGCATGTGCTTGGCAGGCAGCCTGACTTGCATAAGCCTGGACCTGCTCCCAAACACCTCGGCCGGGGCCACATCCAAGGGGCTGCACGTTCGCACATGCTCGGGGAGAGACACCAACCTTACCCCAACCTCCCCTCCACGCTTCCCAGCTGCTCCACGGACATCTTTCCCCAGCCAAGAACATCCCACCCCATCCAGGGCATGGCAGCAGGTCACCTCACCCCCAGCCAACCCTCCTGGATGGCAGCCACCCTAGCAGCATCTCCCACCTGCCTGTCCCAGCACCCCCAGAAATGCTCCTGGTTTCCCATCAAACTCGGTTATGCTGAGCCACCAAGGGCTGCCTCATGGCCTGGCAGAGGATTGCTCTTCCCAGAAGACGGAGCCAAGAGCCAGCTTGGTTGTGAGAACTGAGAATAAAAAAGGAAATGCAACGAGCTGCAGAGTGATAGGAAGCGAGTGGCTTGGTGCTAAAGACAACAGGGGAAAGTCAATGGCCAGCAGCTGGAGTGCAGATGCTGAGCAGAACTGAAAGCCTGTGAGTAACCAGCAGATGCAGCCTGGGATGAGTAAATGGGTTTATCAGTAAGGGAGAAGGTCATTTGTCACCTTAGGCAAAAGCAGCGTTGTCACAAATGGGAAACTGCAAATGCTCTGTGACATTGCACCATGGTGGAGAGAAACCACAGATGATGCTGAGGAGAGTGGCCAGGACACTGGAAGAAGCACTGGGCAGGAGGAGAAAGATCTTGATCCAACTACAGACCCTGTTTAGGTTTAAGCAAGTAAACAGTCTCATTCATGTTCAAGTGCTTTGATGTTTTATTGGGCCAGGATTTTAAAAGTGATGAAAAGTCTGGATGAATCCAGAGCAGAGGCTCAGCTGAGAGAAGAGGGAGGAATCAATCAGTCAGCACGAGAAGGCTGGAGATAAGAGACCAGTCAATGGCTGGTTTATATCAGTGGGGCTTCACCAGGGTTATGCAGTTCCTCAGGAGAGAGGAGCCAAAGTGGCTTCACATGGACTAAAGGCAGTGGTATCTGTACTAAATCAGGTGTTTTAATGGGATTGGGGAGGGGTGGGTGCTGATTTCTTTGAAAAGAAGGACACCACAGTCTCCTTGGACTTGTCAGTGCTCTAGATGCCATTCCATTCCAGGATGGTCAGGATAAGGCATCATCCAAGCT